>NC_083278.1:26194551-26529174 GCF_963506605.1 Zootoca vivipara | reverse complement strand
TATGAAATTTGGGGTGGTATTCATTCTGTCATTACTGTTCTTTCCCACCATTTAAAATGAATGTAATGTGACAGTATATTGATTTTTTTTTAAAAAAGCCGTAATTCCGTAACACAACAGACAATGCCGTGTAACAGCAATGTCAGAGAAGTGCTAGCATCAGGAAAACTTGCACAGAAATATGCATGTCTCAATGCACCCAGAGTGTCTTGACATGTGAGATGAACCTCTTTTCCGAGGTGTCCAGGAGAGTCACCAGCTTTCCCCTTAACTGTTCCCAGTGCTTTGTGAATGGCTCAAAACTCCTTGCTCTTAGTGCAGCCCAGCACAGGAGGTGCTGCTGGGTTTACAATTTCATATTTTAGTAAATCGGGTCCTCCCACAAGAGAGGGCACGCGTTGCAGTGGGACCCAGCAATCAGGCCTAGGTGTTGGGGCGGGGACATTTGGAGCAGCCACAACACCCTATTGGTGATCCCTCTGACAGGGAGCAATTGGGCTAAGGGCATGTCAGTCAATAGGCAGAGGGATCACTATCTAAGCGCTGCACGTGACCCCTAAAGATCCTCTTCTCGGGTTGCAGTGCATCGGAACACCCACCCACCTCTCCCTAATTTTAGGGCTTTTGCGCTTGACCTTGCTATGCCGTCATGTGTCGTTTGTTGTTGGGACAGGAGCACGGCAGGAATTTTCCCCATTTGGCTGATTGGCTGTTGCCACTTGGGTTTCGCCTGCCGCGTAGCTAAATCGTCACAACTTGTAAGGTTGGCAGATAGGCTCTGGTTCATGCTGATAGGAGTGGCAGGATTCCTAGCCAACCCTATCCACAGGTATTCCTGTAAAAGGAATCCTAGAACTCCTGGTTGGTCTTCCCCAAGCGGGGTTGTACCCGGATCCAGAGTTCAGGGCACATCTGGGGGAACCAGGGCCGGGCGCTAGTCAAGGCTCCCATCCCAGGTGTTGACCTGGCTGACTCATGGTGCGCCCAGAGCCAGCGCTACCCTAGGTAGCTTTGGGAAGCAGAGCCTATGCAACCACTCACTTGATTTTGTAATCAATAAAGTTGTGGCCTAAATTCTGCCAAAAACCAAACCAAAATCTGAGTCCTGTCTGAATTTATTTATAGGCCGGGTTAAAGGGTCTCCACACGCAAAGGGATTTTGATAGGTGCGTGTGCGTGTGACAATTTGTAGCAAAATCTATTCGGGTGGGTGGGTGGGGTTGGTTCTCCCTATTGGAGGAGCAAAAGCAGAAATTGTCCAATGTGTGACTTAAGGGGTTAATTCTGCTGTTGGTCTGAATTACAGTAGATTCTGATTGGCAGGAGGTTCTAGTCAGTTAGAGATCTGACACCTGGAGTTCTGAAGAGGTTTTACCCCCTGTGTAGGTCTGAACTCTGAAAACAAGGCAAAAACCCTCTGTTTTATTTCCCCTCTAGTTATACCCTGTTCTTGTTCAGTTTACCTCATGGAATTTATCCCATTTCTTTTCTCTCTGGACTCTGTCTGCTTTATTCTAGTCACTCACCCCCACCCTCTGGAGCAAATGAGGGGAACATGCCAGGGAGCGACAGTCCTATTACACACTTTACTTTTAAGAGCCCCATGTTTACATTCTGCGCCCCACTTTAAGTAGAGATCAATATGCACCTCAGGAATAACCGTGTGAATCCTGGAACTCAGGTGACAAGAAAAGACAAACCTCTTGCAATGCCTCCAAGTAGAAAAAAAGGGTAGACTGCAAGCTTAAACTAATCTTTCTATGTAATGCCTTTGTTTTGTGCACTAGACATGTAATTGTTTTGTTTAGTAAACGTGGTTTAACTCTGGTATTTAGTTTGCATGCGTAGAAGGTGAAAAATGACTGAATATCTCTCTTTTTTGCATACTTGGAGCAATATTGCTCTGAGAACTTTGGTTGAAACTAAACTAAATCTTCCCCTAGAGGATTCTGAAGTCGAAATGCAAAAGCCACAGTGAGGAAGTAGTGGGAAGTCCAAATGGCATTATGGGACAGATATAGACAAATGAATGCATTTACGGTCACAGAGGATGATTTTGACGATGCACAGCTCTGAACGTTCAAGGCTGGTTGCCTACTAGGTGACTCTATCAGATGCAAAGATTCATTCCGTACATGCGTTGCACAATTATTAATCTTTCAGTGTTAACTGGAATTAGATTCTTAATAAAACAAGAAGGAAACTGTGTGGCCTACTTGCCATTAGTATGGGCAGCTGCTACTGAAAGCTGAAAACTTCTTGGTGTTTAGTTGGAACCTTCAGTGGCTGTTGCCCAGCAGTGTTTGTTCAAAGTTCCTGTCTCTGTAAGTGAATATTGCAGTGGGTTACCGGTACATACATCTGATAAAGTGTGACCCACATAAAGCAAGCAAATCAAATTCATGCAAATGTCAATACTTTGTATAAGTAGAACAAAAAGTAACTGCAGATTGCCAGTTGTAACTATGGGCAGTTTCAAGGTACAGTAGTACCTCTACTTACAAATAACTCTACTTACGAATTTTTCTACGGTTCTATGGAGCTCCGTCCGCCATCTTGGATGCAGTTTAGATAGGATTTTTTCTACTTACGAATTTTTAGATAGGGTTGCTTCGACTTACGAATTTTTTCTCCCAATGCATTCCTATGGGATTCGACTTACAATTTTTTCAACTTACAGAGTGTGTTCGGAACGCATTAAATTTGTAAGTAGAGGTACCACTGTATCTAATCTCTTACTGCTCTCATCTGCTCAGCTTGCCACAAAACCATTATTCTTTTTACAGATCCCCCAATTACTTACTGCTATCAGTCCATAATTATACTACAGCTTCAAGAGTGAGACAAGGCTAATAAATAACAACAACAACAACAACAAGTTTATTATTTATACCCTGCCCACCTGGCTGGGTTGCTTCCAGCACATATAAAAACAGAGCAAATCTTCAAATGTTAAAAGCTTCACAATACAGGGCTTCTTTCAAATGTCTTCTAAAAGTTGTGTAGTTCTTTATATGCTTAACATGTGATGGGAATGCATTCCACAGGGAGGGCGCCATTTCCGAGAAGGCCCTCTGCCTGGTTCCCTGTAACTTCACTTCTCGCAATGAGGAAACCAACAGAAGGCCCTCAAAGCTTGACCTCAGAGCCTGGGCTGAACATTGGGCATGGAGACCTATCCACACTTCCTATTGTCCCACTCTTTAGCGCTCAGTCGAAGCAAACAGCAATTTGGGTTTTCTCCGGATTGACCCTGGCTCTGCTAGGGTTGCTATATGTCCTCATTTTCCAGGACACAACCTCTTTTTCATGGGTGGAGTCATCATAGCAGTCCATAGTTAAAAGTAGAAGTTGGCAAATATGTCCTCTTTTTTGCTCTTCAAAATAGGGCAAGCCTTGCACTAAAGAGCGGGTTTGCTGCCACAGGCACATAATATCTGTGGCTGATGCAGGGAGGCCTAAAACAACTGACAGGAGAATGGGATTAGGTTGAATTAGGCCACAACTCCATTGATTACAAGTAAGATTGCAGGTTTGGCTAATGTATTGGGCATGTGTCTAGCATCAGGGGAGTCATCCCCGACATGGATTGTGTGCCACGACCCTGCATAGGCCTCCATTGGGAGAGGTGTATTGGCTCATTGGTGTGGACTCCTGGACAGGGTCAACCCTCCTGGACCCTTTTAACAGGGCACCCCCATGACTAAGGATCCAGCCCAATGCCTTATCCACCAAAGTTGCGACAGTTGTCCATGACGTAGGTGAAAACTTGCAAGGAGAAAATTACTCCCAGGCCCCAAATATGGCGACTGAGTAAATGATTGCATGGTGCCTATGCTAACTCACTCACTCCTCCTGTAGGTGGGCTGCTAACAGACTGGGTGGGCCTTGATTTGGATTCCATTGCCATTGGATTAGCTGGGACACAGGAGAGAGCTTCCTCTGTTGTTATGCCTCCCTTGTGAAATTCCCTCTCCTTGGAAGCTTCACCAGACTCTCCATTGCTGGGGTTTAGACAAACTTCAATATGGCTTTGTTTGCTGTCCTCTCCCTCCCACCCTACCCCCTCAGTGGACTCTGCTCCGTTTTGTGAAGTTCTGGGCCTGCCGTCATCTTTTTTAAATATTATTATTGGGTGCATTTTGTAGATAGTTCTAACTTACCTTGTGAGCTGCCTTGAGGGCAGAATAGAAATATTTTAATTAAGTAAGTAATCTGCAAGGGCCTTAAGCGGGTTTTGCGTATTTCACACAAAAACATTCAAGGGAGATGGAAACATGGGAAGCGAAACTGAAGAGCGTGTTTATAAGCACAAATATAGATTGATGCTGCAGAGAGAGAGAGAGAGAGAGAGAGCGCTGTGCAGATGCTGACAGAATTATTTCGGTGGCTCCTTCTGAAAATTCAGTTCTGTAGTGTTAATAGCGAGGAAAAGTCAACCCCGAGATTGTGACAATGACTTTGCATTACATGCTGAATTCCAGGAGTTTGATAAGACTACAGGGCTGTGAATGCCAGGCAAGCTTATATAGGAGATAGGGATGGCAGAAGCATAAAGGTAAAGATGTTGTTATATTGACATCAGTAGTCAGGCGTGATTAGAGCTGGGCAACAATGATGAGCTGAAAGGATTCAGAATAAACCAATTTAAAGTGTAATTATGTAGGGTTTGAGATATAGCGCGTGTAATTATTTTCTTTTGCTCATGTGTACTATACTGCACGTGATTTGTTCTCCGGGATATAGAGGGGGAAGGAGGGAGGAAAACTGGAAAATGAATGGAAATCAATAGATTGCTTTAAGAGTGTTTTCTGAAAAGATGGAATCCTTTTGTGCGTGGCTAGACCCACCCTCAAGTGCAGAGTTGCTGAAAGAATGTAGAGTAACATTCTCCCGCTCCTCAAACAGAATATATTTACATTAATAGCAAGAGATTGAGGTGGGGTGGAGGGAATACAGCAGAATACATGGGGTGGTGTGTGGAATGTGGAAATTCATTGTGTGTCAAGAATGGCAGAACCTCGTATTTCAATCCTGCAGAAGTCTTAACCGGATTAGAGAAGATAAATATACACCTGTGTAGGTATCTTTTGACAGGTGAGAAATCCCAGTGTAAGGGGCAAGGATATTGGAGTTAAAGGGAGGCATTTGGAGGTATGAGAAAGGAGCATCATGTACCTTGACTGGGGGACAGGAAACAAAGCGGGGTTGGTTTAGAATATAAAGTAGATAAATAGGTACCGCTACAGCGGGAAGATAAATGGCGTTTTGATGCACTGTTCTGGTTTGCCAGAAGCGGCTTTGTCATGCTGGCCACATGACCTGGAAGCTGTACGCCGGCTCCCTCGGCCAATAATGTGAGATGAGCGCCGCAACCCCAGAGTCGGTCACTACCGGACCTAATGGTCAGGGGTCCATTTCCCTTTAATAACTATCCAATGCCAAGTATCCTTTGGATACTTTTCTCAGTCACAAAGCATCTAGTTGTTGTTTACCAAAATTTAATTCCATAAATAATCCATTCTATTTCCCTTTGACATTTGTTCTAAACCCCCCCCCCCCGTTTCTCCTATACAGTCATACCTCGGAAGTCGAACACCTTGCGAGTCGAACATATTGGCTCCCGAACGCCACAAACCCAGAAGTGAGTGTTCCTGTTTGCAAACGTTCTTTGGAACCCGAATGTTCGTCGTGGCTTCCATGTCCTCCGATTGGCTGCAGGAGCTTCCTGCAGCCAATCAGAAGCCGTGCCTTGGTTCCCGCACGTTTTGGAAGTCGAACGGACTTCTGGAACGGATTCCGTTCGGCTTCCAAGGTACGACTGTACTTTCTTTTAAAACATGGTATTTAAATACTTTTAAAGGCTGCAACTGTAATAAAGATACCTTGGACCAAGTAACCACAGCTTCCAAGTCTGGATGAGACGAGAGGCTATAGTTAATTGGAGATGTCCATGCAGGATGTCCAGGTGCAGTTGCCAGGACCATCAGCTAGGTCAGGGAATGTCCCTGTCTGAAACTCCGAAGAGCTGCTTCCAGTCAGTGTAAACAACACTGATTTAGGGGGATCCAGTGGTCTGACTCGATATATGGTAGCTTCGTACGTTCCTTTGAAATATTGTATCCCTTAGGCACTTAGCAGTCTTTCAAATGAATATTAAACATCGACTAACGCAGAGACTGGAACTTCACAAATGCCACCACTGCCTTATAGACGACTGCAATTCTTGTAAGATTACCAGGGGAATTGCAAACGGGAATGCTACTTTCTCCTGGTACAAGGTGGGAGCACTGAGTGCTGATAAGGCTTTCCCCCACTGACCCATATTCCTGGCTCTCCTCCAGGCGCAAGGCTGCTGCTGCTGGAAATGGAGGTGATTAATCAGTTCACTGCGAGCAGATAGCGCCATACAGAAGCACAGTTAATGCACCTGTTATTTCAATAACCTGAGCTTTAGCTGTTCCACTTTAAAAACTAATGAAGCAAACAACGATACGACACAGTTGTAGGCAGCAAAAATATGACTGGGAAAGGCAATTAACCTCTGTACTAATGAAGTCTTTGCAACATTAATACAGCATTTTTCTATACTGTAGTGCCTCCATCTTACAAATGCCTTGGGAACAAAGGTTGTTTCTAACTCCAGAGTCTCCAGACCAATTACTCTCCTTTCTATGGTCCCACCCTCCTCCAGCAGCCCCACTTCTTCCCTTCCAAACCACTCTGAGAAAATTGCCTCTGCTACATGTCCACTCACCTTTCGTAGTGGGTGGTGTGTTGCTGCCAGGCATTCGGGCCCTTGCAGTGATCTCGGATGGGGGAGGAGGGTTGATGCCCCCCCCTCACATCAACCCTCGGCTGTGTCACACCAGCCAACCAACCCTGGCGTGGGGCATGGCTGCGGGTGATTTAAACAGTGGCGCAGCCAGGGGACTTCCCCCTTTTGCCTCCTCACTGGATCTGTTTGGATCTGAGCATCATGGTACTAGCTATGAGATGAAAAATTCATTCTCATTCAATGATCACGTGAAGGCAACTCAGGTGGCAGTCTGTGGATTAGAGGGGTCATTTTTATTATGTTTCCCTGGTCATAATAACCCATATACCTTTAAATTCACTGCTAAATTAGGAGATGAGGCAGCCACGGCTGTATCTGCCTTTTCTAGATTCCTTTTGGGTACACTTTGGCTGTGTACACACTGCTCCATCTGCAGCACAACAATGCAGTCTTTTTTCTTAATCTAGGATCATTTGTGCTCATCCAGAATGGGGCACCAGAAAGACTGGTGACTGGGAGCAGCCGCCGAGACCTGCATTGGCTCCCAGTACATTTCCAAGCACAATTCAAAGTGTTGGTACTGACTTTTAAAGCCCTAAACGGCCTCGGTCCAGTATACCTGAAGGAGCGTCTCCACCTCCATCGCTCTGCCCGGACACTGAGGTCCAGCGCCGAGGGCCTTCTGGGGGGTTCCCTTGCTGCGAGAAGCCAAGTTGCAGGGAACCAGGCAGAGGGCCTTCTCGGTAGTGGCACCTGCCCTGTGGAACGCCCTCCCACCAGATGTCAAAAAGAAAAATAACTACCAGACTTTTAGAGGACATTTGAAGGCAGCCCTGTTTAGGGAAGCTTTTAATCTTTAAGAAATTAGGGTATTCTAATATTCCTGTTGGAAGCCGCCCAGAGTGGCTGGGGAAACCCAGCCAGATGGGCGGGGTATAAATAATAAATTATTATTACTATTATTATTATCTTCAGCATGCTGCTTTCCATCTAGACCCTGCCATCCTTTCCAACTCTACAATTCTATGACTCTCCAAGTCTGGAGATTCCTGCATTTCAGGGGGTTGGAATAGATGACCCTTGGAATCCCAACTATACAATTCTATGATTCTACAAGGGTGGGTGTTCTTCTTTGAAACATGTTGGTTAGGTCACCCATGCCTTTCCCTCCCTGCACATGCCCCAGGTGAATAGAGAAGGAAGTGGCGATTGCAATCTTCATATATGCACACCAACAATGCCATGCAGCACTGCCAACAACAACAACAACAAAAGCACTTGGTCTAAATTGTGCGTGGACTATGTTAGAAAACACCCCCCAAGTACTCAGTCTCCATTGATTCTCAAATAAAATGTCATGTGTATGCAGTCATTGCCCACATGCTGTAGTGAGCAGTTTGAGAAGCATACTACACTACTGATGGGAGGGAGGAGAGGATGAAATGGCTGAGGTGGGGACTTGGAGAAGCAATGGCTCTTGCCTGCTGCTTCAGGGGCAAATTGAAACGGACAATGGGTATCTAACTTGTGACCTTTGTTTCTTCTTGGAACATGGGAGGAGCCCTACTGGAAAGAAACATGATACGTCAAAAGCAATCATGTGCTTTTCGTATCATCAAGTTTGACCCAAATATTGTGGCAGTGATTATCTTTAATATTGCACCTCGTGTGGCTGTTTTAACCCGTGAAGTATGAGATAAAGTGAAATTCTGAAAAAATATAGCAAACCCAAGTAGCTAGGTTCAGAACCATGCATGCTGTTTACATCTTGTATGACTAAAACACTTCATACTCCTTTCCTCATTTGCTCTCATAACCATCACACAGGGGAGGTAATTTTTATTCCATTTTAGAGACGGAGATCTCAGGTTGACAGAAAGCAATTTGCCCAAGGCCAGTTTGAAAGCTTAGTGACAGACAATGATATAAACTCAGATTTCTCCAGGGAGCAAGCCCACCATCTTATATAAAAGGTTTAGGCTGCCTGGAATTCTACTGTGGTGTTCTTGGTGAGTTGATCACGGCCTCAGAATTTCCTTCTATGAAAACTCTGCAAAGCTGAATCATCACCATCATCATTTTTTGAGAAGCATCGTAAGACATTTTATATGGCTTTACTTTTGATACCTGGGACAAATCTGGAAAATAGGGTTTGAATTTTATATTTCACTCTTGGGTTTTGTATTGGTATTTATTCCTTCATTTCAAACATTTATACTCTGCCTTTATTTTGGGATACTCAATGCAGTGTTTTACAAAGAACCACAAACAGACATTACTAAAAGGTAATCTAAAGTAGTTCTGAATCTGAGATTTAAAATCACAAAACATGCAGCAAAGTAAACCATGGAAATATAGGCTGTTAGACCTTTAAAATATCCCCTTCTAAGTTTCTTCTAAAGCTACCCACATCCCTTAGTATAGAAAGAGACCATATGTTTGGTAAGGTAAAAATGGCTTACTTATAAACTCTTCAAAGGTCAGATTCCCGTGCTTTCCCGTGAAGCAGCAGGAAAGGACGGGCAGTACAACTTAGTTGCAAATTTAGTAAATGCTTCTAATTTATTTGTATAGAAACATAAAGATGGCTTGCTAAAGCCATGTGGTCTGGCCTTGGCTTAGAGCAATCAGCCCAGACATCATTACTAGTCAGTTCACATAGTGGAAAAGGAGACAAAATGAAGTGTTTGGTAACCCTTCCTCCCAAGGTGAGGGGGTTTAACCTAGCTAAGCCTGACAGGACAGCTTACTCTGTGGTCTTAACCCTTCATGCATTAATTAGAGTTAAGCAGGTTGGCTATATGAGGCTGGATATATCCCACATATATCACATCAGGTGTAGGGAAGGGAGATGTGGTTTTGCCCAAATGGCTTTATACACCTACACCAAAACCAGCACCTTGAAATTATCCTGGGAACTATTTGGCAAGCAGTACAATTCATTCACCAGTGGGGTAACATGTTGACATGACATGAAGGAAGGAACTCTGAGCATACTAGCAACCAGGTGAAATACCAAGTGGACCAGTTAGCCTCAAGATACCTTAGCTGGATTCAGATTGTGACAACAGGAGGGAAGGGGAAACGGCACAGCCAGAGCAAAGATCCAGTAGATCCAGTCAGATTATTATTATTTTATTTTCTGCCTGGAGACAGATGGGTGAGACATCCTGTCCATAGGAATCCTTTTGGCTTGAAACTGGCTGAGTGTGCAGGGACCTGATTGGGCAAGGAATGGGAGCTTGACAAGGATATTCTCTACAATGAAATGCATTGTGGAAGGATGTGTGTGACAGGAAAGAGTGTGTCTTTGAAATTTGGGGTGCGGGGAAAACATTAAAAAAATAAATTTAAAAAATTCAGATAATTTCATTTGGTAGAGCTAAGGTCTGGTTGCCCTAATGGACCAGTCTCCACCGTGTTTATTTCAGTCATATCTGCCATGGGGTAGTAAATCACTGATTTATTTGAACATGCTCTCAGTCATGTGTTAAGGTGACTGAATTAATTCGACAATTTGTTTCAGGCATCAGCTGACATTTGCCGAGCCTTCACCAAATTGTCTCGTGTTTGAAATCCCATTCAGAATGTTGAGCTGTTAACTAAATCAAGAGCGGTATCCCGTAACCAATGAATCGGCTGCTGAATATAAAGTAACAAAAAGGGCGAAGGTAGATGTCCCTTAAAAATCCAAAAGAAAGCCACATGTCAGCTCCCAAAGCTTTGTTCTTGTGGAACAGGGAATCACATTGATTGATTGGTCTTATTGTTTTTAGCACATTCCCCCTCCCCCTTTTTAAATACTCAGTTTGGTTATTTTTTTAAATGTTAGGCAGGTTAGTGGTTTGGAAAATGTGTTTGGCAGTCTGTTAATTAAAGGGAGAAATTGAAATATAAAGTGATTATTTTTGCACTCCTCATTTGTGGATTTCAAAGTTCTTTTGCAAACATTAATTAAGCCTCATAACATCCCACAGAGGTAGGTAACTTAAGTGTTGTTATCTTCATTCTGCAGGTGTGAGGGCCTGGGAAGAAGAAGAAAAGTGTTCTGGGTCTGAGCCTGTAAATCCCAATAGGTAAGAGTTAAGAATGTTCAGTAGTCACAGGAAATGATAGGAATAAGTAATGGCGCAGCTGGTTTTGGACAGAGGAAGAACCAAGATCAAAATGCTGCTCACAAGATGGCCTCTGGCAAACCATTATCTCTCACCCAAATTTGCTTATTTTATCTGTGAAGATAAAATAAGATAAGACTGTATGTAGTGTTATTTTTCTAGAAAAAGAGGTGCTGGGACTCTTCATGAACACCTCCCTCATTCTCTTAGAATGGCAATGGCACCCACCTGAGAGGTGCCGGAACTGAGTTCCTGTGAGTTCTGGCTGAGAAAAAGAGCCCTGACTATATGGCATCTAGGATTGCGGAGCCTGAGAGATCATTGGAACGTAGTTTAGACAGAGAAATTCTGTAAGGTTTAGTTTTTCTGATCACCGTAGCAGGACTTCGATGGGGAAAACGGCAAACAGACGGCATCCCTTTTAAACACTCCACCCCCAAAATAGATTGTTACCCACCCTGAGCTCTGGCCTAGTCTGAGAAAGCAACCTAAATGCACAGACCTCCGAACTGACCCCTGAAAGCATGTTCAGTTGGCCATACAAAGGATTCCTTGCAGCTCCACTGTTAAGAATCTTATTAAGAACCTCTCTAAATAGTCTCCGTAAGAACTGGCTGAAGAAAGAGGCAAACTCAAATTCTTGCTGAAGAGATGTGTGGAAGCATAACAACATCTCTCTTAGCAACTTTCTATTGAATGAGATTTTCCAGTGCAGGGACAGAAACACCAACTATATACTAATGGGCTTTCCATAGTGCCTCTTGCCATTTGCCAGGACCCAAAGTGCAGGGCCATCTTAAGCGCCCCTGGCGCCGTGGTGTGACGGATCCCTTCGGCGCCCCCCACCCCGTTTCCCAGTGCAGTCGGCGGGCGGGCGCTGCGTGCCGCACGGCTGCCACAGGCGCTGCTGCGCGGCGGGCGGGCAGGCACAGCGCGGTTGCCGTGGGCGCAGCTGCGCGGCGGACCGGCCGGCCAGCGGGCGGGCGGGTGCAGCTCACAGTGCCCCCCTGGCGGGCCGGCACCGTGGTGCCCTGCACCACCCAGCTTGGCCGTAGGCCCGGCCCTGCCAAAGTGGAAACCTGTATACACGCATGAGAGAACTGAGCGTGTAGCTTGCCATTTCTGCTAAGCCTGTTTCCGTTGCTGAAGAGGCAAGGAACTATAACGTTTAGCAGCAAAGCCTGCCAACCAAGCTCCAGGTGGTTGGATGTAGGATTATTGTCCCTCGTGTGCGTATCTCTTCCTACTAAACTAGCTGCATAATCTGAGGCATGTTCATGCAGACGTAAATTTCACCAAGTTCATTGGGACTTATTCCTTGGCTTTGGGTGGCAACAGATTAGGACAGTCTTCCAAATAAGACTGCAAAGGTTGCTAGCGAAGTTTTTAATGGCTGACATTTTATTGCATTCTAAATATTTTGTTGGGAGCCGCTCAGAATGGCTGCAGCAGCCCAGTCAGATTATTATCATCATAATAAAACACAGGCTTTTTTTATTTTTTAAAAAATACTTTTCAAATCTACTAAGTTCATAGTCTCAGACCCTTAAAGCCAGCCACAGGTTTTTTTTTTAAGTGTGTACACACATACACACATGTATATATATATATATATAACCTGAGAACATTATTAACAACAGCAAAAAACCATTGGCAATTTTATAGGGGCAATTCTCCTGTCCCTCCCCAAAAGGAGAAGACATCTCGGTAAAAACCTGGCCACATTTACACATTACGGTTACCCTTCACGTTATTCTGGTTAGACAACAACAACAAAAGAGCCCTTTGTGACCAACGGACGCCTATCCTTTAGCAAAGAACTATTCACGGCATGACTTTGCAACGTAAGGTGGATGTCCTAGTTTTTCTCCCTACCCCCGCCCACCACAACCCCTGCCCAATAACCAGGGCTTAATTTGAAACAAGGATTGGGTTTGTATATCTGTGTTTGAAGCAGGAACGGGGAACCTGTGACCTTCCTAAAGTGCTTTCACAAGAACTCCCACCATCCCTGACAATTGGCCCATGCTGGCTGGGGATGATAAGAGTTGTATCCCTGTAGCATCTGTCTGGCCAAAGGGTAGGGGGATATAATCCATACTGAAGTCCTTGCAGATTCCTATGTGTATATCGGACGCAGAAATGATTATATTTAAATGTGGCCATTTTAGTGTGGACTTGAGAATACAAGGAATCCTTGTGCCAGCATTATATGTGTTGTCGATAAAGTTTGTATATGTGTGTGTGTGTGTGTGTGTGTGTACACACACATTGCTATATTCTCATTGAACATCATGTAAAAGTGCTATTAAGAAGGATGTAAATAGAAAGGGTTAAAGGAAAAGATCTGAGGCACAAATGGATCGAGCTTTGTGTGTGAGTGTGTCAGAGATCGAGAATGAGAATGAGTGTGTTTGCTGCTCACTGAAGACAGGGAGTGATATACATTCATGGACAAAGCAAAAAAAGAACCAATTTTTATTCTTCTCTTTTGCATATTGCAAGTACTATGGCATTTCAATAATTCTTTGCATGATATACTGTAGTAATATGTTGGTGGAAGAGGCATGTGTAATTCCCATTTGCTCGAGGCAGCTATTGTTACAGCACACAATCCCCTTTACCTTTCACTGTGTGGCTGTTTGTCTCTGTCACTGGAGGTTAATGACATATATTTCTTGACGCGTTTGTCTACATGGGAGCTGCCTTGCATGGGAATTACTATTCGTGCATGGGAAATTCACTTCTCTGTTGCTTAGGTTGGTGGGTTTTTTTTTTTGCCACTGCTTGCAATTCTCTGTTAATCATGTTCAAATTCTTGTTAAAAACTCACCTCTTCACTTTGGCGTAGTCAAATTGATTTCCCTCCCCTAATTTCCCTCCTTTCCTTCCCCTTTCCTTCTCATGGGTGGCTTGTGGGCAAATCCTATGTGTTTTTTTATTTCATGACTGTATGCTGACTCCAGGTTCTGAGAAAGAAGAAGAACCAGCTGGGGACAACATTGGGGGAGCCTTGTCGGCTTCCCAAGATGCACCTGGCTGGTCACTGTAGGAAACTGGATGCGGAACCAGATCCTTGGTCTGATGTATCAGGATTCTTATGCAGCAGCAGGGGTCATCCAGTTTATAACTTAAGGGTTATTTCCATCATCAGTGAATCAGCTAACCCAGAGGGTGGGGGTGGTAGTAGAGGTGTTGCTTAGCAACCTGGCATGGTAACATGGTATTTGCTGAGGTAGCACATGCCCTGATTTGTTGTGTAGTTCTGAGGGAGTTTTCCTCTGTATGTTTGGTTGACTGAATCCTTGCTCTGTACAAGGCCTGGCCTAAAGAAAGACAAAACCTCTCTCTTCCTTTCTCCTCAAATCAACCATACACTGCTTTTGTCCACTTTCCTCACTGAAGTGTTAGCAGAATTTATTTTCTCTCTGGACCCCATCTGTGTTATTTAAGTGCTAACACTCACATATTTCGCTTTATGCAGGCGCTTCAGGAACACACCATTCATCCTCATCCCGAGACACTTAGAATTTTCTAGGACATTAGCATTCCCCAAGCTTAGATTGCTTAGATTTTAGGTGCAATAACAGGACTGCACAGGATTTCATGGATTACCTATTCTAGCTCTGTGGAACTAGGCAGCGTTCACTGAACACTTCCGGCCGTGTTTATCCAGCCCATCTTATGAAACTGCAAATGAAGGAAGTTGCACAACTTGTGAGACAATGTGGTCTATTGCCAAAATGATTTTTTTGTTTGCAGTCGAGAAGCTATCTTGCAGAAAGAAACCCGTAGCCTGAACATATAGAACAGCAATTGGTGTGGCTTGTGCTTCTCCAGGAGCTATAACGCAGCAATGACAAATGAGGGTAGACTCTCCCTCCTTTCTGTGGCTCTGTCAGGCTTGCTATGCAAAAGGGCCATGAAAAACCCCGCTTCCTCTTCTTCACTGCCATTCCCATATGATGGGCTGAATACCCTTACTACTGGCAGCTGAACATATGAAGCCACTATATAATGAGTCGTGGGATGCGGGTGGCGCTGTGGTCTAAACCGCTGAGCCTAGGACTTGCCGACCAGAAGGTCGGCAGTTCGAATCCCCACGACTGGGTGAGCTCCTGTTGCTCAGTCCCAGCTCCTGCCCACCTAGCAGTTCGAAAGCACGTCAGAGTGCAAGTAGATAAATAGGTATCACTCTGGTGGGAAGGTAAAGGCGTTTCCATGCGCTGCTCTGGTTCGACAGAAGCGGCTTAGTCATGCTGGCCACATGACCCGGAAGCTGTCTGCGGACAAACACCGGCTCCCTTGGCCTATAGAGCGAGATGAGTGCCGTAACCCCAGAGTCGTCTGCGACTGGACTTAACGGTCAGGGGTACCTGACAACACACCAAACCAAACCTTATGCGGTGATTTGCGTGGTGTGGGTGTTCACACATATTCACATTAATCATTCATTCATCTCACACCTTTCAGTGCGTTTTCCTAGTGGCAAAATACTTTTTTAAAAAAGTGGCATTGTTGTGGTAGGGCAGCAGAACACTTAAATCTACTTTAATTGCTCAAAGTTAAAGTTTGGTGTGCTCTTGAATCCTTGCAACAAAATAGTGACAGTCAGAAACAAGTTCATGCAAAGTTGCTCTCTGTACAGTCCACAGGAGTATGGAGCAGGAGTATAGACTTCCCTTTTAAAAGGAGTACCTTAAAAGTGTGGGCAAAGAGGTTTTTTTAGCAAGGTTAAAGCTTCCCCTCCCTTTTCTTTTCCCTGCTGGTCTCTTTCCATTGCAGAACATATTGCAATTAGCGCTCTAAAGTCACATGCACACCATACATTTAAATAAGTGTTTCTCAACCCAGCTGTTGCTGGACTACAATTCCCATCATGCCTGACCACTGGCCCAGCTAGCTGGAGGTTGAGAAACACTGATTTAAAGCTCACAACTTCCTCCAAAGAATCCTGGGGACTGTAGTTTGCGAAAGGTGCTGGGAATTGTATCTCTCTGAGGAGTAAACTACAGTTCCCAGGATTCTTAAGGGGAAGTCATGTGTTCTAAATGTATGGTGTAGATGTATTATGGGCGATAGAGCCAAGAAGAGCCCCTGAGGTATCTCAATGTGAATACACTGAATGTGGGGCAGGTGGTGGAGGTCAGGGAGAGCAATGGGTATTTCTATTCCAGCCTTTGAGAACCTGGACTACAACTGTGTAGTCATAACTGTGTGATCAATGCCTTAAAAATGCTAGTTAAGGGCTACACTAGACTTGTATTACTCTTTAATTTGCATGTTTTTTAAAAATGAAAATCACCTTGCGATTGCAGCAGCAGCAGCAGCTGGGGGAAAGGAATTTAACCCTTCCTTCCCCTCTTGCATTCCTGCGGAAAATCCCTTTTCTGAAGTTGCTGTTTACTGTACATTGAAAGGAAATATCCTTGTTGCCTTCTCAAGCATGTGTTAGATTTCTAAGTGGACCTATTCAGATTCTTCCTCCTTGCCCTCAAAAGCAGTTCTGTTTAGATTTTCATCTTTGTGAATGTTGAACTGGAGAGGGACACCATCCCATTCGAGATTCCCCACCCCCCATCTTCTTTCAGCCACTGAAACTGCAATCATGGCACTTCTAATGACCCTTTTGAGATTCTCCTCACAATCTGGCACCTATTTTGTAAGCCTGGGTTTAAAGCCTTTTAAACGCTGCCCATAGAGAATGCTGAGATTTATTTCCCGCTGTCAACGAAAGGGGGAAGGGGGGGGGGACACAGACTGTAACAGATATTTGGTTCTCGCACATGAATAATAAGGAGGAACAATAGGTGCTGTATATGGAAATGATTTTTCTTTTGAAAACACTTGCACCAAGAGGGCTATAAATACAGAAATCTACTACAGGTGCTTCAGAATGCAGGGGTGCCAAATGTGTGTGCCGAGGTAAAGAGTTTGCTTTTATTACAAAGGGAAACCGTATCTTTTCTCTTTGAGACAACCAAAGATACCAATATTGGACTAATTATGTTGAATACATAAGTATAGTTGGCTTGAAACAGTCCTGTGGTTTGTGCAGGTGAATTGAAATTATCCCACTTAATATTTTAATTTCTTGGCCTTTTCGAAGGAGCTGTTTTAATACTGTTCACTAGCAGTTTGGAACATTCTAGTCAGTGTGCTTTGCCTTCAGGGAGACCCAGGCCTTTTCAGGCAATTGAAAATTCACCTTATTTTTTTAATGTTATATTGGCACTAGCACTATAATGTACTTATTAAAGTTTAGGGGAAACTGGTGGTTATGATTGCAATGAGTGCTTAATGTAGAACTGGTAAATGATATGCATTTATTTATAAGATTTCTTACCAGACTACTCCCAACCCCCAAGGGACGTGGCTGGCGCTGTGGGTTAAACCAGAGAGCCTAGGGCTTGCCAATCGGAAGATCGGCGGTTCGAATCCCCGCGACGGGGTGAGCTCCCGTTGCTCAGTCCCAGCTCCTGCCAACCTAGCAGTTCGAAAGCACGTCAAAGTGCAAGCAGATAAATAGGTAACGCTACAGTGGGAAGGTAAACGGCGTTTCCGTGTGCTGCTCTGGTTCGCCAGAAGTGGCTTAGTCATGCTAGCCACACGACCTGGAAGCTGTATGCCGGCTCCTTCGGCCAATAATGTGAGATGAGTGCCGCAACCCTAGAGTCGGTCACGACTGGACCTAATCGTCAGGGGTCCCTTTGCCTTTACCTTTACTCCCAACCCCCAGGAAGCTTGGCTGTTGTTGTTGTTGTGAATTTGGGGGTATACGTGATAGTGCAAATGTTTCAGGCATCTCCTGAATGTTTCTTGTGAAACAATGATAAATAAATAATATAATAATAATAATAATAATAATAATAATAATAATAATAATAAATAATTTTATTATTTATACTCTGCCCATCTGGCTGGGTTTCCCCAGCCACTTTGGGTGGCTTACAGAATATATAAAACACAATAAACCATCAAACATTAAAAACTTTCCCAATACAGGGCTGCCTTTAGATGTCTTCCAAAAATCTGCTTGGGACGTCCCTATTTTCATCGGAGAAATGTTGGAGGGTATGAAATTGTTAGGATTCTGTGGCTGAGATGGACATCACATAGTTGAGATGTACTGTTGATATAACTTCCTACCCACCAGCTGCTATGCCCAAAAAAGTGGTAGGAGCTGAAAAAGCAATTTCATTATGGTGGTCTCTCCCCCCCTTTTTTCCCTTGCTTGCTTTTTGCCTGAACCATTTCTCCTCCTCCTCCTCCTCCTCCAGGCGAAGGGACACCTGAAGCCGACCTTTCCTGCTTTGTCTGCCTCACTCTGTAAGGTGGAGCCTTTGTGGCAGCCACCCGCTAGGCAACCAATATGCTGCCATGGAAGCAGAGCATATCCTGATGAGCGGGGAATCTGCTCTTGCACCTGTTTAAGCACCAGAACAAAAAAACGCAGGAGGTACTTAGCAAATGAGGGGCGCACACCTGTGTGTGTTTGTTTGCATTGTGCGTGTATGTGTGCGTATTAATAAAACCTCTTATATTTAATCATGTGCTATAAGTCATTTTAGAACTGTCAGGCTGTTTTTCAGCTCCTTGTCACCGTTGCCTGATGCATTTAATTAGCCCCGTCCTCCAGCTGACAAATATCAGCTGCTCCTAACTAAAAGGCACTTTCCCCCTTAAGTACCTCCCTCTGGCAAAGTGAAATACTAATTATGCCCACCCCCCCCTGCCCACTTCATTCCATGATTATTCATGGGTACAAATGTCACCACAGGATGGGACTCATATAAGTCGCTGTCATAAAATGCTCAAAGTGGGGATTTCGGAACACCAAACTGCTTCAGGAGAAGGAGGAGACATAAGTCGTTAAAAACTGTGTGATTACTGTCAGGGCTCCCCCCCCCCCCGCCAGAACTTGACAGAACTCGGTTCCAGCACCTCTCAGGTGGGCACCATTGCCATTCTAAGAAAGCAAGGGAGGAGTTTATGGTGAGTTTCCGGCACCGCTTTTTCTAGAAAAATACCACTGGCATCGAAACGTGTGAAGGGCAGATGGGCATCCTTGAAACTCACAATGGTCACTCACTTGAAAATGGTAGCTAACCCGGCTTTGCCTTGGCATGTGTCCTCATCAAATGGAGATTTGTGCCTGATATTCTCATACGACATGTGTGTTGTGGGAAGCTGGTATGCTGCAGGAAATAGGACTGCGATTCATGTGTGAAGCAGCCGACAGTCAGAATGGAGTTTCCCCTTTGTTTACTTCAGAGCAGGCATCCCCAAACTGCGGCCCTCCAGATGTTTTGGCCTACAACTCCCATGATCCCTAGCTAACAGGACCAGTGGTCAGGGATGATGGGAATTGCAGTCCAAAACATCTGGAGGGCCAAAGTTTGGGGATGCCTGCTTCAGAGCATGCCTGTCATCTGCAGATCTCAGGGCAGGTTACAGGGTTTTAGGACGACAACAACATGGCTACCTTAAATAAACAAGAGCGGGTAAAAATGCAGGGTTGGAACTACCAGTGGACTCATATACCCAAAGTTCATAGGCGAGGCGGTATGATGTCAAAAGTGTCTGTGTCTCACATAATTCCAAGGTGCGGGGATCTGCCATAGAGAAGGTTGTATCCTGTGTTACCACATCTGGTAGTAGGACAAAAAGAAGGGTCTTCTCCCTCAGATCTAAGGACTCTGCCAGGCTGGGGCGGGGAGGGTTGCCCTCAGCTGCTCTGGGTGGCTTCTGACAAATTAAAGCATCACACACGGTAAAACATCCAACATTGAAGACTTCCCTATACAGGGCTGCCTTCAGAAGTCAGATAGTTGAATATTTCCTCAACATCTGATGGGAGGACATTCTACAGGGTGGGCATGACTACCGAGAAGGCCTTCTGGCTAGTTCCCTGTAACCTCACTCCTTGCAATGAGGGAACCACCATTAGTCATATAGGACCTTAGAGGTCAATACCAGCATTTTAAATTCAGCCCAGAAGACAATAGGCAACTAATGTAGATCATTTAGAATTGGTGTAACACGGGGGCCGACAGCCCTTTGGGACCCGTTGGCACATTTGCAAATTGAAGGAAATATTGGGTAGACAAGAACATCGTACAACCTAATCAATTGGGTACAAGAGAAGGCTTATTTCAGACCTAATTTCAGCAGGGGGATAGGGACCTTTATGGGCGCTTGAATATCCATGGGCATCATGTTGGTGGTCCCTGGTATAACGATCCATGCAGGCAATGTCTTGAGGTGGAATGTAACCAGGGCTATTTTTTAAGATGCTCAAATCTGGCACCTCTCAGATGGGTGCCATTGCTATTCTAAGGGAACAAGGGAGAGGGTCACGGTGAGTTCTGGAGCCTCTTTTTCTAGAAAAACAGCACAGAATGTAACCTTTTTATAGTTAAATAATCATAAATATTCTGTGAGAGGCACATGGACGCACTGCTATAAAACGTTACTGATGACATCTTAATTTACTATTGCAAATTTGTCAGATTGCATTAGAAATGCTGTATTATCACGTCCCCTGAAATGCTATGGTTCTGTAGTTATGTAGAGCAATATAGTAGGGGTAGTCAACGTGGCAGTCTCTAGACATTGTTGGACTACAACTCCCATGATTCCTGCCCATTGGTCATGTTGGCTAGGGCTGACTACCCCTGTTATATAGGGTCATGTTACAAGAGGGGGAGACATTGGCGATAGAATAGAGGAATAGAGACAAGGCCAAATGAAGTGTGTGGGGTTAAGCACAGGAGTGGCCCTTGTGCGCTTGTTTTTTGTTTGCTAAATAGCAGCCCCAGAGTGGTGACGGATCCAGAATGGTGCTGGGAGGGGGGAATTTAACCATTTGACCCCACCACAATCCTGAATTGCTGTTGCAGGACTTAATGCATTTAAATTTAGATTTAGAAATGCAGTTTATTGATACACGTAAAGCAAAACACAGACCCCCCCCTTCATAATCTGCGCGTTTGCTCTCTGAAACTTTTTTTTGCTATGAAAATGTACTTTTGCACAGTCCCATGCCCATGTTGCCATAAAGAATTAGCATTTATATGATCTTCTAATTAAGCGTGCCTTTTGGATGTGTCCCTAGCCACTTAGATGAATAAAACTATAATACTAATGATTGCAGCATTCGTTTTAATATTTCTCTGGGGACTCATCCATGTCCATTATTTTTGGGATGCTGTTCTAACATTGGTGTTGTGCCACCAGCTTCTGTTGAGGAGGGTTCACATGACTGCACAACGTAATTGTAATTGTTTTCCATAGTGTGGTACTGGGAGGGGGGCGGGGGTGGCATCTATGACCCAAAGGTGTGTTTGTGCGTCTGGCAGAAGATGGATACATGGATAAGAAAGGAAGAAATAAATCCCGCCACCTTGTTCTCCCTTCCTCATCCCCTTACTGCTGATGACATAATGTTGTTGTTTATAATGTAAAGGTAAAAGGACCCCTGAACATTAGGTCCAGTCATGACCGACTCTGGGGTTGTGGCGCTTATCTCACGTTATTGGCCGAAGGAGCCGCCATACAGCTTCCAGGTCATGTGGCCAGCATGACAAAGCCGCTTCTGGCAAACCAGAGCAGCACACGGAAATGCCGTTTACCTTCCCACTGTAGCGGTACCTATTTATCTACTTGTACTTTGACGTGCTTTCGAACTGCTAGGTTGGCAGGAGCAGGGAGCAAGCAACAGGAGCTCACCTCGTCACAGGGATTCGAACCGCCGACCTTCTGATCGGCAAAACCTAGGCTCAGTGGTTTAACACACAGCGCCACCCGCGTCCCTTTTTAATGTACAGGTATCCTATTAAGTTAATCTTGCAGCATGAACCCATCACAAAAGTTCAGGGAAGGCAGTGATAAGTGCAAAAATAAAAATTTCACCAGGGGGCCAGTCCACTGTCCCTCAGACCTTGTGGGGGGGGGGGCGGCGGACTATATTTTGAAAAAAATAATGAACAAATTCCTATGCCCCACAAATAACCCAGAGATGCATTTTAAATAAAAGCACACATTCTACTCATGTAAAAAGAAGCTGATTCCTGGACTGTCCGCGGGCTGGATTTAGAAGGCGATTGGGCCGGATCCGGCCCCCGGGCCTTAGTTTGCCTACCCATGGTTTAAAACATACCAATAATTACAATGCCAATAAAAACAGCATGGCACCAGCCCTTTAATTAAAAGCAGTAACTCCCCCAAAGTCTGTGGGAACAAGAAAGTTGTCAGCTGCTGGCAGAAAGACAGCAAGGAAGGAAGGATCTTCTTTAGGGAGGGTGTTCCACAGTCTGGGAGCATCCACCAACGAGGCCCTGTCCTGCATCCCCACCTAGCATTCCTGTGAGGGTGGTGGGACTGAGAGATAGGCCACCCCTGAAGATCTCAAAACTCAGGCTGGTTAGTATGAGGGAATACAGTCTTTCAGATAACTTGGACCCAAGCCACGGAGGGCTTTATAGGTCAATTTGTTTGAACTGCGTCCAGAAACAGACCGGCAGTGGAGCTGTTGTAGCAAGGGAAGTTGTGTGCTCCCTAGAACCATCCCCAGCCAATAATCTGACTGCAGCTCTTTGAGCCAGTTGAAGTGTCTGAGCGCTTTTCAAAGGCAGCCCCACTTGGAGCATGTTACAGTAATCCAAATGGGGAAGCAACTATGGCGTGCAGTATTGTGGCCAAATCAGACACCTCAAGGAATGGGTGCAGCTGGCTGGCCACTAGATTTAACTGTGCAAAATGCACTTTTGCCCACTGCAGAGACCTGGGCATCCATGCTCAGGGATGAGTCCAGAGGAACACCCAAAATTCAAACCAGTGTCTACAGGGGGAGTGTTACCCCCCCCCCACAACTGGCTGAACTATTCCCTGTTCTGCCTTCTGACTGACCAAGAGCACCTCTGTCTTGTCCAGATAAAGTTTCAATTTGTTTACCCGCATCCAATTCATTACTGATGACAGACACTGGTTTAGAACTGAGTGGGCTTCCTTAGATATAGGTGGAAAGTTAAAACGGATCTGGGAAACACCTCTGCCCTGGCACGCTCATTGTGATGAGAATTACCAATAATAATAATAATAATAATAATAATAATAATAATAATAATAATAATAATATTTTCTTATGAACACTGTGGTTGTCAAACGTGCATGATTCGAGACTGGATAAGTGCCACAGGATTATGTCGATGCTGTATTGTATTACATAACCTTGCCTTGTGCTGCGTCCTGTGAGTGCAAAACTAATAAGGAACAGAGTGACGTCACTTGACATGAGAGAAACGTCTCTTCCTCCTGCAAGGCAAGCAGATACCTGCTAACCATTCAAAGACAGAGGGAGCCTCTGATTGAAAGTTACTGAGGTGAACAGAATCACTGTGAGCACTAAAGCCTTCCAAACTGGCATACGCGGTGGGTATCCAATCATTCTAATTATTTCCAAGTAATTTAGCATATCTCTAATTATAATACGAGGTCATCTTAATTAGAATGACATAAAATAATGTTTAATTAGACACAATTCCCTCTTTCAGATACTCGTCATGGATTCTAGTGGAAAAACCTTTGGCTCCTCTTGTGGGGAGCTCTTTATTCTTAATTTACATTTCTCCTTTTTTTTCTGGTAACTAATTTCTTTTTAACAAACAAGGCAAATCAAGCCATTTGAATCTAATTAGTGTTTCTTCCTTGGCTCGTCATTCTCTCCCTGCTCCTCCCTCCTTTTATCTCGAGGTTGTTCTAATTTATACATGTTTGTTTGCATAATGGCCTCTGGCTTGGAGCTGGCAGGAGACCACCACAAGTAGAGCAGTGGGAGCTCTGGGGAAAGAGGTGGCTGGCTGTGTCCTGTCCCATACGTGGGCATTAAAATCTGCCTTTCTCTCTGTGCATGCCAAGTTCCCGAACTTTTGTTGGTGAAGGCATCATTGTAAAGAGAGGGCTATCTTTCCCCCTTTGCATGTTAATGGCACCTATATGCTTCTGCTCCATTCTGGGTACCAGCTGTAGAGCTGGTGTGTCCTTGGCCCTGCATGATCTCCACGTTTTGGAGGTGATTTCTGTAGAGGATGCTGACGTGCAAACCTAGAACCACCTTCCTCAATCTGGTGCCCTCCAAATGTCTTTCTGTGTACAACTTTGACCAACCCCAACCATCTCCGTGGTAGTCTGGAGGGCCTCGGGTTTGAGGGGAAGATGCTTCCCTAGAAAAGTGAAAGGTACAGATTGCAGAAGCTGAGCTCATGTGTGTTGGCACATAGAATCATAGAGCTGGAAGAGACCACAAGGGCCATCCAGTCCAGTCCAACCCCCTGCCAAGCAGGAAACACCATCAAAGCATTCCTGACATATGCCTGTCAAGCCTCTGCTTAAAGACCTCCAAAGAAGGAGACTCCATCACACTCCTTGGCAGCAAATTCCACTGCCGAACAGCTCTTACTGCCAGGAAGTTCTTCCTAATGTTTAGGTGGAATCTTCTTTCTTGTAGTTTGAATCCATTGCTCCATGTCCGCTTCTCTGGAGCAGCAGAAAACAATCTTTCTCCCTCCTCTATATGACATCCTTTTATATATTTGAACATGGCTATCATATCACCCCTAACCTTCTCTTCTCCAGGCTAAACATACCTAGCTCCCTAAGCCGTTCCTCATAAGGCATTGTTTCCAGGCCTTTGACCATTTTGGTTGCCCTCTTCTGGACACGTTCCAGCTTGTCAGTATCCTTCTTGAAATGTGGTGCCCAGAACTGGACACAGTACTCCAGGTGAGGTCTGACCAGTGCGGAATACAGTGGTACTATTCCCTTGATCTAGATCCGGCACCCCCAAACTTCGGCCCTCCTGATGTTTTGGACTACAATTCCCATCATCCCTGACCACTGGTCCTGTTAGCTAGGGATGACGGGAGTTGTAGGCCAAAACATCTGGAGGGCCGCAGTTTGGGGATGCCTGATCTAGATGCTATACTCC
Organism: Zootoca vivipara; assembly: GCF_963506605.1. Taxonomy (NCBI): domain Eukaryota; kingdom Metazoa; phylum Chordata; class Lepidosauria; order Squamata; family Lacertidae; genus Zootoca; species Zootoca vivipara. The sequence continues at coordinate 26,504,294 of NC_083278.1, read as the reverse complement.
TATTGATGCAGCCCAGAATTGCATTGGCTTTTTAAGCTGCTGCTTCACAATGTTGACTCATGTCAAGTTTGTGGTCTACCAAGACTCCTAGATCCTTTTCACATGTACTGCTCTCAAGCCAGGTGTCTCCCATTCTGTACATGTATGCACAGAAACCCCCCTGTGCAGGCATCACCACCAACATCTGAAAAAAGTGCAGTGATGAGCATGGCTGGTTATGGTCCTTACCATACCATAAATCCAGCTGTTCGTGGAATGGCCATTTGCACAGCTGGAGTGAAACTTAGTCTGGGCTTAGAATAGGAGACTGGCAAGTTGGCAAGGCAGATGGAGAAAACTTTGCTTGGGAGCTGAGGCTTGGCCAACAGATGTGGAACTTGCGTGCATTCCGCATTTTTTGGCATAGATGAACCTCTTTGGGATTTAATGGCTTGCATTCTTAGACCCTTGTTTGGGAGTAATAACTTCAGAGATGGGTTAAGCTTCACTGAGATTCACTAGAAGTGGCTCAATGAATAGGGAAAGGCTGCTGTCTACTGCTGTCATTCCTTCCCTGTGCTATGGCCAGCAGCCTGCCATTTACAAAATGGTTTTAGTATTCCAGAAATGAGTGGCACAAAGCATGTGAAGTGTAATGATATGTTTTCAGAGTGGTGGGGATTACATAATTGACTCTAATTACGATGGAATTAAATTTATTTTGTGCTTTGCACATTCAGTCAGCTTCTCAATTCAAGGTTCCTCCATTCAAGCTCTCTACGTACATGTCTACTCAGAATTATTCAGCGAAAATGAAAAAACCTCCCATAAATATCCAAAAATGGAATTTTACTGAGGCTGGAGTAAATTTTGCCAACGAGATCTGCCAGTGCTATGCATCACACACTCTACTTAAGCAGCTGTGTGTGTGTGTTAAGCACACACGGTATAAGTAGATTAATACAGGATGTAGAAGATGACCAGTTAAGCCTGGTTGAGCACCAAGAAGAATATGTGGAAGTGTGTGTGTGATCATTGTTGAGACCAGGGGTGGGGGGACCTGCGGTCCTCCAGATGTTGGCAGGCTTTAACTTCCATGGGCCTCAGCCAGCATATGATGGGAGTTGGAGTCCAGCAACATCTTGGGGGACAGCAAGCCCCCACCCAATGCAGTAGACTGCTAGGTTGTTTGTTTGTTGTTTGTTTAAAATAGTTGGACACCACCCGCAATCTGGTGAGCTATGGCAAGATTTCAGGGGATCCCAGGTGCTCATCCACGGTCCGTGTCCTTTGGAGGTTGTCGTAGCTTTAAGAAATATGATTTATTCACATACTTACACCTGAGTTTGGATTGAGGGAGTCCAGATCTTACAGCATGGTCATATCAAAAGGGGCTTGTTCCCCACAGCAGTGCAGCACTGGAATCCAAGGCATCTCTCCCAGGCTGGATCTAGACACATCAAAGAAGTGTTTCAGCTTAAACACATTGTAAATTTAAACAGGGAAAACGGGTAGAGAAAAAACGGGACTCCACAGCACCATCTGGTGGCACACCGTTATATTGCATATACAACGCATATACTGTAAATCGCTTTTTCATTACCAATCGAGCTGAGTCCCCAGACTGCCTTCAAATTCACCAGCAGACTCTTAGTATTCCAAATCTTTAACAATATTTGCATTCTGCCCTTTCACAGAGGGTGATTGATTATTTCTTAGCACCGTTGTATATCTGGACAGCATTCTCAGAACAAGGGTCTGGGAATGAGTTAACCGTTTGTGCGTCACCTGAGGCCTGCAAGAGCTTATTGAGAAATTTTTAAAAATGAACAAGGCTCAGAGATCAGGTGGCATGTATTTGCAACTTCATATGGAACTCATATGTGAAATTTGTGGGTTTTGTAATTTAAATAGGCAACTTTTGCATTGCTGAATCACTTCTCACTGAAAGGCAATGATTAGGTCTATTGCGTGCAATGTTGACTTCTTCTGGACTGCACCAAAGCATTCAGTGTAAACAGAGTACTTTGTACACAAACTGTTAGAGCATCTCCCCAACTTGGTGTCCTCTGGGTATTGCTGGACTGCAACTCCTATTGTCGTTTGCCCTTGGCCATGCTGGCTGGGGCCGATGACAACTGGCTGGAGAGCCACAGGTTGGAGAAGGATGCTGTAGAACTTTCAGAAAAATCTGCCCATAATCTGCCCTTCTCTCCCTCCCTCTCTCCCTCCAACAAAACAAAACAACAAAACAAAACCCCATTGACACTAGATCAGGACTTGCCAAGAGAAGCAAACACCTGTCACATCATCAGCATCCTTGCTAGCTGAGACATTACTAAGTGGCAGCATTTGTCCTTTCCGGAGATGATTCAGGCTGTGAAGACTTCTGGTAGGGATGGTACAAAAACGCAAGCTACTCGCTGGAAGCAGAACTAATGAGCAGTGTCAGTCATGTAAGCATCTGGTTTGACAACAGATGCACCTGTTGGTAACTAAGTATTTGCCTACGTTATTTTATGCAGGAGCATCTCAACTGCTCACCTGTTAAAATCCTCAGGGATATTTACGAAGTTCCGTAAAGTTCCAACCTTTCCTCAGGGAAACTGGAGAATAGCACCCAGTCAACGGGTATCAGCAAGAGTTGAACCAGTGGGTGCAAAACCAAATTTATGGAAAGAACAGGAACCCTAACACAATTTTCACTAGGGAGAATATGATTTTTCACTAGGAATAATATGATTTTTAAGAGGTTCAGAAATGCATATGTTCCTCCAGAATTTTGGATTTTGGAACACAGGAAGCTGTCTTATGCTATTGGTGCATCTAACTCACTGACCAGCAGGAATTTTCCAGGGTCTGAGGCATGGAGTCCTTCCCAGCTGTTCCTGGAGATACAAGGACTCGAACCTGGAATCTTCTGCATGCAAAGTGTATTCTATAACAAAGACCTTTACTCAGTCATATTTTTATATACTTCCTCTGGAGAGGTGTGCTTGAAACATGCTTGGATTTCTGTTCTCTGAGCAAGCCTTGTTTGTTGACACCTTTCGAGTTTATTCTTTCTGTGCGCAAATTAAGCAAGTAATTTGCTTACTTTAATATTCTAGGAGTCCCTAGAATCATTCCACTACCCTTTGGGGTGTGAGAGATGATGGCATTGGACAGGGCTTCTTCTGTGGTAGCCCCAAAACTGTGAACTTCCCTCCCAACAGAAGCAGGGTCTAGAGTCAGCATGAGTATTATTTCAATTCCACGTTTCCACTTCCCCAATATTAAATTTAATTCTCCAAACATCAGTTTATAAATAGTTTTTTTTAAAAAATATCCTTGCGAAAATTCATTAGAATTTCAGTGCAAATTTCCTATACTAAAGTGTGTCCTCCCTAAAAGAGGGCACGTGTTGCGGTGAGACCTGGAGACTGACCTCCTGGCTGTGGGTGGGTCTATTGGACAGCCACAACACCCGATTGGTAGGTCCCACATTGCTGGGTTTAATCTGGCCAATGGGGTGCAGTCTAAACGGACCATGGGACCTATATATACTTATGCATTTGACTCAGAGCTTCCTCTTTTGGTGCGTGCATCGGAATACCTGCCCACCTCTCCCTATATTTAGGGCATTTTGTGATTGACCTTGCTATGCCGTCGTGTGTTGTCTGTCGTTGGGACAGGGGCATGGCAGAAATTTTCCCTACTTGGCTGATTGGCTATTGCCATTTGGGTTTCGCCTGCCACGTAGCAAATCTTCACAACTTGTAAGGTTGCGGATAGGCACTGGTTCAGGTGATAGGGATGGGGGAACACTCTCGCCATCCCTATGTGAAGGGTATTCCGTTAAAGGAATCCACAACTTGGTTTGGTCAACCCCCAAGAGGGGGTTGTGCCCATGCCTGAGTCCAGGGGAGCTTCTGGGGGAGTGGACTGTTCCCGGGCTTTCTACCTACATCAGGGGTTCACCCTTGGCTGACCTATGATAGAGCTCTGGGTCAGCGCTACCTGCAAGGGTGCAGGGAGCTAGTCGAACCAGAGCCTATGCAACCAGTCACTTTCTGTAATCAATAAAGTTGTGGCCTTGTTGTTGTTGTTTAGTCGTTTAGTCGTGTCCGACTCTTCGTGACCCCATGGACCATAGCACGCCAGGCACTCCTGTCTTGCACTGCCTCCCGCAGTTTGGTCAAACTCATCTTGGTAGCTTCGAGAACACTGTCCAACCATCTTGTCCTCTGTCGTCCCCTTCTCCTAGTGCCCTCAATCTTTCCCAACATCAGGGTCTTTTCCAAGGATTCTTCTCTTCTCATGAGGTGGCCAAAGTATTGGAGCCTCAGCTTCACGATCTGTCCTTCCAGTGAGCACTCAGGGCTGATTTCCTTCAGAATGGATAGGTTTGATCTTCTTGCAGTCCATGGGACTCTCGAGAGTCTCCTCCAGCACCACCAATTTAGTTGTGGCCTAAATTCTGCCAAAAACCAAAACTAAAATTTGAGCCAAATGTGTGTTTATTTAGGGGGGAGGTCTTCGGGTCTGAACAAGCAAGCAGCTTTGCCTGATATACACATTCTTGCAACAATTTCCTCTACAGTACATATAAAGCATTTTTTGTGTAACTCTGACTAATATGTGCATTTTTATGCACACTTTGCCCGGTGCATGCATTTTCCTACACATTAACTGCACTGAAAAATTGAAACAGGTGCTTTACAAGAAAAATAGAAACCAGGAGGAAATTATGAAGGACAGTTGCATTTTGGTTTATGCATTGTTGCAGCAAGTATGAATGAGGTAGATTTGCCTTTAAATGTGAACTGAACCAAGTTTCACATCCATCCCTGCGACTCTTTAAATTGGTGAATGTGGCAACTCACACAAGGTGCTGCAGGAGGTGGGCTCCCAAGAGCTTCCTGGCTGAGGTTCTTCCATTCCTTCTCCCCTCTTTTTCCAGCCAATGATCAATGGCAAGGGAAGTGAGAGGACGTTGCGATGTGCTATGTGGTCATGTCTGTTCACCAGCGACAGCTGCTGATTGGCTGCTTTTCCTTCAAAACAAAATGGGCAGTTTTTAAAGTACAGTTAACCTAATGTGCCATTTGACCTAAGGAAGACAAGAGCATGCTGCTGAGCCAAATTGTTTGAGCTTATAAAGGTTACTACAGGCATCCCCAAACTTCAGCCCTCCAGATGTTTTGGACTACGATTCCCATCTCCCCCGACCACTGGTCCTGTTAGCAAGGAATCATGGGAGTTGTAGGCCAAAACATCTGGAGGGCCGCATTTTGGGGATGCCTGGGTTACTACATTTGTCTATTTTAACTTCTCTAGTGTACTTTCTGGAAGAACTCGAAGCACTGTTGCGATTGCCTTTGGAACAAAAGACCAGAGAGTCCAGTGGCGAGGACATTTATAAAGGCTCAAACATTGCTAAAGAAAGAAAGAAAGAAAGAAAGAAAGAGAGAGAGAGAGAGAGAGAGAGAGAGAGAGAGAGAGAGAGAGAGAGAGAGAGAGAGAGAGACAGAGACAGAGACAGAGACACATACAGAGAGAGCTCTATCCCCCACCCTTTCTTTGGCATTCAAAAAACAAAATTGGGACAGATGGCAGAAACAGACTCAAATTTCCCATGGGATGAAGCAGAATTGCTACAGAAGATCGGGATCAAACCAAACAGGTGATTCTGAAATCAAACTATCTGAAAACTTAATTTGCAGTGGACTGATAGAAATGCAAGACAGCCTAAGAAGCACTCCACAATCTTGAGTGATGCCATACACAGGATAAAATGGAAGGAAGTGAACCACATGACCGAAGAAAATCAGGCACCATCTAGATAAGAATCAAATAGAGATGCGACTCGTGCAAGAAAACCTTTTATTTTGACTAGGGATGAAGAAGTGGATTTATAAACTGAATTTGGCCGTTCTGACTGGATCGATCTTCAAGCACCTCTTGCATCAAGGACCTGCCTATTAATAGCCAACTGTAGATTTTTATTTTTTAAAGGCCCAACTAATCATATGCAAAGTTATCCACATTATTTTTGTATATTATATGTATAATGCATATAAAAGAGTCAAGCTTCATGTGGCTGTGTATTTCTGCTGCATAATTTTAAAAGGATTAATATATAAGTATCTTGGCACGGCTGAATGTATCTGTTTATATTCTGGTTACTTTAGGAAACGTGGAGGTTATATGCATATGGTTCTTGCTGGTATCTGTCTGTCTCAGGAGACAATGGAGGAGTGCGTTTGGGGGGATTAAGTCAAACTGCTGGAAGGTTACAGCACTTGCTGTGACTGTAGAGAGCAATACAGGAGAGACATGTTTTATTGCAGCTGGGGTGGATGAAGTTGCCCAGTTGAGCTGCTGCAGATGCACCATGGTGTTTTTCTCTCTCTCTGTGCTCTTCCCAGTGGTCATTCCTCCTCTGGTCACTGCTGTAGATATGCAACCTGATGATCTATCTCCCAGCACTGTGGTCGCCTGCAAGGGGTTCCCGCACAGTAGGGTTGATGTTGCCAGACTTCATCTCACATTTGCATACATCTTTGTAATGCAGAATTGGATACAGTATGCATGTACGGTAATAATGCATATAGTATGCATGCAGTAATTCATAGGATAATTGTTCATATTTTTGGTGGAACTGGAAAAAACAACAACAATTTGCTTCTCATCAAAATCAAGCAGCAAGATTGGGGTGGGTGGGGGTGGAAATCCATGTGTATAAGCTTGACGTTGAGATTTTCAGAAAACCCCATCCCTAATTTTGAGAGAGACATACATTTACCAGATTCTGCAGCTAACATCATTGACACGAAGAAAGAGGAACTGGGTGCTTTTGAAGTGTTCTGTGGTGGCAACCAGAATGATCAAGGGGATGAAGCAACTCCCTTATGAGGAAACATCTGGGGCTTTCTAGTTTGGAGAAAAGGCAATGTAAGAGGGGACATGATAGAGGTGTACATAATTATGGAAGGTACCGTATAATTATGGACAGGCAGTGGAAGCAAAAGAATGTCTCCTTCTCCTCCTCCTCCTCCTCCTCGGACTTGTTAGTCACTTGTTACACCTAAGTCTTCAGGCAACTCACAACATATTTAAAAACATAAAATGCCATTTCTCAAGCTTCAGCAATGGGTTTTCAAGAGCAACCCACCTGCTAGTTCAAATTTTAGCAGCTTCTGGTTAGTGCATGAATTAAATATACCAACAGCAGCCTCAATTTAATGGTGAGGTGAGAGAGACTTTGTCACCCACCCGCCTTTCTTTACCTTCCACTCCTGAGAACCTTTGTAAAGGAGTTGCTTTTAGAAGATCTCTTGACGGGACTTTCTGGCCTTTGAGGTTGAGACATAAGGGGTTAGGTGTGCTAGGTACTAGGTGCTCATATTTTCAGCTTTTGGGCTACTTTTGAATGGGAAGTTAGTATTTTCATTTCACCTATTGGTGAGCTTTCTGCTCATTTAAATTTGGATATCTGTTAGTGATTTTGATACCTGTTAATCATTTTTTTGTGGTACGTTGTACTGATAGTGCAAGTTTTATTGTTTATCGTTGTTGTATTTAGGCTGTATTTATGTGAATTGCTTTGAATACAGGTGAATTTGTGTACAAATACAGTCCATAAATAAATTGAGCGCGACTTATTCTTCAACTATGGGTTCTTATGCAGACAAAACAGCACCATTCGGACACAAGAAGGAGGTATCAGCAAGCTTTGGGAGGAGTGTCCCCAAGGTTCACAGAAGTACAAAAAATATTTGGGGGAAACTCAAGGGGGAAACGCCCTAAAGCAGCTCAGTGAGAACTGAGTATGCTGAGTAGACACAGAATTCTGGCTGATGTTTTGGCGATGGAGTGGAGCATCCTTGAGCCCCAGTTTCTCCAACTGGGAAAGAGGAAGAATCCTATCAAGGCAATCTGATGGGAGATGGAGTTCCTGACTTCCAAAGCCCTGGAAACCTTTTCCGCCTCCCTTGTGTCTCCCCTGCTCCCCAACCCAGTCTGCACACAAGTGCTTGAAAACTTTGCATCTCCTTATAGTACCAGGCCTGTGGGCATTACATAGGCACAGGTTTTGCTTACAACAGTATGGAAAATCCCAAATGACAGAGTCTAGAGAAGAACAGGAACAACAGCTAAAGCTGCATGTTGATTTCCCCAAATGTAATCTGGGGCCAAGCAGATATACTGTATAAGAGCACTTCTGGATGTGTGCATGTGTGGTGAGTTCATTGGGGGGGGGGAAGGGGAATTCATGGTGGCTGGGAGATAACCCCCCCCTGCACTTTATATGTTAAAGAAGTATTGTTTTACATCTGGACATCTTAACCTCTAGAGTTGCCCGTTTTGTGTTGCACAATTGGATATGCAATGCTTTGAATTGAGCCTGAGGGCTTCATCGTGTTTTCGACACAAGCACATTGCATCCGAATGCAATCTGCATGGGACAAAACATGCATTTTACCACCGTAAATGTCATGCACACTATGGAGGCGGTTAGCCGCATTTCCCCATGATGATAAATGCATATCTGCCATGTCTTTTGCAAAGCAGCTCCTGTTAAATGTTAACACCTTTATTAATTGAAAAGGAAACATTGTTGTTTTGTCAACTGAAAAATTATGTTAAAAAATAGTAATGAGCAACTTCCTACCCTCAGTAAATGCAGATATCACCCTGCACTAAGGATGGATGAATCTGTCCGTTTCTGGGCACAAGATGTAGGACATACCGATAATATCCAGATGGAGGAAGAGGAAAAACGATGGAAGAATGTGATAAAATTTACAGCATGTGTAGCCATTAAAGAAAATTACAGTATATGAAAATGATGTTTAGATGGTATATAACTCCAGTCAAATTATAAAAAATGTACAAAACTAAGGAAAGCAGAAATGTAAAATAACAGAAGGGACATTTTTTCACATGTGGTGGGATTGTAAAATTATATAGAAATATTGGGAAATGATCTATAATGAAATGAAGAAGATGTTTTAAATAACCTTTGTTAAAAAACTAGAAGCTTTCTTACTAGGTATTACAGGAGTGGACTTACCAAAATAAAAAAAGAATTTATTTATGTATGCAACTACGGCCGCACGGACACTATTAGCACAACATTGGAAAGAAGAAGGTGTCTCAGCTAAAGAAGATTGGCAAGTTAAATTAACAGAATATGGTGAAATGGCAAAAATGACAATGAAACTAAGAGGAAGAGATGACGATGAATTCAAGGAAGAATGGAAGATGTTTATTGCATATATACAGAAGCAATGTACACAGGCTAATACATTAGCAGGGTTTTAAAACTACTTGTAATTTTGTTATGAATGGATAATATATAATTTAAATGGGTTTCAAATTTAACAATGGACATGCAGTATGTTGATAAATAATAGAACCAAGGAAGGGACTAGAGGGAAGTCGTTTTGTTTTGTTTTGTTTTTGTATTGTTGTTATTTTTGGAAAATTAATAAAATGTTACCAATAATAAAAAAGAATCTTAAGTTTAGTTCCCTACATTTCTGCATCAGTTTGCAATTTTTAACTATATGCATTTTAATGCAATTGCCTGATATACACATTTTTGAAAGCAATTTCACCTAAATAATGAGTTTTAAATGTTATTTTTAGGTACACTTTCTCCTTCCTTGGAAGTTTCTAAGCAGAGGTTGGATGGCAGTCTGTCATGGATGCTTTAGCTGAGATTCCTGCATTGCAGGGGATTGGACTAGGTGACCCTTGGGTCTCTTCCAACTCTACGTTTCTATGATTCTGTGATTCATATACACATTTCCGTACAGATTACACGGTTGGAGAACTGTGTCACAAAACCAAGCCTGGATTTTGAAGGATAGCTGTGTTTCAGTCGGTATATTGCTTTGGAAAGTAAGAATGGTTCCCGCTGTATTGAATTTTCTCCTCCACCCCTGTTCTAAGCTTCTTGTTTATTTATTACCTCCCAAGGTGTTCAGCTCAATGCTGTAATCTGTCGAACTGAAGTAGACGGTGTGGTGGTTGGTTCAGCGCTGCTCTCTATGCAAGCTTTAATGTACCTGATGGCTGCATGACAGATGTCAGTCAGTGTGCACCGGGGGGGGGGGGGGGCAGCATAAGGCAACAGACTTGGCTCTAGAGCCTAGCCGTTCTGCTGAAGTTCATTCGAGTCCTTGCCAATGAGGTCCCCTCGGAACAACCTGCAGTCAAAGTCCAGTGAAGTCAATGAGATTATTAGCATTAGCTAAGATTAGTTGCCTGAGCAGACATTTGTGGGATCAGATCCTAAATTTACCTCTAATCTGCCTTTGCCGAAAGATGTACTTCATGATCTAGCCAATAGCCTCCTTAACTCCCATGATCTTATATCCCTGTGCTGCTGTTGTGCTGGTAGACACAAAATAGGTATGAAATGTTGCAAACCTCAACTTTGAACAAAGTGCCTGTTACTTAGAGGTAATAAATAGGAACTAAATTTACATTTCTCTCCCCCTGTCTTTTTGGTTGTTGTTGGAAGCAATTTGCATGTTATGCTGCTGGATCCTAAAGTAAAAGGAAATGTGCTTGACGCTAAAATTGGCTTCGTGGCTCCAGTTTCCTCAGCTCGGCACCACCTGCCTCTAATCAAACTGTCCAATTACTGGAAACAATTGTTTTCTTGCCTTCTGGGAAGTAAAGACTTTCCACCAGAAAAAAAAGCCTGCTTTGCAAAATGTTCCTTTTTAACCAAGTTGCTTTCATAACTTAAAAATCAAATCAAATAGCACAATACATGAATATGGGGTGCAATTAGGGTTTGGATGGGAGGATCCTGCAGGACCGACAGCTTGGCTGTGCGAGAGGGCACCGGGAATATGCAAGCGTTGCTAATAACAGCTGCAAAAATAGTCAGATTATCCTGTCTAAAACCAGAGCAAAGCATCAAAGAGTTATCTAGGGTGTAAAAGCAAGATCAGAATGATGCTCCAATTAGTCCATATGCTAATAGGGCTGATTAATATAGGAAGGCAAAGTTTTCTGCTGCCTCTGTGTGAAAGGATAATCTAGGGCTCTCTTTGTATTGCAGATAACTCGGTGGAAATTTTGCTCAGTATGTGTCAAGTGCCAAAGGCAGAGTTGTGTCAGCGGATGCAGCTCAGCTTTCTGTCGATGGCTCCCCCAGAAACACGCACACTTTTGCCCTCTTGCATGGTGGAATTAAAAACCTGCCTGGCTCGGATTGTGTGCCACGAAGGTAGAATCGTGACATCTAGCACGAAATCCCCAAGAACACAAGCAACTTAAAGCCGTGTTGCTAGGCCGCATAATGGTAGAGACAAATTTGAAAACGTGTCAGCAGTTTTAGTTTAAAATATAGGGGAAAGTATGTGTGTGTGTACAAATGTGGTAAGCACAAGATGACAAAAGCACAGAGCCAGTTCATTTGGCAAGTAAGAATAAGAATAATATTTATTTTATACCCCGCCCACCTAGTTGGGTTTCCCCAGCCAGTCTGGGCAGCTTCCAGCACATATATAAACATAATAAAACGTCAAACATTAAAAAATTCCTGATACAGGGCTGCCTTAAGATGTCTTCTAAAAGTCATGTAGTTCTTTATCACCTTGACATCTAATGGGAGGATATTCCACGACGAGGGCACCACTACCGAGAAGGCCCTCTACCTGGTTCCCTGTAACTTCACTTCTTGCAGTGAGGGAACCACCTAAAGCCCCTCAGAGGTGGACCTCAGTGTCCAGGCTGAACACTGGGGGTGGAGACGCTCTTTCAGGTATATTTGTATAAACAACGAAGCTGCATGTTTCTGTCTACTGAGTGTTCGGTTTCATCCTGGTGATGACTAGTTTGTTGGAAGTACCTCTGTTTAGCAGTTGTTCCCAGAATGACACACACATAATAACATAGTTGAAAGCAAGCATTTCACTTCCCTCAACAATTCCAAAATAGTGGTGCTAAGAAAACCCCTCACAAAATACTACAGCCAAATTAATATAAACCCTAAAACATACCTTTTCATACATGGTTGTCAATCACATTAAAACACGTCCAGATACAGTCATACCTCAGTTTAAGTACGCCTCGGTTTGAGTACTTTCAGTTTAAGTACTCCGCAGACCCGTCTGGAACGGATTAATCCACTTTCCATTACTTTCAATGGGAAAGTTCGCTTCAGGTTAAGTACGCTTCAGGTTAAGTACAGACTTCCGGAACCAATTGTGTACGGTACGTAAACCGAGGTACCACTGTATTAGGAGCATGGAAATGAAAAGGTCTTTGCTTGGCTACAAAAAGGCACAAGAGTGGTCACTAACCAAACCTCTTGTGTGAGTATGTCTTCTGTGTCAGTGAGGGGGCAGCACTACTGAGAATGCCCATGGCTCAACTTGTAAGGGGACATGGAGATGGTCGTCTGTTGACAATCTCAGGACTTGGGTAGGTTTATATGGAAAGCAGCAAGCCTTCAGTTATTGTGGACCCAAGCACGGTTGGTGAGGAGGTGTGGCCTGGGAGCTAGGCAAAGAGCCACATCCGGCCCCCAGGCCTCAGGTCCCCCACCCCTGTGCAATGCATTGTATACATGCAGTAAAGGTTGCACCATGTCGCCATTATGTCCTAGCCATCACCTTCTGTTGACTGGGACCGCCCATGTGTGGCTAATATAGGGGTGTCCTTGGTGAGTATTATTTTGATTGGTGGGTGGTGCCATTGTTTCCAAGGAGATAGGTGTGGATAGCTATAGACGTTGTTTCTTCTGCAGCTTCTATGCTTTCAACTTTGCCACTGGGATCGCAAGGAAGTTGCAGCACTGGCGTTGCTTTCATGGAATGGTTGCCAGCAACACGCTAACTTTCCTTGCACCAGGTCCTTCCTTTACTAGAAACCTGCCTCTCTTTCCCTTTTTAAAATTAAAACTGAAACCTGAAAACAAAACGATCAGAGCTGCTTTTTTAAAAAAAATGAAGAGTGTGGATGTGTACTGAGGACACACACGGGCATTAGCTGTATTAGAAATATCAGCAGTCGGTACTGAACTTGAATCACCAAGGAAGCATTAGGCTCACACAGCAGCAATGGAAATTATACACATTGTATTCCATAAGGGTTTATCTTTATCCTTATGACTATTCCACCCCCAGAGATCCATCCTTTCTAAAGCCCAAAATTGTGCAGCAACAATACCAGGGATTTATATATGTGTCTGCTGACATGTACTATTTAGCAACTTTTGTTTATCTCTTAAGAGATGGGGGTGGAAAGAGAGGCATTCGGCATTCTTCCTCGCGTATCTGAGCTTGTTTTAGTTACACTTGAGTGGCTAGACTTACTACGTGTGTGTGTGTGTGTGTGTGTGTGTGTGTGTGTGTGTGTGTGTGTGTCTTTTGCAGGCAAGGACTGAACAATCCACATACAACAATTAGGATTTCTGAAAGTCAAAATAATAAAAGCATTGGCAGCAGCAAGGGTCAATGGGAGAGGTTTTAAATAATGGTTTTAAATAGTAAAAAGTGGAAGGGTAGACTGAAGTTGGTAGAATTATGGACTGCTCTACTTTGAAGTGTAGGCAGCAGGGTTTGCTTTTTGTTTTTTTAATCCCATGTGAGAAACTCCCTGCTAGTTATGCTAGTTTCCTATATGCACATTGAAAAATATGATCATTCCCCATCTACAGGCTGAAGTGGTACAGTTCAGAGTTCTGCCACTCCAGTCTATCACTTCATTCTGCATAATTAAGAATTATTGATATTTCTAAATGGCATTCAAAGACCAATTTATTTGGTTTTTTTTACTGCGGCTTTTCGTGACTGATTGAAAGCTCTTACAGTTTTTAGTCTGACTATGTTATGTTGAGAATTTTGTCTACCTAGTGCCGGTTGTAATAATTTTGAACGTGCCTCCGTAGTGATGTCAACAAACTTCAGAAGAAACAACACGACAGCGACAACCTGTGTTGTGCACCTGATAACTAGATATGCTCTAAAAGGTATTAATTTGAGACTAATGAATTTAACTCGGATATCTCAAGGAAGCTCAGTGTGGTTCTCTCATGTGACATTAAGACAGTGGATCGCACAGTGCAAAGAAAAGAATAGAAAAAAGGACCCCCAACAGAAGGCTAAAATATTGGGATTTTTGCCTGGGGAAACTAGAGATGGGACTAGTGTGTTCACCAAGTTTGGTCCTGGTGGGTTTCTGGTTCTGTGAATTGTTCTTAGATTTGGGTGTCTTTGAAGAGCCCTTTTGGACCTTTGGGGAAGGGGAATTGGGAGAGAGATGGGGGAAATCTAGAAATATACCTGTGCGCAGGTAGGTGCCATAGGCTGGCCACATGGCCCTATGGATAGTTTCTGAGCCAATCATGACTGAGTAGTCAACAGCTGATCTTTAGGAAGGAATGTTATATGGAAAATGGGGTATAATGAATGCAACCAAAACATACATTTGTCCTGAACTGGGCTTAATACAATTCACAGCTTAGACCAGGAATGCTGCCTTTTCCAGAAAATGCCAGGTTTCACCCTGAGACATGTGATATAATAACAGAATGCCTCTGAGTACCTTTCCCCAGTTCTCCAACTGGGAAGTGTTCGTGAATCAAAGAGCTTGGCTTTCAGTCCAATGGTATGACCACCCCACCGGTTCTGAACAGAAAAGCTAGCTTACTCAACTTACGTGCGATGTATGGAACAAAAAATCATGGAAGACGGCCATGAAGTAATCATCACTTCAGTTCAGGCCTTGCAGAATGGTCACACACCAAACCAAGTGGAACCCACCAGCCTTGAATTGTAATCTATTGGAGCTAGCAGATGCTTCTAAGTTTCTTCTTCATTCAATGTTTATATTTTATAGTAAGAGTAACTTATTTTAATAATTGCTAGAAGGTGTGGAAGCTGACCTATAGAATTTTGATGTCTATATGCACCGGGGTTGACACCTGCATAAATTGTTTGACAAGCTTTTTTACACAGACAAATAGGGCAGAGAGAAAGAAATGCAAAACTGCATTGGCACGAACTTTATTAAGTAGGTTCTTTGTGGTAACATGCAGGAAGTGAAATTGTTTTCAGGTTGAAAGTATTTCTCAATTATTTCATGCACCAGTAATCTTTAAGGTTTAGGCTCGTTTGGTCCCCCTTTTAGTCATTTAAGTGAGATGAAGTTCCAGATGGCAAGGGGGAAATGGTGAAATTTCCCCTGGAACCCACAAGCATCTACCTTCCCCTTCCTGTTGCTCAAGTTAGTAATGAAAGTTTCAGGCAAATGCCACATCTCTAATTAGTTTGTTATTGAGTAGTTTTGTGGTGTTAGCTAGACCAGTCTGCGTGTTGTAAACCAAATGGGCTTTCCATCTCCCCACCGTCAAATAATGCTCAGCTGGCTTTCAGTTTTTGTCTGGCTTGCTCACAGTCAGTTCAAGACAGGGATGTCTGAATAAATCATTGATGGGGGACTTGTGGCACTCTAGGTGTTTTTGGACTACAACTCCCATCATTCATTATCTTTGGTCATGTGAGTTGATGGTAGGTGTCAGGCTCCAGCAACCCCGATAGACCAAAGGTTGCATATCCTGGAATAAATGCTTGATGGTGTGGCCCCAAGGATATGAACACAGAAAGCCACCTGCAGTCATGAAGGGATGCATACTTGTTTATTACTGACTAGCTGTACCCGGCCACGCGTTGCTGTGGCTCTGTCAGGGCCCTCGTTTCCCAGGACAGACGCATGACGTAATGACACTCCTCCCTCTGTTGTCCCGGTGGGTGACATCATATCCCCCCTGCGTGACGTCACCCTCCACCCCAAGCCCTCTCTCTCTCCCCCTCGCATACCACATGGACATGTTGGGGAGGGTCTGCCCGGTTCCCCTGGTGGATTCCGGCAGGTGAGGGGGCAGGCGGCCCAGCTGCAGGTCCTTAGGGAAGGTGGACATGTCGAGGGCGGCGGGGAGAGCCGAGGCGGCGGAGGCAGAGGGAGAGGATCCCGCCCCCGCTCTCCCAGAAGGAGCCGCCGGCCACCCGCTCCCAGCACCCTCTGCGCGCTCATGTCGGAATGATGCCACCACGTTCCCTGCAGCGTCCTGGGAGTAAAGAATGTACTATAGCGTCTGTTGCTTCGACGTCCAATAGATGGCGCTATTTTTACACCAAATCATGTTTTTACCTGTCACAGGTGTGATATCTATATAATCTAAGTATATGCTAACACTCGCATATTCATATGCAACGTTGTGTCAAAATTTCAAGGCAATCGCTCAGGCACATTCGGAGATTTTTGGTTATGTACGAACGGACATTTACATTTTTATTTATATAGATTTGACAAATGTCATTCCTTGCCTTTCAGCTCCAAAGAGCTCCCAGGGAAGGAAGAAGGTTAGAAAAAGTTGGAAGGTTAGTGCCACCCCCTGCCCCCTGCCGTAATATTCCTGCAGTATTAAAAACACGGAATAAAAGTTTAAAAGGCTTGGAGTAATAGAAAGAATGCAGCATACCCTCCAACATTTCCTCCAGTGAAAATAGGGACATTCTAAGGAAAAGTTGGATAAAATCAGAAATGGGGATGACTTCTGTAAATCTAGGAATGTCCCTGCAAAATAGGGACACTTGGTGGGTCTGCATACAGCCAGTTCAGCAGAGTTGGGGATCTAGATCTGGAAGACAACATAGGACAAATCCCTATCTGCCCACCTGTCACTCAGCTGACAGCATTATGACACCAGATGACCTGGTTTTGCTTGTGCATACAGTCAGATGGTCATAGGGCCTTGAATAGCATTGCACACAAACAAGAGAGCAGGAATATTCCTGCAGCCTTAACAACACAGAATGAAAGTTTAAAAGGCTTGGAGGAATGCAAATTTAATAGTAATAGTAATAATAATAATAATAATAATGGTAATAATTTGTTCTGAAAAGACATAATACTCTGTGCTACGTAAACTTCTGTGTGGAGAGCATACTAAAGCATGCTACAACAAACCTTATTTTTGCAGTCCACCTTCTATGCATGTAATATGGTCTTTCAAAAAAGAAAAGAAAGGAAAGAAAGGAAAAAAGAAGTGACTGCAGAATTTCCTTCCATCCTAAGAGGAAACAGCAGCAGTGACTTATAGGAATGTGATCTGTTGGCACTGCAAACACAGAGTCTGAGCAAATATTTAGCATCAGGATCTTAAAGTGAGTTAAGCTGGCTCAATGTCTACGAGGTATTTACTTCCTTTTGTAGTTCCGTGTCATATCCTCATCATATAAATCCATTCCCATTAAGTTGGTGCAAACGTTTTCTGCACTTTTTTGTTTTGTTTGTTTATAGCCTGCTTGGAAATGTGGGTCATATACGTCTCACCCAGATCCATTTGCTCTTTGCATCTATATCTATATGGAGGTGGGGGAGAGGAACAAGCTGCTTATGTTTTCTCAAGCTACCTCTGGTTTTGGCGCATCACATTTCCAGACAAAAGCTGAATTTAGGCTTTTTTCAAAAAGCAAGTGGCTTAGCCCTGAGACCAGAAAGAGCAAGATTATGGAAGTCTCATACTGAGGTGTATTTTGGGGTAAACAGAAATGCCATCCCCGTTTCTGTTTTGACCCCAGAATGTCCTGCTTTTCCTTAGGATGTCCCTAAGGAGAGACAAGAGGGTCTTCTTAAATGAGCAATGCAAAGAAATAGAGGAAAACAATAGAATGGGGAAAACCAGAGATCTGTTCAAGAAAATTGGAGATATGGAACATTTCGTACAAAGATTACCATAATCAAGGACAAAAGTGGTAAGGACCTAACAGAAGCAGAAGACATCAAGAAGAGGTGGCAAGAATACACAGAGGAATTATACCAGAAAGATATGGAGGTCTCGTACACCCCAGGTAGTGTGGTTGCTGACCTTGAGCCAGACATCTTGGAGAGTGAAGTCAAATGGGCCTTAGAAAGCACTGCTAATAACAAGGCCAGTGGAAGTGATGATATTCCAGCTGAACTATTTAAAATTTTAAAAGATGATGCTGTTAAGGTGCTACACCCAATATGCCAGCAAGTTTGGAAAACTCAGCAATGGCCAGAGGATTGGAGAAGATCAGTCTACATCCCAATTCCAAAGAAGGGCAGTGCCAAAGAATGCTCCAACTACCGCACAATTGCGCTCATTTCACACGCTAGCAAGGTTATGCTTAAAATTCTACAAGGCAGGCTTAGGCAGTATGTGGACCGAGAACTCCCAGAAGTGCAAGCTGGATTTCGAAAGGGCAGAGGAACCAGAGACCAAATAGCAAACATGCGCTGGATTATGGAGAAAGCTAGAGAGTTCCAGAAAAACGTCTACTTCTGCTTCATTGACTATGCAAAAGCCTTCGACTGTGTCGACCACAGCAAACTATGGCAAGTTCTTAAAGAAATGGGAGTGCCTGATCACCTCATCTGTCTCCTGAGAAATCTCTATGTGGGACAAGAAGCTACAGTTAGAACTGGATATGGAACAACTGATTGGTTCAAAATTGGGAAAGGAGTACGACAAGGTTGTATATTGTCTCCCTGCTTATTTAACTTATATGCAGAATTCATCATGCGAAAGGCTGGACTAGATGAATCCCAAGCCGGAATTAAGATTGCCGGAAGAAATATCAACAACCTCAGATATGCAGATGACACAACCTTGATGGCAGAAAGCGAGGAGGAATTAAAGAACCTTTTAATGAGGGTGAAAGAGGAGAGCGCAAAATATGGTCTGAAGCTCAACATCAAAAAAACCAAGATCATGGCCACTGGTCCCATCACCTCCTGGCAAATAGAAGGGGAAGAAATTGAGGCAGTGAGAGATTTTACTTTCTTGGGCTCCTTGATCACTGCAGATGGTGACAGCAGTCACGAAATTAAAAGACGCCTGCTTCTTGGGAGAAAAGCAATGACAAACCTAGACAGCATCTTAAAAAGCAGAGACATCACTTTGCCGACAAAGGTCCGTATAGTTAAAGCTATGGTTTTCCCAGTAGTGATGTATGGAAGTGAGAGCTGGACCATAAAGAAGGCTGATCGTCGAAGAATTGATGCTTTTGAATTATGGTGCTGGAGGAGACTCTAGAGAGTCCCATGGACTGCTAGAAGATCAAACCTATCCATTCTTAAGGAAATCAGCCCTGAGTGCTCACTGGAAGGACAGATCGTGAAGCTGAGGCTCCAATACTTTGGCCACCTCATGAGAAGAGAAGAATCCTTGGAAAAGACCCTGATGTTGGGAAAGATGGAGGGCACTAGGAGAAGGGGACGACAGAGGACGAGATGGTTGGACAGTGTTCTCGAAGCTACGAACATGAGTTTGACCAAACTGCGGGAGGCAGTGCAAGACAGGAGTGCCTGGCGTGCTATGGTCCATGGGGTCACGAAGAGTCGGACACCACTAAACGACTAAACAACAACAATGTTGATCAGAAAAATGTTGGAGGGTATGGAGTTATGCATTCCCCAAGCCATGGAGATATATAACCTTTAGAAGACACCTGAAAGCCGTCCTGTATTGGAAAGCTTTTTTTTTTTTTAAAAAAAATACATTTTATTCCAATTTTCCAAATTCAACAAATTAACAAAACCAATCTTTTATACAAAATCTTATATTCACAACTTTTACCTTGCTCCGCCGAGCTATGACTTCCCCCCCTCCCTTCATGCGGGTTTCTTATTAATTCCTTTTTTTTGCAGTTCCTTTTTTAACATATTGGTCAATTCGTAAGGTTTATTTTAATCCTGCGAGAGTTTTTAATGATCTACAGTTTTTCTCCATATAGTCCACATATTTACTCCAGTCCTTTTGAAACCTTGTCTCCCCCTGGTCACGAATCTTGCATGTCAATCTAGCAAGTTCAGCATAGTCCATCATTTTTATCTGCCACTCCACAATTGTAGGTAATTCCTGTAATTTCCATTTTTGGGCTAACAAAGTCCTAGCCGCGGTTGTTGCATACATAAACAGTGTTTGATCTTCTTTTCTAATCTCTCCTCCTATTATTCCTAACAAAAATGCTTCTGGTTTTTTTTGGAAAGGTATATCTAAACATCTTTTTCAATTCATTATATAAACTTTCCCAAAATCTTTTAACTTTTTCGCATGTCCACCACATATGGTAAAATTCACCATCTTTCTCTTTACATTTCCAGCAACTTTTATCACTCATTCTATACATTTTAGCTAACTTAACTGGAGTTAAATACCGTATTGGAAAGCTTTTTAAAAATGTTTTATTATGTCTTTATATATGTTGGAAGCCTTCTAGAATGGCTGGAGAAACCCAGTCAGAAGGGCTGGGTACAGATAATGAAATTATCATTATGGAATAGGACACACCTATTTTCATCGGAGAAATGTTGGAGGGGATGCATCTCTGCAACGTATTACATATGACATCAGGTGTATGGGCAGGCAGATGTGGTTTGGGGAATACAGCCCCATGCACCAAATTTGAACCCCTAAAAGACCAGGTTTGACTCATGGGCCAGAGTCTCCCCACCCTGTCTAACCCGCTACCAAAAGGCAGGGCCTCACAGTCACAGTTCAGTGTGTGCTGGGAGCAGTTTCCCCATGTAACAGATACACAGTCAATGCAAATCTCATGAAAAGATTTCAAATGATTCCTGTTGGCTTCCATAGATTAGATGGATCCACAAATGTTGACATTATGCAAGCCGTTCTCAGTTTTGTGTCAGGAGAACAATGTTATGAATGTATAAACTTTTTGCAACAATATTTCTTTTCTGCTCTGTAATTAACACTTGCAAACGGTTTGGTTAGGTACATTATGAGCTGGTTGTAATATAAGAACACGAATGGAGTAATAAAGCAATGTGTATGTATGATGTGGTGCTCAGTTTACTGCCGGTTGAATCAACTGTTTGACTAAAGAGGGCTCTAATGCCCTAAAATGAAAAAAGATGTGTTTATTCCTCAGTGTTGGACTATGAAGGAGCAGCAGCAGCAACAACAACAACAAAATTGCCCCAAGTGTCTGCAAAATGATAAGTTGGCAAAATAAATATTTGGATGCTGACTGTAAAGAAGTCATATGAATATTACCAGCGGTGCTTTGGGGATTTTGAAAAAACAACAACAGCTAAGAAAACCCATTTCTCTAATGAGCAGAGTTTGTGATTCAGAATCTGGTGGATTTTTGAGCCGTGTCCCCTGCACTTTCAATACATCAAGAGATGGCACACATGATCTGATGTTTGTAGTCGTGATTTTTATGTCCCTCTCGACCCTGGGCTTTTTAAAATGGAGCTCATTCACACATTCAGCTGTCAGTCACCAAGCACAGAGAAATCAAGTGATTTATGTGAAACCTGCCCTTTAGAAAAGAACTGTGCTGTGTGTTTGCTTTTATATATATTTATCTTGTCTATTCCATTGTTTTCACTTATTTATACGAAGAGCAATAACCAACATTCAACAATCCCACCCCCCAGCAGAAGCACCAAGTGCCAAAATGTGAACGTTAAGCTTTGAAGCATGGAACCAGTGGTCTTTGGGATGTTGTTGAGCTTCAGTTCCCATCATAGCTGACCACCAGCTGTGTTGTTTGGAGCTGAGGGGAGAGGGTACCCAACAGCCCTTGTAAGGCTGACAGCTCCCAGTCCTAAATAGCTTAGGGCCACATCATACATTTAAAGCACCTCCTCCTGGGAGCTGCAATTTGTTAAGGGGAATTGTAGATGTGTGAGAGGCAGGGCTCCCCCCCCCCAAAGCTGGAATTCATTTCTGGGCACCATTGCCAGTACAGTGCTACCTTGGTTTAAGAACAGCTTAGTTTATGAATAACTTGGATTAAGATAGCTGCAAATCCGGAAGTAGGTGTTTTGGTTTGTGAACTTTGCCTTGGAAGCAGAACATGTTCCGCTTTCTGTTTGTTCAGTGTGTTCCATTTGTAAATTGAGTCCCCCACTGCTATGAGAAAGCATGCCTTGGTTTAAGAACGCTTTGGTTTAAGAACGGACTTCCGGAACGGATTAAGTTCGTAAACCAAGTTACCACTGTATAAGAGAACAAGGGAGGTGTTCATGGTGAGTTCTGGCATCCCTTTTTAATAGCACTGGTGAGAGGTAAACTATAGTTCCCAGGTTTCGTGTGTGTGTGTGTGTGTGTGTGTGTGTGTGTGTGTGTGTGTGTGCTTTACATGTGTACACAGCACAGTGGCTTCCATGATACTCCACATCTCCCATCATTCTTCGTAGCATTTGCATGTCCTGGCAACCAAGGGGAGGACCCCTCCATGGGTATAGCAGAATTCTTGCAGCTGTGCGGGGTCACTGGATGAGGTTAAGCACGGGAGACCCACCCTCAAAGCCAAAGCATGGTGACGGGTGTTGGGGGGTGTCAGAATGTGGACATGAAGTCTTTGAGGAGGAGAGGAAGGAGGTGATTGTTCCTGGCAGTTTGGGTATGGTGCTGTGGTAGATTGTGAGCATTGTAAAGCTGCCCACTGCATGGAACATGGGCTGAATAAGGAGATTGTTTTTTTTTTAAGCACTTCTGTAATCGATAGGGTGTATCTGTTGGAAAGGTCTGCATTGTAAGGGAGAAAGAAATACTGCAGTGAGATCTTCTCGCAGGTGGAAGCCAAGTGTTCAAAGAAAAGGGTCTTTCAGCACCTGCTTTCGTTATCTAACCTTTGCAAGTTGGCATTAACAAGTTCCTGTTTATCCTTCTGCTGCAATCGCCGCTGCTTCTTGAAGGAGCCGACCATGAGAGGGATCATTTATATGCCAGGTTTCCATTAATGGGCAATTGGCCCTAGATTTTATGGCACTGAGTAGCACTTCCTTCTTTAGTCTCTCTTTCTCTCCCCCCCCCCCAATGCATGTTTCTGGGATATATTTCCATGGGAAAGTTGATAAGTATACATAGACTGGGCAAGTTGTTGCTAGAATTATTACTAATTTTTGCACTTTTCACAATACAGTTCTAAGAGAACAAACTGATCTATGAGAAATAAAGAAAAGAAAGAACCCAAAAGAAAGAAGAAACAGAAAAAGAAACTACAAATTCCCCTTTCACCGCTATATCTTAACTTTCATCCCCTGCAGAGGAAGGTGTGTCCCGCAAGCTCTCACCTGAGCTCATCCCTCCCTTCTCACAACCTCTCAGCCTGCGAGATCTCCATAGCTGCCAAGTTCTCCCTTTTTTTTAAAAGGGAAATTCCTTTATGCTGAATAGGCTTCCTCGCGAGAAAAGGGAAAACTTGGCAGCTATGGATCTCCCCTTCACCGTCTCTCACACGGGGTCCTATAACTGTCCTTCCAACTTCATCTGCACACAGTTCTTACCAATATAGCTATTGGTAAGTAAATGTTGTTGTTGTTGTTGTTGTTTCTTCTTCTTTTAAAAAAATCAAGACCACACTGGAATCACGGAAGACCAGTGTTAACTAAATCCCAAGGTGCCGCACAATGCAAACAAGAACACCAGGGACTTTATTTCTCTCGCCTGAGCAGGTTGCTTAGCAATATCCTCGGGTGACATTTTTGCAAGGGGTCATGGGACCTTGGAGCGATGCCAGCAGCAGCGTTGGAAACTTGGCTCGCTAATTACTCCCACTGCCTTCCTCTCCCTTTCCCTCTCCTGCTGCACCCCCATCCCCACCCCATCTCTCTCTCTCTCTCTCTCTCTCTCTCTCTCTCTCTCTCTCTCTCTCTCTCTCTCTCTCTCTCTCTCTCGCCTCACTTCAGGTAGTGAAACCAACATGTTTCAACATGTTCTGGCATGTGAGTTCCTTTTGAGGCCTGCTCTCTCCCCCCTCACGCACAACTCTCTCTCACACACAGAGAGAAAGAACCCATGCAGAATACTACAAATAACAAAAAGCTCTCTCTGTGCTCAGCACCACTGCAGGTGTAGAATGTGTCCCAGCAGCGTGGGTGTGTTGAGATAAGCAAACTCCCACTTTATTATTTTTTTTGGGGGGGGGGGGTGGTTGCTCACACTGAGGCAATTCTTTCTGAGCTGTGCATGCATAGCAGTGACACCTGAAGGTTATGGGAGTGGGAATTTTGGATATGAGTGAAATGGCAACTCAGGACTGACTCAGGGGTGTTTTTCTTTGAAAAGTAGTTTGGAAGAGGGACCAAAAGTTTGTTTGCTTCTTTTCTTTTCTTTTTCTAAAAAAAAATACTCATGAGGTAATCTAATCTCCTCCCTCACCTGCAGGTGCAACAGGGATGGCTCACAATATACAGAAAGGAGGAAATTCCTTGTTGACACAGGTGATCGGTGCTAAGTGGCCAAAATTGATAGAATAATATCAGTGCTCTCCAGCTACCAAGAGCTGCCAAGTTCAACCTACCACAGTGAGCTTGCTTTCTCCAGCTCTGTGTTCCACAGGAAGGTGATTCTGCAGCTTCTTTTCTAGGGGGAGATGATGATGATGATGATGATAGCGATAGCTAATTTCTTACTCCTCGTGAATGCTCTGATCCCTGGATGCAAGGTGCTGCACAGTGCAATGCAATGCAATGCAATGCAATGCAATGCAATGCAATGTGAGAGACAGTGGGCTTGCTAGGTTTGATGGACCATAGGGGGGGCATGGAGAGAGGAGAGGAAGGGGGATTCCCATTGCAAATATCCATATTGGTTTATGGTTTTACTATTTAATGACACGGTCAGGCAGATAGATGCCCTCAGCAGGTCTGTTGGTGGAGATGGATGCTGGATTCACCTGTTCGAGAGTTGGGTTTCTCAGACTCTGGTAGTAAAGAAAACACTCATCACTTCCACAGGTATAATTAGATAAAACAAACAAACTTGTACAGTAGATTGGCCTCTCATCCGGGGCCTTGAGGCAGGTACACCAAGCCATGTGACATGCAGGTAGTGTTACAATCTATTGTTTGTTCTAAATCTCAGCCTCAGGGAACAAGCAATTAAAGATAAACATAGCCCAGGCATAAAATAAAAAGAGCATCCTGGCCAGGCCAGTCAAAAGATCAACCAGGTGCAGAGTGATAAAAAGTCTTTGAATTGTTGCACCCCAGCGAAACAGAACAGGTGATTGGTAATTGTGCTCGCCCTCTCTTTCTTTTCTCCTCCTAGCATTAAGAAACATGAATGTTTGAGGGCATAGTTAGTCTCTCTACAAACTGCTTGTGGGTAAAGTGCTATAGCTCAGTGGTAAATCACATGCCCAGTATATATACCATAGAGCATAGAAGGTCCCAACTTTGATCTCAGGCACCTTGTAAAAGGACCGGGAAGGACTCCTGTCTAAAGTCGTGGAAAGCCACTACCAGTCAGCATGGACCTCAGTACCCTTGGGGCTCAGCAGAAGGTTGAAACAGGTCCTCTACCTGCAGCTTCTAGCTTGCTTCCAGATTCAATCCTACCCACCTTGGCTACCGCTCTCCTTGTAGGTGCTGGGTTAGGAGTGTTGGGGGGAACCCATTTGTTCTATGGCACAGAGCAACTTCTTTGTGCTAAACTGTGGTCCTTAACTAGCCAGCCAAAGCTAGTTGGCAAAGGGATTTGGTTTGGTAAGTTTGCTCTTATATATGTTACCCCAGTAGATACAGGATCCCAAGAATTGGAAGGGACCTAATATACCAGCCAGACCATCCCCAACCCCCAATTCATAACAGTACTGCGCTAGATGATCTAATGGTCTGACTGGGCACAGAGCACTGCTCATCTTGACCCATACATGCCATAAGCATACATAAAATTTAAGGTGGCAGGAGATGCAGCAAGAGTTTAGAAGATGTTGTGGTGTCTTCCAGCAGGTTGTGTTCAGCTAGTTGCTTGAAGGATGGATGGAGGTTGTATTCAGCAGATGTCACACCACCAATAAAGAATGGCTGGACTAGAGCAACTGCCTGGATTTAATTTTTTGAAGGTAGGTTGGGGTGAACATGAGAAAACAGTATATACTGGTCTACATACCCTTTAGTATCCAGTTAGCATCATGGTTGCATGGACCATACCACATCAATAATAGAGGGCTTATCAAAATGAGTCATAATTCAGTCTTCCTTGGGAAAGATGGTTATCGCAAGTTCCCCTTCTCTCCCTCATACTGTCCCTTGAGATTTGAATCGTCAGTTCTATTTTGTGGTTGATGTAAAGGTCCTCTGGGGTTGGTGAGTTATTGTTTACATGGGAGTTTTTCATGATAAATATCACAGAACTTTTTAACAATGAGGCTGTTTTGACAGAACAGTTTATAGTACAATGCTATTTCTCATTGCAGACTGGTCTCCTTCGAGGGGGTGAGGGGCATGCTGGGACATTTATAGGTCCCAACTTTAAGCAGCTACTACAGCAGTTTCTAGGTGCCCTCGCCATGTCCCACAGAACATTAGACCTCAGCATCATAGGAGTTTCCTCAATACTTGTTAGCAACTGTTCACACCAATCAGGCAAGAGAGTCCGTTTCCACAAGCAGAGCTGAAACAGTGTACACCACACATTGCAATGCTCAAGTAGTTCACTGCAATAGTCAATAGTCATTGCACATTGCACATTACACAATTGTGCCTACCCTGTTTCTCATATTTTAAGACATACCCATAAAATAAGCCATAGCAGGATTTTTAAGCATTCAAGGAATATAAGCCATACCCCGAAAATAAGACATAGTGATAGGCGCAGCAGCGATGCCGGCCGTGGCAGGAGGAGGAGGAGGGAAAAAATAAGACATCCCTTGAAAATAAGCCATAGTGTGTTTTTTTGAGGAAAAAATAAATATAAGACATGTCTTATAATATGAGAAACACGGTACATGAGCAAGGCCATGCATTAGTCATGTATGTATGTATGTATGTATGTATGTATGTATGTATGTATGTATGTATGTATAGCTCTGTCAGTACAGCATGAGAGTCTTAATCTCAGGGTCGTGAGTTCAAGCCCCATGTTGGGCAAAAGATTCCTGCATATATATATATCACTCTTCATCATGGTCATTAAGAAGGGTAAATCCAATTTAAAAATTACTATTCTGCAATATTGTCAAAGCCATTTTCTGGATTAGCTACTTCTTGGCATCCTTAACTACTTGCTGGTGTGAATTTATATGTATGGATTAAAATCACAGGTATTAAATAATTTTTTCAGTGGGTGAATGAATGGCCCTGCCCCCCACATTTACTTTGACTGCATGAGCAGGGGAGGAGTGTAAACACGTATGGATCTCAGCAGCCTACTTATGCAAGGAAAAGTTAAATAATAATAATAATAATAATAATAATAATAATACATTTTTATTTATACCCCGCCCTCCCCAGTCAAAAACCGGGCTCAGGGCGGCTGACACCAACAGAATTACAATAAAACATAAAAACAATTAATTAAAATACAGATTAAAATACAGTATTAAAATTTAAAGTGCAGCCTCATTTCAAGTAGGCCATAAATCCAAGCCATGAGGGAGGAAAACACAGGGGTCAGGCTGAGTCTAACCCAAAGGCCAGGCGGAACAGCTCTGTCTTGCAGGCCCTGCGGAAAGATGACAAATCCCGCAGGGCCCTGGTCTCCTGGGAAAGAGCGTTCCACCAGGTTGGGGCCAGTACTGAAAAGGCCCTGGCTCTAGTAGAGGCCAATCTAGCCATCTTATGACTCGGGATCTCCAGAATATTATTATTTGTGGACCTTAAGGTCCTCCGCGGGGCATACCAGGAGAGGCGGTCCCGTAGGTACGAGGGTCCCAAGTCGCAAATCTGTTATTCTCTATATTTATTACTTTGCCAGGCTCAACCTTCATTTGAAATGAACAAGGGATCCGATCCTGTATACATGTAGACATAGAAGCCTTGTAAGAGAAGGAAAAGAATAAGACGACTAATTCAATCCTGCCCCCCCCCCCCATGCATTTGGACCTCCTAGATTTGAAAGTGATTGTTCTTAAAATGTGCAGTCCAGTTGCCTAGGGTATGATTCTGATTTGGAATTCCAAGCTTGTCCTCCAAAATGCTTGCAATTCCACACAAGTTTTTGTTGGTTATTAGTAGAATAATATTCTGTAGCCACCCAGCAAAATCATAATTAACTGCGACAGTGCTTTGCAGAGTTCCACCTAATAATCACTCTTTTGAGTAGGGTTCATCCACTAATTTGTTGACTATATTTTAGTGCTTTGATAATGATATTTTGGCATGTTTCAATTTTCATATAAAGAGAGAGAGAGAGAGAGAGTCATAGGACTGGTTCACATAACATAAACATATACTTTGCTTGATCTCATCACCTGAATTATCACTACTTGATATGTCAAATATTCACACTGGAAAATTTAAACTGTTGTCGTTTGCAGCATACAAAAACAAGGTCCCCCTGGATTAAATGGGAAGCACACACTTGTTACGGTGCTTAGGATCTGCACATGCAAACCATCACTGGGTGCGTGTTTCAACTGGCAATGAACATTCTTGTGAGAACCAGCCGGGAGAGTGGAATATCTGCTACAACCATTTGAAAGCTTAGTCCTGAACACAAAAAAGCCATTTCAAGTAAGCAAACCAAAGTCTTCCCTGCACTTAAAGTTTAGGAAGGCCCTGGGATTCCAATGCTACAACATTGTGGGAAGTTAAAGAACTTCATACTCATCTAAAGTCTGGATTCGCCCAGTGTGGCTGGGGAAACCCAGCCAGATGTGCAGGGTATAAATAAAATCTTCATCCTCATCCATCATCACCATCATCTTCACTTGACCTGTTCCATCCCCACTCACCCAATAATCTTTTACCTGGTCTCCTCTGGTGAATAATATTTGGCTGCCAGGTGACTAGGCAGGCATGCTTCACAATTCTCTCTCCCTACTCCCTGTTTTTTTAAGCACATAAATGACTCATCATATTTGTTCTTCCATGCATTTGCTCTTAATAGACAAAACATAATGTATATTGTTGGGGAGACTTTGGCAAGAAAACATCACTTTCCTTGGTCCTGAATGTCAAGCTCAAACCAAGCATTAAATCTTATAAACAATGATATGACAAAGACATTCCTCCCTCTTGCTGTTTTTATTACAGTATTGTCAGGCTACAATTTATTGTCTGCATTGTTATACAAAGCAAGTATCTCAAAGCAGTTGAATAACAGAAGATCAAACCTATCCATTCTGAAGGAGATCAGCCCTGAGTGCTCACTGGAAGGACAGATCCTGAAGCTGAGGCTCCAATACATTGGCCACCTCATGAGAAGAGAAGACTCCCTGCAAAAGACCCTGATGTTGGGAAAGATTGAGGGCACTAGGAGAAGGGGACGACAGAGGACGAGGTGGTTAGACAGTGTTCTCGAAGCTATGAACATGAGTTTGACCAAACTGTGGGAGGCAGTGGAAGACAGGAGTGCCTGGCGTGATCTGGTCCATGGGGTCACGAAGAGTCGGACACGACTAAACGACTAAACAACAACAAATTTAGGCCTGTATTTCAAAAATTATGTGAGTTAAATTTCAGTGTTAGTTGTTGAGGCATCCACTCCCCCTCCACTTGCCCTGGAATTTGATTAGAAGGAATAAGTTGTATTGTATTGTATTGTATTGTATTGTATTGTGGGGGGTCCCTGAAGCTTATTCCTTGCTTAATTGTCAGTTGTTTCTTAGAAGCAATTGGAACTGGGCTTCACATTTTGTGAGAGCCAAATTCATGGACAGTATATAGGCCCAGCACATAAGAGTCTTATAACTTGAAATACATTGGGCCTCAATATATTTATTGGCCTCTGATATGCATCTCTCCTTTGTTGCTATGCTGATGTATCCCTCCCCCTCCCGTAATTATTTAGAACTTCCCACTACAGAACATCATGTTTCATCTCTCATCAACCAGGATGGCAATAATGGTGACCAAGGAGACAATAGAAATGCTGCTCCTCTGCAGGCAAGTAGAAGTTGAACAACTGCTGAGGTTTTTCTCTATTGCCGCAGTTTTCTCCGTGCCAGGAAAAGTCACGTTGCTTGCTCATGCAAATTAGAAGTGAAAGCGCGAAAGGCACGGAGGTCAACATTAGATGGCGCTGGAGCCAATGACAAGGGGAGCTAACTAATTCTAGTTTTGTCTCGATCTTCCTCTCTGTTGAGTTCTATACAGGCAACAGTGGGAATAAGGAGGATGAAGTTTGTAGGCAGTGACAGGCCCCTAGGTAGTTTGTAAGTAAGAAGGAAGGCAGGTTAGGTAGCTAGCTGAGGACAAATCGGGGTGATAGTACACACCCCTCTGCCTTCATTGACCAACCTCAACTAGTCCCTTGAAATGCTTTCAGGTAATGATTTAAGCCTGCAGGAGCCATGTCAGGAAAAGGCAAGGAGCTGAGCATTATGAGCAGTAGCGTTCATCATTGCAACATGTCCCAGATGAAAATTTGCAGTCTCAGCAGTGTGCTCTCCCTGTCAGAAACAACAATAACAAAGAACAAATTGTGGGGGGTCACGGCCACATGGACAGAGTTCTTCCAGGATTTTCAGAGGACTAATATCTAACTGGACAGAACCTTAAAATAGCAAACTGTCCAGAATAACAGGGGACACCTGGCCAACCTATTTCTAGATCTACCTGGAGATGCCAAACATTGGGCTGACAACATTCTGTATGCAAAGCTCTACTGCTGAGCGATAGAACTGTCCTGAACTTCTTACCAAGTGTGAAGAAATGGAGTTGGTTGGATAGGCCCAGCCCTGCAGAAATCCAAGCATCTACAACAAGGGCATTGGGTCAGCCTGGTAACTGGCCCATCTATCTGCTATTACTTTCCCAGACTAAACCATGGAGCCACTCTTGGAAACTGGCTCCAGGAGTCTAGCACTGCCCCACTGCTGTGTTTTCTGCCCTGCATGCAGATCAACAGTTTGCCAGCAATTTGCAAAATTAAAGTTAGAACAAACAGTTTGTTCAGGTGGAGCCATTAAATCTGCTGCTGTTGCAGGTCTCAAAACTACTGGAAGTAGTGAAAACTGGAAGGAGATTTGGAATAGATCGCCCAATAAACTGGTGTATTTATTTACATTGGCATGGTTTTCTGCTGTAGGGAACCCTGTTCCAAGAGGTGTTAGTCTGGGCATGGTCAGCCCTGGCATAGAGTTTACATAAAATGAAGATTCGGGAGATTACTGGGCACAAGAACAGGCTTCAGGAACATTATAAATGTTAAAGCACTTAAGAATGTTAAGCCAGCAAGATTGCCGTTTGCTCTGAGCATTCTAAACACCTCTTTGGAAAAGAGAATTTGGCATTTGTTCTGGAACGGCCAAGACAGTGTCTCATTGTCCTCAGGGACTGGGCTGTGAGATGGCCGGCAGCCACTGATGATACGTTTGGCAGAGACCTCTATAGTTTTGAGAGACCAATTGTTTTGCTAGGACCCAGCATTGCCACTGTTCAAGCTGTGAACCAAACTACGTGAAGACAGAAATCCCATGTTAACCCCAGAAGCTCAGCCATCATGGCTAAACTGTTCCACTTGCCCCCTTTGTCTGTCTTCTGCTGGCATTGAATGCGGTGCACACTTAGCAGAGCCTCTTTCCAACATGATTCATTGGAGGGGGTCTCTCGCACACCCCAGTTCCTTGCACAACTGCTTCACATACTGCTGGAATAATTATACCTGTACTGGTTCAATATGTTCGAGAGTACACAATGGCATATCTCCTCTCAGAGACTGTTCTTAATTTATTTATTTTTTAAATGTTCCCTGTGGTTCCATGTAAATTGACTACGAAGGTTTGAGAGCTGAAGCTGGTTTGTGCCTAGTGTATTTTGCAAGATCAGGTCCAATACTAATAAGAATCAGTTATTCAGAGACTTAAAACAACCTTTCTGCTGATAAATGATGATACCCAACCTGCAAATATATTCCAGGAACCTAGCTATTAATGATAAATTAATGTGTGCTATCAAGGTAAGACAGGGAATACGGAGAAGAAATGATTTTGAGGAGATATGGAAGGTTTGCAGAAATTGTATTGTTAAAACGGAAAGGGGGTCAAACCATCGCAAGAGGTGTTGACATTTTGGGAAGTTGAATAGTCACAATAGAGTGGTCTTGGGGAAGGGGGTGCATGTTTTTATTTATTATTATTGCTTTGTTTATTTTTTTAAAATAAAATATTTCGGGAAATCTTAGCAAGAGGTCATTGAGTCCACATTGCCACAGTGAAGGGGAACAAACGTAAAAAAAAAGGTAACTGCTACATAAAGGTTCCCAGTTTTGAACATTTCTCTCCCATTTGTCAGCTGAGAAAAAAAACTAAAAAAAAGTGGGGGTACTTAAGGTACAGTATGGTAATTAAAAACCAATACAGACATTGTTGAACTCCAATTCCCATGTGCCCTAACCACTGGCCTTGCTGGCTGGGGTTGATGGGAATGTGAATGAGCATCATCTTGAGGACCAGTTTTTTCAACACTGGCTAAAAGTTGCCAAGAAGAACATCAGTGGCACTGCAAGGTTAGCATCACTGGATAGTGCATCCCAGAGATGGGATGCCACCACTGAAAAGGCCCCGTCTTGGGTCACTACTTGCATCATCTTTGACGCCAGAGGTATCTGAGGAAGATTTCCTAACATCTGGGCAGGGGGGCAAATTAGAAGTCAGCAGTCCTTAAGGTATGTACCGTGTTTCTCATATTTTAAGGCATCCCTACAAAATAAAGCATGGCAGGATTTTCCTGAGGTGGAAAAATATAAGGCATACCTCGAAAATAAGCCGTACCGGGTGGTGGAAGAAGGTCTGTGGCAAAGAAGGGTTGCTGCTGCCGCGTTAACCCCCGAGACCTGGCTGCAGCCTCAGCGCGCAGCGCGTGCAGCCCCAGAACCCGGCTGTAGCCTTTGCGCACCACGCGCGGACACCCGGGACCTGGCTGTAGCCTCAGCGCACAGCCCCAGGACCCGGCTGCAGCCTCAGCGCGCGGACACCCGGGACCCGGCTGCAGCCCCAGGACCCAGCTGCAGCCTTTGCCTGCTGCGCACGCAGCCCCAGGACCCGGCTGCAGCTTCTGCCTGCCGCGCGCGCAGCCCCAGGACCCGGCTGCAGCCTTTGCCTGCCGCGCGCGAAGACCCGGTGGGAGCAGGTCTGTGGTCTGTACAGATACCGGTACCGGTACTTCATTAAAAAATAAGACATCCCTTGAAAATAAGCCATGCTGTGTTTTTTTCAGGAAAAAATTAATATAAGACGTGTCTTATAATATGAGAAACACGGTACCAGAAGAACATGTGTGTGCCTAAACATTACATTGCAAGATAAGATCCCAATGCACCCTGATAACGTAGGGTTTTTATCTCTGCCTTGTAAAGGTAAAGGGACCCCTGACCATTAGGTCCAGTAGTGACCGACTCTGGGGTTGCGGCGCTCATCTCGCGTTATTGGCAGAGGGAGCCGGCGTACAGCTTCCAGGTCATGTGGCCAGCATGACAAAGCCGCTTCTGGTGAACCAGAGCAGCGCACAGAAACACCGTTTACCTTCCCGCTGCAGCGGTACCTATTTATCTACTTGCACTTTGATGTGCTTTCGAACTGCTAGGTTGGCAGCAACTGCTCTGCCTTGTACATGTTGCAATTTTACTCCGGGCTACCTATGCGTGTTGTAATATAGGTGAGGAGCCTTTGTCATAAACAATCTAGCCCATCTAGTCACAGAGACCGGCCAGGTGCCTGTGGGACTCCTGCAAAGTCAGGCATTAGCAGAACAGCACTCTGCGCATCTGCCGTTCCCAGCAGCTGGCATTCAGAAGCACAATGCCTCCAATGCTGCAGGTGGATCATGCCCATCATGGCTAGTAGCCCTTGATAGCCTTGTCCTCAAAGAATTTGTCTACTCCTCTTTTAAAGCCATCCGATCTGCTGGCCAACACTGCATCCTCTGGGAGCAATTTCCATAGCTTAACTATGGGCTCTGATGTTGCCAGCCCATGCCTTGTCCTTGTTAGTAGGTCAATGGTCAGGTAAGTCTTCTAATAAGAAAAATAAAAATCTGCTCGGGGAAAAAAACACACTGAGAGAAATCAATGCTAGTGGATCAACATGTTTAGAAACGTAGGCTGGGACCGAAAATCTCTTTCCACCCCCAGTTTCTTAAATATAGTTTCCCCTCTGAAAATGGAGGCTGCTTTTCTGCTGGGGAATAAGTATTTCGGGTGGGGGTTGCTGCTTCCCTTTTGGGATCTTCCTGGGATGTGTAGCCAGCAGTAGAAAGAGTTGCTGGCTACCAGCTGTAGAAAGAGCCACACACCATTACAAGCAGTGTGCAGCTTTTTTTAACATCAGAAAATCTGAAGGGCAAAGGAAACGGAAAAACTATGGCCACTCCATTAGGTTAAGCATGATAAGTAATAACCTTCTTCCATGATTTTTTTTGGCAGGGTTTCACTTGATCTGTGCCCTCCCACCCACCCACTGAATGGTTGTTTGTTTGTTTTTAAAGATATTTTCCAAAATTGCAGTGACACCAGACTAAACACTTATCATTGTGGCTGAAGGCATTGCCTGTAACTGGGAAGGAGAAAATGACTGTCAACTGACCAGGGAAAAAAAAGACGACCTGGTCTGCTCCTGTGCCTTTACAAGCATCTTGGCATGATGTAGCGGATGTGTTTTCCATGGCATGGAATACGGTAAGTTTTTATTGCCTGCTAATTCCTGAGATGAAGCTGCTGTTGAAAGAACAGCAGGGTCTGGCGAAAGAGTTGGCAACCCTAAAGAAAACCCTTTGTTTTTACTCCGCATATGGAGCAGGTCACTAATATCAAAAGAGCTTTTAACTTGAAAGGCGCTTAGTTTGGCTGCCCTTGCTTTGGAGTATAGGCGAGCCCGAGAGTGACTTGAAGGTTTTCCCACAGTAAATACATTATAGGCGGGTTTCATAGGCTACTGAGACCTTTATACTTCCACCTGCACATTATGGCTCTAATAAACACATTATCAGGTCATGAAAATGATGGCAAACATGTGACTGGAGGATCTGATAAGGCAGAAGCAAAGATTAGCAGGTCCTCATCTCTCTTCCCCCTCCCTCTCCCTTCTCATGGAAAAAAAAGCTGCAAGAGATTCCCTTATTTAAAACAATTGCAGCATGTGGATTTACTGCACTTAAATCATTACTGACAATTAGCACGTGTCAGAAGGTTGCAGCTGGCTCCAATTACAGGTAAGATTTTAGAGATTTGAACTTAATTGTATGCATGATGGTAGGAGGCGGGGGGGGGCACATGCCAGAATAAATGGGATCACACCTCTTTGAAATGGCAATGTTATCACCTTTATCATTTTCACTTGACTTTTGTCCTTCAGGAGGGGGAGGAAATGGAGAACTCAAGTCTCAGCACCATTTCCCACCCCCTCCTTCCCCAGTTAAGGGAGTGTAAAGCAACACCTATCCAGGCACTATAAAAGAATGAGAGTTTCTTATCAATAATAATTTGGAGCCTACCTGCTTCCTGTTGCCCCCTTTGCCTGAGGGCTTCTGATAAGCACAAACGACATGATGGCAAAACTTTGGCCAACTTCACAACAGGCACTGAAGTGTTGTTTAGGAATCAGAACTAAGGCCTCTCCTCACATATGGATGCCTCCCAGCCCCACTCTACCTGGTTTCAAGTTTCACCATTTTTGCCAAGTCGAGTGCAAAAAAAAAAATTAAAATGGCCATGATCCAAAATGGAAGCCAATGATTGCTTGACGTTCTATCGATTGGGTGTGTGTGTGTTCTTGTTTGATAAAAAATAATGCCGCTTTCTCTTTCCCTTGCTTCAGTTTGGTTCTCATGAGAACACGAGAAGAGCCCTGTTGGAGTGGTCCAACAAGTCCATCAAGATCAACCTCCTCTCTCCCATGGCGGTCAGTCAGCTGCTTCTCCAGGAAACCCACAGGAAGGATATAAAGACCATAGCCCTCTGTGGCAACTGGTATTCAGAGAAGCATGTTGCTCCTTCTGATCCTGCACGTAGCATATAACTCTTATGTTGAGTTCACCCAGTTGCCTTTTAAAGCTTCCTAAATTGGGGGCCATCAACACACCTTGTGGCAGTGGATTCCAAAGTTTAAATATACAGGGAGGAATTCAATATCACATGCTTGTTCCATAAGGGCAAGCATTTCGACTTGACAGATAGACCCTCTCCTTCCCTATGCACTATCCTGAGGGTTCTCCTGAACCCCTCTCTGAACTAACTGGGGTGGCATGGAGAGAGAGGAGAAGGGCGAAAGCCCACCACACAATCAGAATCCCACCTTTTGCCTGCTCTTAATCTGCCAATGTGCACCTCCAAGGAATGGTCCCCAATCCAGCATGATGCTAGGGTTGATAGTACTGAAAATCAAGGAGAGGTCCAGAAAATCAACAGCTACACTCTCACTTGAGCAATAACTGTCCAACAGGGCAGCCAAAGTTGCTTCAGTCCCCAATCCGCATCCGATTCAAGATTGGTAGTGGCCTGGGTCAGTAGTGAGGTACCTGTAGCCTGGGGATCATTGGTCTTGCTGGCAGGGGCAGTTGAATATTGCAGTCTAACAACATCTGGAGGGACACATGTTCCCTGTCACTGGTCTAGGCAATCTGTTTCATCTTGGAATTGAGCAGACAGGCATCTTCTGCTCAAGTACCATGCTCCTCAAAAGGATATTTGTCACCGACTGTTAAGGTCCAGAAAGAGTTTCTTCTTCATCATGAACACTTCCCTCAATGTGACTGGGACCATGTTCTTCTTCAAGAAGGCTGATCGCCGAAGAATTGATGCTTTTGAATTATGGTGCTGGAGGAGACTCTTGAGAGTCCCATGGACTTCAAGAAGAGCAAACCTATCCATTCTTAAGGAAATCAGCCCTGAGTGCTCACTGGAAGGACAGATCCTGAAGCTGAGGCTCCAATACATTGGCCACCTCATGAGAAGAGAAGACTCCCTAGAAAAGGCCCTGATGTTGGGAACGATTGAGGGCACAAGGAGAAGGGGACGACAGAGGACGAGGTGGTTAGACAGTGTTCTCGAAGCTATGAACATGAGTCTGACTAAACTGCGGGAGGCAGTGGAAGACAGGAGTGCCTGGCGTGTTCTGGTCCATGGGGTCACGAAGAGTCGGACACGACTAAACGACTAAACAACAACAACCCTCCCAAGAAGACATAATAAGGCAGAATGGGTAGACGTGGAGCAAATAATGTTAACCCAAACACCATTGCATGCATGAACAAGATGGTTGGTCGGCTAGCTTGGGGGTATTATGATTCTTTTAGTATTAGAATTTAGCTACTATTATTTTACAGTTCAGTCAGGTATTCAACAAAGTGGCTGTCAAAGACAGTTTTGATATCCTTTATAGACATCAAGGATTTAGCAAATTCTGTGAGCCAGTGAGGGCTTGCAACCAATTCACACATTTATTTTTGAGGTAGTTATGTTCTCACATGTGGGGACTTTTTACGGCCTCATTTTTACATGTTGAGCAGCTTGTGTGCGGGAGCCCTATCCTAATTTGGGGGCAGGGAAGAGAGGAAAAGTACAAAACCAGGGAAAATGTTTGAAAATGAGTCCTTTGTTTTTTCAGCCACCTCATGCTAACGGTTCTTCATGTGAAAATTAGGTGTCAGACTTGTACCACAAGAACTTTCCCCCCTCAGATATTAGCGTGCAAATTTGGCAATATAGCAGAGAATTATAATGGGGCAGAAACTATTGGTGTGAAAAAATTGTTGTAAGTATTACTGTAATAAGTGCAAAATGCTTAGAGCTTCTCAGTCGAAACAGAATTAAGTGCAAAGCTTGATAATTCCTTCTTATTTAAAAGTGTTATGAATGCTTCTTACAGTCTTCCTTTCTCTTCCCAAGTAAGGCACAATATAATGAATATATTTGCTCACTGTGTATACAAAATGGCCCTCCTCATTAGAGATGGGGGGCGCTTTCGATTTGGTTTGCATTTTAACTTGCTCTTCAACACAACAACGCACAAAGCGAATGTTTCAAAATTCACACTTTCCCAAATTTCGTGATGCAGTTTGCCGATCGCAATGTGTGTACAAAAATGCACCTGTTAGGACAAACTGTGCAGAAAAATTAGGAAAATAACATTACAAAAATATTGGGGAAAATTTATTGCAAAATGTGTACTGATATGCTGGTGAATTTTTGTGAGGATTTTTTTTAAAAAAATCACAAACTGATATGCAAACTGGATTTAAGATTGAAAAACCCCCTGAAGCTAACAGATTCATTCATCCCTATAGTTAACTAATTATGGATCAGTTAAAAATGTAAAGACAGGCATGTTCGTGTGCCTCAGAGATTATAGGCCCACAGCACTTGGTCAGAAACAATTTTGTGCTACCTTTCTGCCTTTGTGGGTGTTGTCTCCTTGTCCAATATGATTTGTATGATTGCAGGTTTGGGACTGAAGCAACCTTGGCTGCCCTGCTGGGCAATTTGCCTACATCACAAACTAACAGGGTACATTGGATGGATGGGAAGAAAGGTGGGGCCACAATGGCAGGCCCACCCCAACCTTTGTGTAAATTCTGCATAGGGCCCATGTGCACATAACACTCTGTGTTTAGGCTCTGAATGGAAGTCTGGATCAATGCCCAGAGGTTAGGAGGGGGGAACTATAGCTGTGATCCTGTTCCTCCTTCCACGAATTCAACACTGCCTGTTAATTTTCTGAACATGATTTCTGTGGCTACACGTGGCGGTGTGAGTTCTCAGAAAAGAATGCTCCACAAGATTGTGGAGCCAAAAAGTGGTTGGTCACTGTTACCACCTGAACTGGGTCTAATTAAACATTTCCAACATTTCTAAATAAAAACCCCTTTCCTCTTTAACTGTGAGTCCTTGTAAACATGAAGGTTCTCAGAGTTGTGATAGGCATCATTTTGATTTCATAGGAGTCCTCCTTTATTTACCTAGCCTGCTCTCAGCATTTCCTCTCCCTCCGCTTGGGAAAGCTTTAACAGAGCTCTTTGCTCCCACACTGCCACAGAGATTTGTTTCAGAAACCTTTGAAAGAGATTTTTAAAGACCCTTGTCATGGGAACAGCTGTCAGCCCACACAGCTGACTTTTAATATTTGAAGCTTTTTTAAAATGTTTAATTTGCTTCTACAGGTTTTGAGCCGATTTTATTGTTGCTGAGTTAAAAAAAAAAATCTGTTGTTTTAATTAACCCCTGCCACCCAAGCAACTGAAAAGCACACCAGCATCTCGTGATGTTTCTCAAGCCTGAGCTTCAGAAATGAGTATATTTGTATGGCCTGAGCCCATAAACCGAGTCACACAAGCATTTATTTATGCATTTGATCGCATTTATAGATCGCACCTCACAAAATACCTCACAGCAATTTCACAGCGAAAATATCAACAAAAAGAACAATTAAAAAAACAATCCCATATGTGAATACAATTTCAACAATTCCATGTGGGTGAAAAATTAAAAGCCACTTCATATGTAAAACCTATTCCAAATCCAATAGAGACACAGGTGGGGATAAAGATTTCTACTTAAAAGGCTTGTTGAAAAAGGAGAAATCTTTCAATGGGTGCTGAACAGGTGACAGAGATGGAGCCTGTCTGGGATGGGATGGGATG
Source organism: Zootoca vivipara (assembly GCF_963506605.1). Taxonomy (NCBI): domain Eukaryota; kingdom Metazoa; phylum Chordata; class Lepidosauria; order Squamata; family Lacertidae; genus Zootoca; species Zootoca vivipara. The sequence goes on along the minus strand of NC_083278.1, from coordinate 26,464,781 downwards.
GGGAGGAGTTCTGAAGGGTAGATGCTATTTCAAGTGGTGTTTGTTATAAAGCAGGATGATAAAGCAGGTTATAATGTAAGATGAAGAACTTTATTTAAACAAACTTGCATTCGTCTCTTTCCCTGCTGTTTGCACTGTTTGTGCGGAGTCATTTCTGGGTAGCTATTCCCTTAATCTGTGCCTTCCCTTGGTGGTCACTAAATTTCTATCTCTGACTGTTGTCCTCATTCTTCTACATAGTTCCACATAAATACAGGAGCCAGGTTCAGTTCCTAACATCTCCCATTAAGAAGGAATGGGAACGATATCTCTGTGTTATCCCAGCAAGTGGCCACCATCCAAAGAAAACAATGCTCAACTCCATGTAAAGCATTTCAATAGGTCAATAATGTTGGGTGAGTGAATAATTTAATGACTTCCAAAGGTCTGATAGTTAATGGTATAGGGGTGGGCGGGTGGGAGGACAACCCACTAGTTCTGCTCCAATCTTGTTACCAAGTAGGGAGGCTTCAGGAATTTGATCTTTGCGAATTTCAGCCTGAACTTAAAAATAATAACGGGCGCAGATTAATGCAGAAATGGGATGAGCTTAGGACAGAGCACATGTGAAAATAGTGTGGACTAGAAATAGATTGATTTGCTCCTATTACAGGCACCAGACTGCTGATGCGAACTACTTTCACTTCCGTAGGTCCACACAAGCATAAGCGTAGAGAACAAAAACAAACAAACAAACCCCCAAAACCAACAACAACAGCTGTCACTTGAAATATGACGTTCCCTAAAATAATGCAAAGTAGAATAAAGCCTAATTCACATGTGGAGCATTTTGGGCTGTCGTTACTCTGCAACCAGGACTTCTGCAATTTCATTACTTTGGCTTCACCGGCCCAGGCGGAATGACAAGGAGCTAGATTCATTGAGCATGGATCATTGGTCTTTCCCTTGGTGTTTCTCTCCTTACAGTGTGCCAGGGCTATCTATCTACTGGATTTTGAAGACCTGGGTGCACATCAATATCCATTGGCTTTCCCCACTTTTACCCATCCTTGTGAGCCTGTGGGGCAGATTAGGCTGAGAGATAATGCTTGCTTCCATTGACTATCATGGCTGAACAGGATCTTGATTTCAAGTCTTCTACTGGCTTACTCCCTGCCTAGTAACCTGTAAGAGTAGTGGGGGTGCTCTCCGCAAGAAATGGTGCTGATCACTCAAAGCTATACATATTTCAGTCTTTAATCACATATGTACAAAGCAGCAGACATCGTTCAGCCATCTGTACTGTCGGACTCAGATCCAGGAAGTAACTTTTGCCGGCTTTTTCTCCAACATAAAAGCTTAGGCAGCCCTAATCTCCACCTCTGTGTTTTACATTTCCACTCCCGCCTCTCCCTTGCTGATGGGACCTGTGTAATCTCCCCCTCTGTTCCCGAGCTGAGGCTCCTGTTCAGCACCCCCAAGCCCTTTCACTCCCTGGCTACTTCCTGCCACCCCTCCCCTTCTCCTACTGCTATTTCCTGTCCTTATTCTCCCAGCCATCCCTGCCCTGCCTCCTCCTCCTCCTCCCTCTCTACCCTCAAGGTCTTGCTGGGCAGTGCCTTGACATAACCACACATTAGGACCCCATCTGCACTATACATTTAAAGTGTGATCGCACCACTTTAAACCACCATTACTTCACCTAAAGAGTCCTGTGAACCACTGCTGTTAAGCAGGGTTTTTTTTCCAGCTGGAACTCACTGGAACTTTGTTCCAGCACCTCTCAAGTGGGCACCATTGCCATTATAAGAGAACAAGGGGAGGTGTTCATGGTGAATTCTGGCACCTCTTTTTCTAGAAAAATGGAACTGCTGTTAAGTATGCCAGGAGTTGTTAGGAGACCCCCTATTTTCATCACAGAGCTACAAGTCCAGGATGGTTTAATGATCACCACTCTTTCCAGGAAATTCTTGGCCATTGTACCTCTGTGAGGACAATAGGAGTGTTTTTTTAAACAACTCTCAGCACCGTTAACAAGCCACAGTTCTCAGAATTGTTTTTTTGGGGGGGAAGCCATGGTTGTATAAAGCAGCATGATACCGCATTATAGTGCAGATGGGGTTTAGGTATTGTTGTCTTGTAACACACACACAAGAAACCGTGCAAATACATCTTATTTCTTTACAAAGGAATGAAAGGGAACTCCTTATGCTAGGAACAGCATGTTTCAATACACTTGAGCATGCCAGTAAAAATGGCACCCTCCTCTTCTCTTTCATAATATCTAGTTATTAATGTCTCCATCATGATGAGGCCTTTCTCTGATCCTGCCAGCAGCATGCAGAACAGAGGTGTGTTAGGACATGGGTACATTTTACTACTACCTATGAAGGGGTGAGGGAACCTGTCAAACAGCTGCTAATTTTCACTTGTGGCGCTGTGTATATTGCAAAGTGTGTGTGTATTTCAGCAGAGCAATTTGGAACGCCAGAGCCCCAAACTGAGCGGGGTTCTAAATTTTCCTAGATGGCTCTGTATCTGACTGCTGCGCAGCTGTTAACTCTGCACAGAGCATCTTGTGCCAGATCTTGCAGAAGGCACCTCGGCAATCAGAGGAATTATTTAACTCAATTATTTTTATTAATTTATTGTATGAAATCCTTCAGAGCGAATCCTCTTTGATGTGCGATATCCTAATCACACCCGCAGGGCATTGCGAAGTGCAAAGCGTGTGTGAGTGTCTTTAATTCCTCAGTGGTATGATAATATCTTTTTTACTAGTGTAAATAAATCAATTATTTAAGTCAAATACTTTGATCACTGGGAACTGCCAGCGAATGTCTGCGGCTCTGCAGTTTACGGTGGGCAATTCTTGCCTGTAACAACTACCGTTGCAGTGCTTGTAGCTCTTCATTTCAATCTACTCTTAAAAATGAGATTAGAAGTCATTCACCACTGTACATACTTATCTTGGGCCTGGTGTGGGCACAGCGTACCTTAGCCAAGTGGAATAAAAGGGTGCTTTCATCTGTCACAGGGTTAAAGATGTGCCACTCTTCTGTCTCATTAACTAATTGCTATTGTACAGAGAACGCATACAATGATTTCTCCCAACACACTGTGAACCTGGTTCAAACACTCTGCATCACGATAACAATTATTTGCCCATATGGGTAAAAGGGTATTTTGGGTCTCTTGGGACGCAAGGTAAATTAGCATTTTATATCATATTAATGAAGTGTTAATTGTTTCTCACAACGTCCGTGTGTATGCGTGTGAGAAAATTGAATGCGTTCCTATTGACATTGTCGCAGAACAGCCATATATTACCTTGCGGCACTTTCTGATGAGTTCATCGAGAAAGTGAAATATTACTAATTGTGAAGTGTAATTAGCCGTTCATCTAGCAGAGACCTTATTTTAAAGTGAAGCTGTAATTTTTAGTCAGAAAAATATGCTTCAAAAAGCCTTTTTCTTAAAAGTGTAGTACAGTAAATATACAATCAGCATGTGAATACCAGCACACAAAGGGCTTTGAAGATGATTTGGTAACTTCAATCATTTAGGACTCACATAACCCCATTTTAAAACCCCTGCATTTGTTGCCAGTTTATTCCTGGGGCTGATTCAAGGAGCTCATATCGGTGTTTTAAGCCATAAATATCTTAAGGCCCCAAATATATGAAAGATCATCTTCATTCCCACCAACCTTCTGGAGGATACCTTGCTGGATTAAAACATACAATATTTTATCCCCACACTGTCAAAAGTTCAAAATAAAATATTTGGCAAAAGTCTCCTCTATTAGTCACAGATAGGATTGCATGCCCTGTGCATGGTACAGTGAGTTCTGGAGAGGAGTTGAAGAGAACGAGGAAGCTTTCTGATAAAAACAAAAGGGGAAGATTTCTCCTTTCCTCACAAGCCATGCACTTCCTCTGTTACGGGATCCTCTCTACATTCCAGTCACCGCTTGTGGGCCTTTATGTAAGACGTGGGGGTGAATAAATGTAAGAAAGCAAGTTTCATTTTCGCAGTTGAAAGTAGACCAGCCGATACCATAAGCTGTTCTAACATACAGGTGTTCTTCTTTGTAGGTTCTGTTCAATTCCATGTATGGGAATGTGGCTGTGCAGACCACAGGTAAAATCTTCTACAAATCTCTGGAAGATTAGGATCAATGGCCTCTCCTATCTCTCCTGTACACAGCAGCATCCCACACATAAGGTGAGGAGACACAGCCAGCTGGAAGGGACCTCTCCCAATAAAAGTCCCGTGAGAGCCACTTACGCCTTCATAAAATCATTGTCCTTTGGACTCTTCCCCTCTCCATTTTGTGTCAACTTTCCAATAGGCGCAACAGCAAGTGCTATTTGTTTTTAAATCTCCTACTGTTGTAGGAACGAAGTTCACGAATTTCATCTGTTAGTCCTTTAAGAAATAAATGAGGATGAGGACCTTCAGCCATTGCGCCTCCCATGCTTGGGAGAAGGCCGAGTTGTCAAATGACACAGGCCTGCTGGAATTGGAAGCTGTGCTCCTGCTTTCTCTAGCAATTAATGCTACACACATTAAGGGAAATCTAGCCAGTGCTCCTCTCCTTTTTACAACAAAGCCTGCAAACATGGCATTATGGGCCAGAAGGCTTATTACTGGACAGTTTCTATAAAAGTAGCAAACTACCATAACTGAATGCCTTTGGTTTTTTTTTTAAAGAATCCTTATAATCTTCTGAAAATATATTGGAAAAAACACTTGGACCAAGGTTTCTGTATGAAGAATGGTGAAACAAAACCTTACTGTACATTCAGCTATGTGCTAGTCTTCCTTAAAGCATTATCTCCACTTTTGGTACCTCTGTTTCACAGCATGGTGGTGGACCATAGAGGATATGCCCTTCGACAGAAAGGAACTCTTTAATGAAGGTATGATAATCTTGAGACGTTGAGGGAGGACAAATCCCAATTTTGCTCCTTTGGTCTCTCTGGATGTTCTTACCGTTATTGACGGCACTCCTTGGATTTTCCTTCTGAAGTGCTGTTGATCCAGCCATGCCCAAGCTGTCTCTTTGTCGCATCAAAAGCATCACCTCTCAGCCTCCAAGATGCTTTTCCCCCTCAACAAAACAATAACAGAGAAGCATCGCTGCTGCATTCATTTTCCATTCTCAATACAGGTTGCTTCCCCCCTTCTTCCTTGAAATATCCTCCAGCACATTTCTGCCATGTAAAAAGTCACTTGCTTTGGAAGCCCCCTAGACAATCAAGAAAAGAGAAGGGAAAATTTTTTTTATTGGAATATTTCTGTCCTGCCTTATGTCCATGAGGGGCAATGAAGGTGACTCATGAAAACCAGGAAAATAGAATACAAATATTCTTAAAAGGATATTCACTTCCCAATAACAACAATAAACAATAAACAAAACAGCGGAGGCATTAAAACAAATAAAAAAAGAGAGCAAGAATTTTCAACCACTGCTTAGGTCAGGTGATTGCTTAAATGGTAGCATCCTGGACTGGCACATAAACCAAAGCAAGTATGGAACGAAGTTTTACTCTAAAGGCCACAGGCTCCACACCCTGGGTGTCCTGTCAAAGAGGCCCTCATCTGTTTTATATACACAGCACAATCTGTTTCAGACAATGCTGGGTCAAGATATCATATGTGTTAGGTTAATATGAGAGGAGCTAGTCCTTCTGATATTCTCCCGGCCTCACGTGTGTTTAGAGCTTCAAAGGTAAAAACGAGAACTTCCATTTGCCTGGGAAAACAGGAGCAAATAAAGTGGTACATATTGATGTTTTGTGACCTGAAAAAAGGGCTTCTGTTACAACTCTCGCTTCCACATTCTGAACCAATTGGATTTTCTAAATGCTTTTCAAAGGCTACTCTGTATTGAGTGCATTGCAGTAATCTAATCTGGGTGTAATCAAGTCATGTATGACATTGGCCAGACTGGTTTTCTCCTAGAAAAGGGTAAGGTTGGTGTAGAAGTTGAAGCTGAGCAAAAGTGCTGCTTCTTGATTTTTTGGGGGGCAACTTAGGTTTTATTCATCTCTAACTCGTGTATGTGTGTATTGCATAGCCATGACCTTAGCATATTTTGTCTCCAGATAACCGATGTGTCTGATACATAGCCTTTCTGCTGAAGCCAAGATGGTTATTGCCTAGAAGCAAGAAAGCAAACGAACCTCAATAGGAGAGGTTAAAACAGAACAGACAAACTAACCAGTTATTTAAAAATCTAAGAGGAAAAGGAGTGGATGATAGACGTAACGGGGAACCATTTAAAGGAATATGCAATCCTTAAATGATTGCAGCTTGTGCTTTTTGCTACTCGTTGGTTTACATGTCTCAGTAAAAAGTCGATGAAGAAAATGCAAGTGTGTTCCAACTAAGATGTTTCCAGAGAAAGGTTGACACCCATGTATACTCAAAGGGGTTTATGAAAGGAGAAGAAGTACATGAGAGAAAACTCATAGGCTGCTGGCCTTGTCAATGGCTTTTATTAGCCAGGAGAGAGAATGGTTGTTGTGTTAGAATTCAGGAGAACACCCAAGATAGTGCACCTGAGCAAACACTGTTATCCCTGAGTGAAGTCCATACCAACAGAGAAGGCCAGCGCAAGGTCCACACACGGCTTACATCCCACTTAATCCTGAATACGAGGGGTGGGGTAAACAGGTGTGTAAATCTCATTTTGGCTCTCTCCACCAACATGAAGGTGACTTTATGACTATTATGGCACACTTTATGAGTTTATTATAGGGCGTACCTTAACAAGCTTGCTGGGTAGTTTCTTGGATTCCAACCCCCCCCTTTCCCGGTTTAGTTATGTGGCAAAGCTGAGGAGCTTGTGGTAGCTAATGGTCATGACAGACCTTGGAGAAACTGGTTACATCAGGAGAAGATGGTGGTTTTTTTTCTCCCACATCGAAACTCCTTCCGCTTGAAGGCTTGCAAAACTCTGAGTGGTTTCGGACATAGCTTTGCAAAACATCACGGTTTCAGCTGGCTTTGGGAGGTTGGCACTCTCATCCCGGGAGCTGCCCCCCCTCTCCACCCAAGGCAGCAACAAAAACCACCAGTAAAGAGTCTTAAAGACACTCAGTTTAATTATAGTATAAACATCCACGGACTGCAGCCCCACTTTGTCATGTTCATGAAGTTCTCTGTTCAGCTGGGGAACTGCAGCTTGGAATCTAGAGAGCAATGGCTGGGGTTGATGGTAGTTGTAGTCCAAAGCAGGTAAAGGGCACCGAGTAAGGCGGACATGAAAAAACTGTCTATCGTGGGGCCAAAAGGCCATGGAATGTAATAAGTACAGGAAGTCAGTGTCATTTCTGTGCAAAGTCCAGATATATGTAAGATATATCTGAGCCAGCAGTTCACCAGAGGGGCTTAGTACTGGCCCACAAATAGACAATGTGCCCTTTAGTCCAGTTGCTGGTTCTGCCCGCAGTCCTGGCATGGCAGCAGCTGGTGCTGGGGCCACGGTTTGGGTGTGCCACCCCTAGGCCATGCTATTCAAATGGACATTGGGAGAGGCAGTGGGAAAGGGCAGGTATGAAGGCGAAGTCATTGCCCGCAATGCTGAGCCACCACACATGTAGTGTGATTATCTAAATAGGGGGTACGTATGGAATACGGTGTGGGAAGGCACTGGGTGGTTCTGTCTTCTTGTGCCCCTTGATTTGCATGTAACACGTACGTGCATGTGCACGTAACGTACGTGTACACACGTACACGTAACACAATCTTGGTATACATCCACCCACAATGTCATTGGGCAAGTGTGGATTCACCCTGCACACAATTGCCTGGACCACATACACGTGTTTTGAAATGGCCATGCTGCAGGGTAATAACAGAATCCATCTGCAACAAGCTTTTATTTCTAAACAAAACCAGACTCTCAAGAAGAACTTTTCAGGGGCAAAACAAGAGGTTTAGATTGTGTGTTGGCTATGTACTTAGTCCACATTAGTCCATGTCTTCATTGATTTTACTACTACTACTGCTACTGCACTACAATTTATTACATGCCCTTCGCCCTAAATTCCCAGGGCAGGCTATAACAATTAAAACACAACATTAATATTAAAATACAGTAGAATAGTACACAATATTAAAAACAGTTTAAAGCAAGTTAAAGCTACATAGTGTGGGTCCTAAAAGTATACATCTCAAGTGTCAAAAGCCAGGGTGAAGAGGTGGATCTTTAGCATTCACCGGAAGCTATATAATGAAGGTGCCAGAATAAAATGTGTGTGCACAGCGTTATAGAAGTCCAACTGCATTCAGTGGGGCATATTTCTAGGTAAATGTTTGTAGAATTGCAGCCAAAGTAATAGAGAACTTTCCTTCAATTCACTTATAAAACACAGAGACATTTCTTTGCACCTAAATAGCATTGTATGAATTGTTGTAGGTGAGCCGTAGTTTTTGAGCTCAAATTAGCCATCACAGGTTCCTGGAAGTAACCTATTCTGTCCTTTGCCTTGGAATGAGTGAATAATACAGAAACTGATGTATGCTGGCAACAAAATAGCTGAAAATACTTCATTTCTTGTTTGTTTTGACTGATTGCTGCTTATGGTCATATAAAGGTATATATGGGGAGTGCCTTCCGATCAATAAAAGAAATAGGAATAGACAACATGCAACTCTAGAGAGGAGGAAGGCAATGCGTGTTCTTAAGCTACAGAAACAGATTTCAACATATGGCTCAAGTATTTCTGCTGCAAGGAATTGCACATTCCTAAACCTGTTTTTAACTGATGACATCCACCTTTGACTCTGAGTATTGCATTTACAGCCAGTTTGCACACCTCTTGCTAAATACCTTCCTGTTTGGGGGGAAGGATGGTGAAAGGGTTTCTCAAGAGCTAATGCTATTTGCTTGACAGGTCTTCTCTTATTAAATTGTCTGGCTTGACTGATAAGACGTGCCTCAGTACAACATATAGCTAACTATAATGCCTGGATAACCACCAGAGAGGAAAGACGGGAAATTTGGTAGAATATCAGTATGCACATGAAGTCTTTGTGTGTGTGCACATGAGCGCAAATGAATTTGCTTTATGCTGTTTGGGGTCACACCATATTTAACCACATCTTATCCTTTGGCTCCACACACTCTTTAAGGTGTATTGGGACATTTAAAGTAACAGTTTCCAACGGCTTTTAAGAACTGACTTTATGTCAGTTGCTTTGTGTGTGTGTGTGTGTGTGTAAATCAATATATATGAAGGGATTCCTGTAAGTAGAAATGATGGCTCCATTTCTCAGTGTGACAGCAGAAGGTGGTTGTGGCTTTTTTGTTTTTGTTTTTAAAAAAACGACATCTCAACCAAAATGTGTGAGAGAAGTGTTTCTGAAAGTAGCCACTGGAACACAGATGGAATACCTGGAGCTCTCAAGAGGTTGTTGGACTACAACTCCCATCATCTCTTATTACTGAAAATGCTGGTCTGAGGCTGATGAGAGATAGAATCCAACAACATATGGAGGGCAACAGATCCCCTCATCCCAGCTCTAGGAGGAGGTTTCTCTGTCAAAGGCAGGGCTCATCTGGTATAAAGACTTCTTGGTCCAATGAAAGGCCAGACCCTCCAAGTGTCCCTATTTTCCAGGGACAGTCCTGGATTTACAGAAGCCACCCTGGTTTCTGATTTGATCTCGGAATGTCCCGCATTTTCCTTAGGATGCCCCTAGTTTCATCGGAGAAATGTTGGAGGGTAAGGAGTTATGTGACTCCCGATCCAAGGAGATAAGTAACTACGCAAACTTTAGATGACATCTGAAGGCAGCCAGACAGGGAAGTTTTTTAAAAATGTTTAATGCTTTATTAAGTTTTTAATGCGGGACATCCAATACTTTGGCCACCTCATGAGAAGAGAAGAATCCTTGGAAAAGACCCTGATGTTGGGAAAGATTGAGGGCACTAGGAGAAGGGGACGTCAGAAGACAAGATGGCTGGACAGTGTTCTCGAAGCTACGAACATGAGTTTGACCAAACTGCGGGAGGCAGTGCAAGACAGGAGTGCCTGGCGTGCTATGGTCCATGGGGTCACGAAGAGTCGGACACGACTAAACGACTAAACAACAACAACAAACAACAACAACAAGTTTTTATTTATGTTGGAAGTCACCCAGAGTGGCTGGGGCAACCCAGTCAGTTGGGTGGGGTATAAATAATAAAATTATTATTATTATTATAGTTGTTGTTGTTGTTGACTAGGTAAAGGTAAAGGGCCCCTGACCATCAGGTCCAGTCGTGTCCGACTCTGGGGTTGCGGCACTCATCTCGCTCTATAGGCTGAGGGAGCCGGCGTTTGTCCGCAGACAGCTTCCGGGTCATGTGGCCAGCATGACAAAGCTGCTTCTGGCGAACCAGAGCAGCGCACGGAAACGCTGTTTACCTTCCCGCCGGAGTGGTCCCTATTTATCTACTTGCACTTTGATGTGCTTTTGAACTGCTAGGTGGGCAGGAGCTGGGACCGAGCAACGGGAGCTCACCTTGTTGCAGGGATTCGAACCGCTGACCTTCTGATCAGCAAGCCCTAGACTCTGCTTTAACCCACAGCGGCACCTGGGTCCCCATGTTGTTGACTAGGACATCCCTATTTACATCAGAGAAATGTTGGAGGGCATGAAAAGCATCTCACCTTGTAATCATAACTAAAATTCAGGGTCAGGACTTCATGAAATATTCTTTTATTGCGGCATAGTTTCTAAAGTGTTTGCCTGGCTCTGGGGAATGCAGATTCTAGTCCTCTTTCAGTTGTGATCTCACACAGTGGCCTTGGCAAAGCACTGCCTTCCAGGGGCTAACTGCACAATACGCACAGATGCATTAAACAAAGCCATGCTGCTCTTTATGAAAAAGGAAAGCATCTTTGGGAAATGGGGAGGCGAAATATTGAGGGAGAGATCCCTCAGCTTTAACCCTTCCCTGCTCTCTGCAGCTACCATTGGTAAATGGTACCATTGACAGTCCTACTTCTTGACATTCTATTCCGGAGTAATTGAGGATACCAAAGGACCACTTCGGATTAAATGCTCCCAGAAGCAACTTGGAACACAAGATGTTACCATTGGTGAGAATCATATTATCACAACAGCATACCCCTGATCATTTACTGAACTGAAATTTTGTGTGTGTGCGTGTGCCCATAAGAGGCAAGCTTGGCATATGCATGCAAATTCTAAATCAACTTTACTTCTACAAATTCATTTAAAAAACAAAACAAAACATTTTCCTAATTTAAAAATGTTCAACATTCTGAATGACAAATGTGTGTGTTTTAATATGTTGATCTATTGAATGTGGGAGCTGATTCTTAACCATATCAACTTTAAGATTCATCAGGCTTTAAGGATTGCTGTTTTAAGCACCCCTTAACGTTGAATTCTGAAATCCAAAGTAAGAACCTTTGAAATTCAGGATTCACCATTCTGAGTTTGGCCAATTTAAGAAAATGGCGTGAAAGTTTGTTTGGGTTCTTACCACTCACTTTTCAACTTAGCTTTTCTAGTTGCAGCTTTTCAGTTCCATTATAACGATCTTCTCTCCCACTCTCTTTCCTTCAGGAATGCTTTGTTGACACAGATTTTGCTCAGTAATACCAGGGGGAGTTGTATTATGTTAACTTGTCTTGCTCTTCCCTCCCCTTCCTCAGTGTGTAATCTTATTTCCCCAGCTGTACAACTGTAAATGATGAACTTTTTACATTTATGTTCCATATCTATTTTGAGCTGAAGTATAATAATTAACATTGTTAAATGGCAGCCCTCAAGGAAGGCAACTTGAAAAGGTATTTTGATAGGTCTTCATAAATCTACTTCGGCAACATGCAAAGTGTCCGCATATCTAATAATCTGGATAGGAATATATCCCCCGCTCCCCAAAAGTAAATCTTTAATTTCATAGGTTTGAGTACCAAGTAACATATATCATCAGTGATAGTGTCCAGAGCCTTGACCAAAGTAGTATAATTTCTGTTACATTTTATTAACTCATAATATTATCCTCCTTTTGCAGAATTAGATTCTTCTCACAAAGGCACCATTTAATTAATATTAGATCAGTTAATTTCCTCATAATTTAAAATAGTTAAATTTGCCAGATCAATTTTTTAGATTAGGTGATTGTGGGGTCTGCTGACTGAGGGTTGCAGATGCTCATTTTAAAGTCCTAAATGGCCTTTAAGGCCCTAAATGGCCTCGTTCCAGTATACCTGAAGGAGCGTCTCCACCCCCATCGTTCTGCCCTGAGGTCCAGTACCGAGGGCCTTCTGGCGGTTCCCTCGTTGTGAGAAGCCAAGTTGCAGGGGACCAGGCAGAGGGCCTTCTTGGTAGTGGTGCCCGCCCTGTGGAACGCCCTCCCATCAGATGTCAAAGAGAAAAACAGCTACCAGATTTTTAGAAGACATCTGAAGGCAGCCCTTTTTAGGGAGGCTTTTAATGTTTAATAGGTTTTTTTCATTTTTCTGTTGGAAGCCACCCAGAGTGGCTGGGGAAACCCAGCCAGATGGGCGGGGTATAAATAATAAATTATATTATTATTATTATTATTATTCATCCCCTCTGCGGCCCTGGATGACTACTTTAGTGGTAGGCAGGCAGTGGCTCTGCCTCATACTTTGGTAAAATTGAGTGTTGCAATTTGGGCAAATTAAGGTGGAAGGCAGCCATCCAGGATGGAAACTAAGTTGGCTCCCATTCAAAAGTGACACTGTTGCCCACCTACCACTCAAATAGCCACCTGGGTCCCCAGAGAGGGGCAAAAAAAATATTGTGCAGCTGCATTGGGGTGGTGGTGGGGTGTGTGTGTGTGTGTTGGATTGTGTGTGGGCCTATTGTCAGCACTCTGCTGAGGGCCCCTTAAATCTGGTGCTGTTCACGGTTGCCCACCCCTGCTTTAACTGGAAATGCTACGGATTGAACATAGAGAGCTTTCTCCACACAAAACATGTGTTTCCTCATAGGGCTATGGCTCACACCCAGTTATCGCCCACCCCCTCCTAAAGGCTTTTGTGTAAGTACATGAAGTAACTCCTAGCAGAAAAGAATGGACATTTAATCAGCTGTTTGAAATTTCCGCTCTATTTCCCTCTTGAAAATATAGGACACGAAGAGCTGCTGTAGGATGGGCACCGACATGGTCAGTGGCAATACATAGATGAAGTCTCAACTTGCCAGTGGAAGAGGAGCTGTGGGTCACACTCTAGGTTTCAGTGTGCAAATGCTGCACTTTTTCTGAAGACAGATGGGCCTAACATCGGCAAGCTTGGAAGAAAGGTGGGATATAAACAATAATGAATAGATCAACCCACAGTCTGACTTGAAGAAGATAACTTTAGCGGTGTGAACGAATCACAGGAATCAGTCTGTGTGTGATGAGAGAAAAGAGAGAGAAGGGGGTGGGGAGGAGATCTATAATATTTAGGTTCAGTGTAAACATCAGAAGCAAGATAACTATTGTGGAATTTGCAATGGAAATGCAGTTATTTCTACTGGACCAAGTGCAAGAATGTTTTATCTCATGGAATTTCCAGTCAAGAATGGAATTATTTTTCACCCTGCTGAGGCTGCCTCAGCACCAAATATGGATTCAGCAAGGAAGGAGGACCAAAAATACCATTCGGCATTCAAAACACAGCTGTTGTGGCCACATTTTTCTTCTTCCTCTCGAAACGGGGGGCAGTATAAAAATAATAATAATGTATTCCTCTACTGTTATGGTACTACTGGTGGCATTGCAGATATTTTCTTTGCTGCCTCCTTTTCTTTCTCTCTCTTCTTTTATAAACCATCAAGCTGATTTTCCAGCAGTTCTTTATCTACATGGTGTGCTCTTCCCGGCTTTAACAATGACAATAAGGTGGGAAGAGCACCAATTCTTTGATCTTTGGTACTAATGGAGAGCTCTGGTATGATGTGGCTTTCCGACAAAGCAGGCTACCGGTATTTTCATGGCTGATGCCAAACCAAGAACTGAGCTGGGGAGAAAAGCCAAGAATCGGAGAGCAGACGGTTAGTTTCACACGCTTAAAATTAGCCCTACTCGTCCATCGGAGTGGCTCTCGTACTTTATAATTTATTTACCCGTTTTGTCAGTTGTGTCAGTCAAAACGGCCAGCCCTTCCAGCAGCTGGGAATCCAGCCCCTTTGCAGGAACAATTGACTGCATCTTGCTGTTTCTGGCATGTATTCATTATAGGGCTAGTGGAGATCCATTGCATGAATGATGCCATTCCAGCATCATCCAGGACGGGTTCCTTAGGGTGGGAAGCAGCTGCACAGTAAGGAACAAGAACAAGTGGTAAAGCCGGTGGCAGTCACACACACACACACACACACACACACACACACACACACACACACAATCTAAAAAGGAGCTTTACATCAGTAGTTCCATTCGGACTTTATTCATATGAAATGGAAGAATGCAGAAAGGTTAACTTGCTGAAGGCTAATTTAATAAGCCAAATAGAACTACCATATTTTTCTGTGTATAACGTGTATAAGGCGCCCCCTATTTTTGGGGACTCACATTTAGGAAAATGGGGGAGATTGTGCAGAGGGGTGTTTGCCAGCGATCATCTACCTCCACGACGCCAGCAGCCGCATATCGCCCGCGCGATTACCGCTGCGACAGCCAATCAAAACCAGCCCTTGCAGCAGTCACCAATCACCTGCCAAAACAACGCTGACAATGTTCATCTCGTGGCAGCAACCAATCCACTGTCACCCCTATGCACTATCTGTGTATAAGATGACTCCTCCATTTTTATGATTATTTTTTCATTTTAAAAATCCTCATCTTATACACGGAAAACTATGGTAGTTCAAATCCGACAGAGGGGCCCTGTGCAGGCATCCGGCTTAACTATATTTACTGCTACTTTATTAAATGGAAACAGGGTGGAAGATTATTGGGCCCTTCCTATGGAAAAAGTGGTATAAGGCCGCTTAAGAATCACATTTTAAGTCAGGGTTAGTTACTGATTTAGGGTTCCTCTCCATCCTGTCTTCCCCTTCTTTCCTCCCTTATCTGTGTACAATGAAGGTTTACCGCCCCCCCATTGTTTTGGTAATGTCTTTTTGTGTAAGTGCACACAGTATTTTTTAAAAAATAAATAAAACTATATTTGGTGCTAACCATGGTTTGTTGTTTCAGCCCTGCTTAAGACCCTAAACCATGGCTTTTGCTTGAGGACCTAACCCCACCTGCCCCAACTGAGAAGTTGTGTATAGGAAGACACCTGCTTGTCACCTTGTGGAGGTGAGGAACCTGTCTTGATTATGGTATAAAGGCATAGCTTCCTGTCATAGCTTCCTATTCTGGCTTATAGCCAACGCTTAACTAGGTATTCCAATGTAATGCTTAATCGTCGTGAAGGGAAACAAACGGTTAAGCATTTTATTTGCCTAAGTCTGCAGTGTACACCATAAAACTGGCACCAAATCAGTTCAAGGCAGGGATTGTTTGAACCACTGTGCATTGTTCCTTGGGAAAAAAAGGTGGGAAAGTAAAGATGATTACTGTAAAAATGAGTAATAAATCATAGCTAATCACACACTTTTGTCATATTTGTTGACGAGCAGCTGCTTTCATATATTATTCAGTCATCCTGCAGTGCCCTTATCTTGAGCTGGCTTTCTGATGATGTTACACAGCTTTTGGGATAATGTGCTAAATGTCGGATATCCCCCACAGTGATAGAAGCCTAGTTCTCGGAAACCTTCACTCAGTGCTAGCCCTGCCCCCAACCTCACACGGGGAGGAATTCAGTGTTGCATTAAAGTCATCGGTCCATCAGGGCAAACATTGCAGATTGCCATATGGAACAACCACCCTCTCCTCCTCCCATACATTGTTCTGGGGCTTCTCCCTACCCCACCCCACGCCCCACCCCTGCCAATTTCAGGGGCATATGGAGGGAGGAGGGGGAGAATCCCTGTTGCGTAAGCGGAAGTCCTTGCACAGGACTTCTGCTGATGGGACTCCTAGTTGGAATTCCACCCCATGGTTTCCTTGGCTCCCACACCCCAAGTGGGAAGCTTGTGATCTGGATTGGGGAAGCCAATGCCCTCCAGCTATTGTTGGATGCCAAAATGGTCAGGGATGATGGGAGCCAGTAAAATGGAGGCACCATGTTGTCCTCCCCTTCACTAGATTTCCGTGGGACGTGAATCAGAGCAGGGCCCTGGGCCAAAAGATGTGAAACAAGCCAGACGTCTGGGCCAAAAAAGCCAATCAAAGAAAAACTAGGAGACAGGATCAGAGAGTGAGCCCAGGGCCAAAGAATAACCAAGGATACAGGATTGCAACAGAGCCCAGGAAGAGACTATGTTGCTCAAGCTAGGAACAGGAAACTCTTCAACCAATGACCAGCCAGTATCGGTGGAGTCACTTCAGGTGTTTAGATGTCAGCCCCACCGCACCACAGCCGCTGCTACTATGGCTGGATCTAGACACATCAAAGAAACGTTTCAGTTAAACGTATTGTAAACTTTGTATGAGAAATCAGGTTTGGCAAAAATGGAACTCCACAGCACCATCTGGTGTCACGATGTTATAACGATGTTATAATGCATATGCAACGCATATCAAGTGCTTTTTATCTGCCGGTGTAGCTGAGTCCTAAGTTGGTTATATGGAGGAACATTCCATTATGTGAGCTCCAGTCTCTGAAATGGTAAAATCGGGACATAGATTTACCACCATATCAGCTGAGAATAGCCGGTGGCAGGAAAACAAGTAGAAGGCACAAGACCGCAATGTCCTACTTTAATGAGGTTGCCAGTGCATTTGGAGAGTGCCCTCTGCTTTCTAGAAATACTTCATATATATGAGGGTTGCTTGTTTCTCATGGCGGGTTAAAAGTTGCAGGTGGACTCTCGGGAGCTGCACTTGTAGCTAAGGATCCGGGAAGACTATGGGAAGACTTTTGGAAAGAAGACGGGCTGTTGTCTGAAAAGATGTTTTCAGAATTTTGCTATGCATGTGTCTTCCCTCCTTGTATGTTTTGAACTTCCTATAAAATATATGCTCTAATGCTTACGTGCCCCATCTCCCTACATGGGAGGGACATTACTTGTATTGAGATGGAAATTACTCATATTGGCTGGATGTTTATAAGGTCTAGTTAACTTTACCTGCTGGCGTCATGCTTCTAAGGCCCCAAATCCCGTTCTCCAGCCCTTGTTTGCTTGCATGTGTGGGTTTCATTTCCTTTGTGGATCAATGCCTGTCAATCAAGTGCAGAAGCCTAGAAATCCCCTCAACCTTTATCCTGGTGGATCAGTGATGGCTAATTCACTCTTGAATGCTATGTAAGCAAGGAAGGCAGGGAAATTTCTACTTCATATTAGGGCTGCTCCCCCCCCCCATACGCCTGAGAAAGTAATAGCACATTAAATTAGGGCAAGAAAAATGGTGTGTGTGTGTGAAGGGTTAAATGCAGGGCTTTTTTTCAGCCGGATCTCGCCGGAACTCAGTTCTGGCACTTCTCAGTTGGGCACCATTGCCGTTATAAGAGAACAAGGGAGGCGTTCATAGTGAGTTCCGGCACCTCTTTTTCTAGTAAAATAGTACTGGTTAAATGTGCTCTCTCACGGTACTGAGAGAGTTGCCTGTGGGTGCTGTGCAAACAGACGGATATTGCCTGGTGCATCTTTTTATAGCATTGATATCACTAGCTCCAACTAGTGAGATTTACTGTGAGTGGACTTTAGGTCCCACACTACCTATGGGGCTGATATGCACAATATTCTCTTAAACACATATATGTAGGAAAGAACCAGGTCATTGGTTCTGCCCATACTGTTTCTGCATCCAGAAATATCCTTGGGCAAAAAGGAGGAAGGCATGGCAGGTGTGCACAAATCGTCATCTAGCGTTAAGTGATGCTGTGTTTAAGGTGGTTGCCAGATACAAGCAGACCCAGGAGTTAATCCCTTTGAATTTAAAGGAACTTAATAAGAACGACTTCTGAGTAGATATGCACAGGATTGCACTGTGAATAACTCATACTTTATTGTTGGGAGCTGTCATGTTGATTTCAATGATACTACTGTGCAGTAGATCAGTTTAGGCTGCTGATAACGGCACGTTCATGCTCTATAACATTCTCCTATCACTTAACAGTGGCACGTGAAATTTCTGCTACAAGTTCTACAGAGGTTGTTTGTTGCACGAAACAGTTGCTGGTGGTTTCACAGCTCATATGCCAATAACACAATTATTCTCTCTCTTTTTTATTTGGTATGGAGTTTTCTTTTTTCTAATAAAGGACAGCAAATAAAGGAAAGCACACAGCCCCATCAAACAATCGTTATTACATTCCAAAATGGAGAAGACACTCTCGTTAACATTCCCATCCATTTGGCAGCCAGCCTCTCCCAAAGGAATTGCTGTGTTGCTTTTCATTATTCGCAAAGTCCTATTGCTGTAAGGTTCTGGAATCTGATATCGTCAGCAGCACCTAGGCGGGTCCCAAACCCCATGCCGTATCTGCTTCCTTTAACTCTGACACATGGCACTCTGCCAGGTACCTTGAGATCCCCTTGTCTCTGCTTGGGAAGCCTTGTTCGCACATCTTGATTCCATCTGTAAGTCTTGAAGAGGTGGAAAGTGTATGTCAAACACATGTGCGTTCCCCACAGCTCTCCTTTATGGGTCATGCACTGAAACATCACCAATTCGATTTCAAGGCATGGCAATTACAAAATGTCTTTTGTGTTTCTAGACCTTAAGAGAAGGGCCACTGTCGGAAACGCTTAGAAAGCACACCCGGTGGAGTAGCAATGGACCCCCTCATTCAAGCAGATCTGAGGAACCAGTCATGTCTTTGTCTTGGAGTTTTGCAGCTTGACAGTGGGGAGGGGAGATCCTAAGCCGAGGGGGGAATGAACGATTTATGCAGAAAGTTAATGACCCTCAGCATCGGAGTGACACGCCTGAAGCTGTAGAACATCTTCTGCACAGTCTAAACATTCTTATTTGCCTAGACTGAGTTCTGAAGTTGCAGCTTCTAAGATCTATGAGAGCTTGAAATGAGCTTTGAAGTAACTTACGGCATAGCTAGCATGGTCTGTCCTCGCATTTTTGTTGGTTAGGCCTGTCCTCCCATTATTTTAAAATTTGTTTAGCAACAATTGGGGGACTTGTGATAGTTTGCATAATCATGGTAGTTTCAGGAACAGATTGAGCACACTCCTTCCTTCTCTTTCATTGATGTGGTGGACATGATGCAAGGTTGGTGGATGTTTCTGAGGTGCCTACCTTGGGCAATGAGGAGACGGTTTGGCAAGGTTATGACACTTGGTTTTGTTTTTAATTGCACTAGTACCTGCTCTGCCCACTCCACGGACTGTTGATAGCTGCAAATATAGCTCTTTAAAGTTGAGTTTTTGAAGCGACCAGAGCTTTTGTTCAGGGGAAAATATGACCTGAGGATTGGGTCACTCTGGAAATCCATAATTCTTTGGATCCAGCAGAGCCAAAGTCATTAACACACTGTTCCAAAACACCCTGTTCAATGGCTTTTCTTGCTATACCGGGCACAGAAGGCGTCTTCATGGCAGTGGAGCTTGCCGCACCATTGAAGTGGAATCTACACATGTATTAAAAAAACATCGCTGTGAAAATGCTTTAAAAAACCAAAAACGTTTTGAAAAATACATTGAATTTGCCATAGCTCACTGTCACCATCTAGTGAACAGATACCAAGAAATAAAAAGGGCATCCACACACGGGTGCCAAGTGAGACTATGGGTGATATATTCAATGTTAGTCATACTCAAGAGTAGACTAAGTAAAACTAATAGGCAAGTTATTGATTTCAGTGGGGCTACTCTGAATATGGCGTACAGTGAGTATTACACCTAGATTTAGCTTTTTTTATTTAAATGGTCCTGCTGTCTACAGGCGGATAGTTATTAAACGTAGTTATAAACACAGAATAAATGCATTCATTGGAAACTTCACACCTACAATATCATCTCACTTTGCCCTCATGCTGTATTCTGTTCATTTCCTCACATCCTGCCTTGTGAGGGTTAAATATTTTATTTAAAAAAGCAGCGTTTAAATATTTTATTTTAAAAAGGAATATCCCCTTGAAGACTCAATGCCCCTATTCCACCATTGCCAGCTCATCACCAAACCGATACATGATTTACCCGTGTTAAGATTTAGACAGGAGATTTAGGGTTTGTGCCATTTCCTCAACCATATAATTCCATAGACAGATGATTCTAATTAGCAAGTCAGGGTTAATTGCTTAAGTGCAAAGAAATAAAATGAAAATAATGCAAAGAAACCAGTAATTAACACCTTTCCCAGCATGGATCGGAAGCTAATTAATAAGGGGCAATGCAGGCTGCAATTCTAAACATGTTTTCTGGGGAGTCTCATAGAAGTCAGTGGGGCTTACTTCTGAGTAAACATGTATAGCAGGGTCACCCACCTTTTTGGACCAGTGGGTACATTTTGAATTTTGGAAAAGTGTTGCGGGAGCTAGTCACAAAATGGCTGCCATGGAGATTTGGAATAACACAACATGGCTGTGATAAGGGCACGGCATAACACAAAATTAGAGAGAGTATTGTCGGCGCTGCTTCTCTCCATTATGCCCAGGCATGCCAAAGAAGGCTTTCACAGTGTCATGGCACATGTGGGCACCTGTTGGCAATCTCTAATGTACAGAATTGAACCCTTTGGGTAATTTGTCACTTACCACACAACCACACAGAACAGGAAGCAATAAAATGGGCAAAATCAACAAACCAGAAGCTTTTAATTATAATTGGAAAAGGACTTTTGGCATGTGGGAATCACCTGTGGGTAAACATTGTAGAAGCAGTGGTGTAGCAAGGGGGGGCGATGGGGGCAGGTCACCTCGGGTGCCACCCTGGAGGGGGGTGACACTCGACACCCCCCCACTGGGGAATTTTTATTTTATTTTCTGTTGCATGAGATTTTTCAACTGTTCTTATATGTTCTTTCAATGCTGATTAAATATCTGAAGTCGGTTTTGATCTGTAAGCTCTAGTTTTTCTGCAATTGTTCTTCACTTTTCACCAGAGCCAGAGCCAGAGCCGCATTGGGGGGGGGGTGACAAAAAAATTCTGCACCGGGTACCACCTGGGCTTGCTACGCCTCTGTGTAGAAGGATCTTGGGCATGAGAGAAGGAAATAATAGGGCATAATATTAAATACTACTTGGCACCCCTTTTCTTCTTTCACTTCCAGCTTGTTGAGAAAAATCAAAGCTTCTAGAGTGCTAAAGTGTTCCCATGTGGAAGCAACTTTAATCAAATGACGACTATCGGCTCAATTGATTGTTGGGCTCAGATCTATATCCTCATGCATTTGTTCTTCTTTTTTTTACTAAATCAAAAATCGTATTTCCACATTTCCCAGTGCCCAAGGCAATCTCCAATGCGCTGCATGCAACGATAATAAAAGCCCGTGTGGTGTTGTGTTTAGAGCATTACAACTTGGGGCTGCTTCCAGATGACCCGCTTATTGAACAGTCATCTTGATTTGTTTGCGCAAAGCCAGTTACTGTTTCTCAGTCTAATCTACCCTATAGGCTGCTGCGAGGAGTAATGGTGGGGTGGGTAAAGGTAAAGGTACCCCTGACCATTAGGTCCAGTCGCGGACGACTCTGGGGTTGCGGTGCTCATCTCGCTCTATAGGCTGAGGGAGCCGACGTTTGTCTGCAGGCAGCTTCCGGGTCATGTGGCCAGCACGACTAAGCCGCTTCTGGCGAACCAGAGGAGCACATGGAAACACCGTTTATTTTCCCGCCAGAGCGGTACCTATTTATCTACTTGCACTTGATGTGCTTTCGAACTGCTAGGTGGGCAGGAGCTGAGACCGAGCAACGGGAGCTCGCCCCATCACGGGGATTCAAACTACCGACCTTCTGATCGGCAAGCCCTAGGCTCTGTGGTTTAGAGCACAGCGCCACCCGCGTTCCTTCCAATGGTGGGGTGGGAGCTGCGTACAATTCCCAGAGCTCCTCTTGAGGAAAAGGTTATAGATAAAAATGCGGTAATAAATCTATAACACAAATTGAAGCAACCACAACCTTAAATTCAGAATAAAAACCCGCAATTGAAGCTGCGTACACACCATGGTTTAAAGCCATTATCATTTCCCGAGAATCCTGAGTTAGACTTCACAAAGCTACAGCTCTTGGCACCCTTAGCAAACGACAGTTCCCAGGATTCTTTAACTGAATGGTGTGAAAACAGCCTGAGACTCTTAATTTCACCCTTGTCCTCTCTCTCTGTTATATTCCTTCCTAGTCCCCCCTGCAATTCTCCTCACCCTTTTCTAGTTCAGTTTCACAAGGAAGGGTTACTAACCTTTAATGCCTTTGTTCTAGCTGAAATCTGCAGACTTCTGCTATCAAGCAGTAGGTAATGGCCTTCACTGTCTTGGCATGCTGCTGGAATTCTATTATCAGGCTAAGTAACATTTTATTATTTTTTTTAAAGAATTCAGGAGTGCTCTCTCTAAGTCAGTGCTGCTCCGTGCCAGAACGAAGGTCATTTCAATTTCATGTTATGTCGCACAGTTTTGAAGTGACATGTGTTTAATGATTCCGCCCCCCTCCCTAAATGAACTGTAACAAGTATTGCACTAATGGGCTCTAATGAGATGCCAACAAAGAGCAGGGAGGGGAGAGGAGGGTGAGAAGGAGATGAATCTCTCAAATAATATTAAACTAATATTTTAGCAAAGGAGCTGGCAGAAGAGAAATTAATGTCTCCATTTTCAAGTTTCAGTCACTGGAAAAAACCACACACACACCAGTTTTCTTTCCTTTGTACTTCCTAGTGATCCATGACTTCATTGCTGCCTTTCAGCATTTATAAACTCTGAAATATTTAAGGCATGGGTAGGCAAACTAAGGCCTGGGGGCCAGATCCAGCCCAACCGCCTTCTAAATCTGGCCCGGGAATCGGCGTGTTTTTACATGAGTAGAATGTGTGCTTTTATTTAAAATGCATTTCTGGGTTATTTGTGGGGCATAGGAATTCGTTCATATTCCCCCCCCCCCAAAAAATATAGTCTGTCTGAGGGACAGTGGACCGGCCCCCTGCTGAAAAAGTTTGCTGACCCCTGATTTAAGGCATTGGAATCCATTTACAACCTGGCAGCCATTTTGTTTTCCCTGCTTTTCCCATGACTTTGTAACTTTGGACTCAATTACAATTAAAACATTTTATGTGTGTTTTAAGTGCAAATATACAATGTGACACTAGATGTCAATGGTGAGCCTTATGGAAAATTCAATATATTTTTTAAAACGCTTAAAAAAAAGCATTTCCAGAACAGTTTTTATATATGTGTAGATTCCGCCTGTGTCACTAAGGGTGTCCCTATGCTACCCAAATTTAAATTGATTTGAACATTGATTTCTCTCTCTCTTGGGGAACTCTGGGAACAGTAGTTCTGTGAGGGACATTATGGATCTTTATCAGGTAATTCTCTGCACCCTCACAAAACTACAGATCCCAGGATTCTTTGTGGATAGCTGTGACAGTTAAGTAGGCAACAACAACAACATCGCTCATTCTAGAAATGTGTAAAAGTTCTATACATTTGTACAGTCCCATAAAAAGCAATCTAGGGGTATGACTTCTGCGAGAGGAGAATTAATCACTTTATTCTGCTGCAAAGATCCTTTTTTTCTTTTTAGAAAAACACAGTTCTGATTGAAATCTGCTTACTTCTTTGACAGAAAACTAATTATAGCTTAAGGCAATAATAGGCCTGTTCCTTCTATTGTTATTCAAGCGCCACTTCCATTATAATACAGTAGACCGTCAGCAGCTCTCCTTTTGAAGAGATGGGTAAGAACTCCGCACATATCTGATCTCTTATCTGCCATACTGGAAATTCATAATTTCAAAAAGATAAAAAAGATTGGAACTGAACTTGGGGCTAAAAATAAGTTGGGAAATGCAAGTGGGCTATCTTTTGTTCATGCCCTGCAGGTTTGCTGAACAGCGAGTATTGCAAAGCATGTGAGAGAGACAGAATATTGCCATTTCTGTGACTCTAGTGGACATTAAGCACCCATTTTCCTGTTAACTGCTTCCAGGAAAAAAAAATTGCTTGCATCTCCGTTAAACTGGAAAATCGCAGGATGAAGATTGGGATGGTATCCCAGCATGCTGTTCTTTCCAGCCATTTTCACATGTGATGTGTGGGAGGGGGGGGGCAGAAGCACCCGTGTGCATAAAGGGTGGTGATGGTGACATGCCTTGTGTCACACCACATCCACTGGTGTGAGTGAAATTAAGTATGACAGGGGAGCATATTGATCAAAATGCTACAGTTGCGTAATGCCACAAGTAATGCAGTGTAAAAGGATGTCGGAAACAAAGACAGAAGCAGTAGTACTATAACCAAGAAAACTAACACAATAATTCCCTTATGTGGAGGCATCCTTTGAGACCAGCTTTTCAGGGTGTCTAGTGGCTGGTCTTTTATATGATGCAGAACCAAATTTATTCAATTAAGTTACACAGCAGCTGCTAATTTCATGCCCAGTGTGACTGGGGCAACCCAGTCAGATGGGCAAGGTACAAGTAAATAATAATAATAATAATAATAATAATAATAATAATAATAATAATTACTGCTGCTGCTTACCCCATCATTTAGATGATTGGCAACCCAAAATTGCAATTAATTGCTTTTGTTGTTGTTTAGTCGTTTAGTCGTGTCCGACTCTTCGTGACCCCATGGACCATAGCACGCCAGGCACTCCTGTCTTGCACTGCCTCCCGCAGTTTGGTCAAACTCATGTTCGTAGCTTCGAGAACACTGTCCAACCATCTTGTCCTCTGTCGTCCCCTTCTCCTAGTGCCCTCAATCTTTCCCAACATCAGGGTCTTTTCCAAGGATTCTTCTCTTCTCATGAGGTGGCCAAAGTATTGGAGCCTCAGCTTCACGATCTGTCCTTCCAGGGAGCACTCAGGGCTGATTTCCTTCAGAATGGATAGGTTTGATCTTCTTGCAGTCCATGGGACTCTCAAGAGTCTCCTCCAGCACCATAATTCAAAAGCATCAATTCTTCGGCGATCAGCCTTCCTTATGGTCCAGCTCTCACTTCCATGCATCACTACTGGGAAAACCATAGCTTTAACTATACGGACCTTTGTCGGCAAGGTGATGTCTCTGCTTTTTAAGATGCTGTCTAGGTTTGTCATTGCTTTTCTCCCAAGAAAATTTCTTTTAATTTCGTGACTGCTGTCACCATCTGCAGTGATCAAGGAGCCCAAGAAAGTAAAATCTCTCACTGCCTCCATTTCTTCCCCTTCTATTTGCCAGGAGGTGATGGGACCAGTGGCCATGATCTTGGTTTTTTTGATGTTGAGCTTCAGACCATATTTTGCGCTCTCCTCTTTCACCCTCATTAAAAGGTTCTTTAATTCCTCCTCGCTTTCTGCCATCAAGGTTGTGTCATCTGCATATCTGAGGTTGTTGATATTTCTTCCGGCAATCTTAATTCCGGCTTGGGATTCATCTAGTTCAGCCTTTCGCATGATGAATTCTGCATATAAGTTAAATAAGCAGGGAGACAATATACAACCTTGTCGTACTCCTTTCCCAATTTTGAACCAATCAGTTGTTCCATATCCAGTTCTAACTGTAGCTTCTTGTCCCACATAGAGATTTCTCAGGAGACAGATGAGGTGATCAGGCACTCCCATTTCTTTAAGAACTTGCCATAGTTTGCTGTGGTCGACACAGTCAAAGGCTTTTGCATAGTCAATGAAGCAGAGGTAGATGTTTTTCTGGAACTCTCTAGCTTTCTCCATAATCCAGCGCATGTTTGCTATTTGGTCTCTGGTTCCTCTGCCCTTTCGAAATCCAGCTTGCACTTCTGGGAGTTCTCGGTCCACATACTGCCTAAGCCTGCCTTGTAGAATTTTAAGCATAACCTTGCTAGCGTGTGAAATGAGCGCAATTGTGCGGTAGTTGGAGCATTCTTTGGCACTGCCCTTCTTTGGAATTGGGATGTAGACTGATCTTCTCCAATCCTCTGGCCATTGCTGAGTTTTCCAAACTTGCTGGCATATTGGGTGTAGCACCTTAACAGCATCATCTTTTAAAATTTTAAATAGTTCAATTAATTGCTTAACATTATTTAATCAAGGACACTAAAATTAAATAGTTCAATTAATTGCTTAACATTATTTAATCAAGGACACTAAAAAGGTAACACTACTTATAAGTAAAGAAAGCAATAGTCTTATGAAAAACAATTTAATGCAATTACACTATTGTAATTTTCCTATTGCAAATCCCTCTTGAAGCCTGCTGTTTTAAAATATTTTATTAGCACTGCATTATGGAAGCAGGTCACATATTTATGTTTTTCCCCCAAAATATAAGTACGTGGCATAAACATGTGCAAATGCTTATATATTTGTAATATTCAGTTTATAAAAAAGAATCCCAGCAAATCTATCTGCACCTCATTTAGAGCCCTGTCAGAATCGATGCAGAGAAGGAAATGCATTTGTACAAAAATATTTTTATGGTGCCTGACTTGTAGATGATCACTATCAGTATATGATTTGTCTTGCAATAGACCAGTGGTTCCCAACCCTTTTTTGGCCTTACCCCACCTAAGCATCTCTAAAATCCTGATGCACCCCTTAAAAATCAAATTGCCCCCCCAACGTTGGGAACCATGGCAATGGACAAGAGAGTATGCAAGAATTAACAATGTGTTGATGAGAGGACAATGAAAAAGAAGTTATTATACATAGTTGGCAGAATAATAGTTCTGTATTTCCTTAGGATCTGTTGGTTTATTATTCATTAATTTATAATGCAGGGACTCAGGTGGCGCTGTGGTCTAAACTACTGAGCCTCTTGGGCTTGCTGATCAGAAGGTTGGTGGTTCGAATCCACACAACGGGGTGAGCTCCTGTTGCTCTGTCCCAGCTCCTGCCAACCTATCAGTTTGAAAGCATGGCAGTGCAAGTAGATAAATAGGTACTGCTGCAGCAGGACAGTAAACAATGTTTCTGTGCGCTCTGATTTCCATCATCGTGTCCCATTGCACCAGAAGCGGTTTAGTCATGCTGGGCACATGACCTGGAAAGCTGTCTGTGGACAAACACCGGCTTCCTCAGCCTGAAAGCGAGATGAGCGCCACACCCCATTTGACTGGACTTAACCATCCAGGAATCCTTTACCTTTTTTTTTTTTTTTACATTTGATATAGTGACTGGCCCATGACTGAGGGTGGACTTGAAGCCGGTTCTTGTCTCACCACATTCATTTTTATCGCTTCTTACTCCACTCAAAGGATAAGTAGAATCACAGAATCATAGAACTGCAGAGTTGAAAGTGACCCCAGGGATCTTCTGGTCCAAACCCTGCCCACAGTCATCCCTGGATGGGCTCGAACCACCAACCTTCTGCCAGACACACTGACCTGTTGTTGCCACAGTAGATATGCTTAGCTTTATTTAAAATGTGTAGACTGGTTCCACGGAAAAGTACCACCCAGATAACAGAAAAGACAAGATCTGTAACAAAATATTCCAGTGTGTTCAGGGTTGCAGCAAACTAGCCAATGCCCTCTTCCAGGATATTCAATTCTATCTCCCGCCTCCATTGTTCCCGTCGCTCCCACAATCGAGCCCTGTGTACACTATAAATTTTAAGCAGCATAATACCACTTTAAACAGTCATGGTTTCCCCCAGTGAATCCTGGGAGTTGTAGTTTGTAAGGATGCTGAGAGTTGTTAGGAGACCCTTATTCCCCCCCCCCCCCCACAGAGTTACAATTTCCAGAGTTCCTGGAAGAGGGCTAGACTTCCACTCTCATGCTGCATGCGCATTAACTTGTCGGTAACACAAAAATGTGGTCTTTCCACAACCTGAAATTAATCATGTTCATCCTCAACATGCTGCTTTCAGTCTTGATTGAGTCTGGATCCTGCCATCTACTAGGGTAATTGTGGTTGTTTAAAACACATTCGAACTTCCATTTGAACTTCATAAACAATTTCCTGTGCCTTTAAAACATGTTTTTGCAGTTCGTAGACGTATTCCTTCCTCCCATCAAGCAGGTTCATTTAATGTAAAATAACATTTTATATGCTTGAACTTTATTTTTCACCCTCACACCCACACACACCCAGTATTACATCAGTTTGCTGAAGACCTAATTTACTTCATAATTTCTGAGTTGATAACCAAAGCATAGATGAGATGGCTTTGCATCGCTAATAAGAGTTATCATAATGTATTGAGGATGAATCATTGCTCTTCTATTGTTGTTCATTTCTAATTAGATGCTGTATATCACCCTTGGTTTAAATGCACAGTTCCCTGCGGAATCTCATGCCCCAGACTGAGAGCGTATTTGGTCTAATCCAGCTCCCTTTGAAATCTATGAGTGGAAAACCACACGATCAGCTTGGAACCCGGCATGCCATAGAAAGAGAGGCAGATGCTACAGGAATAAAAGGGCATTAGTGGTGAGTGTGTTATTTGTTCTGTTTGCTTTATGGAGAAAGAGTTTCTGCTTAGTATTCCAAGAGGTTTGAACAGGTTAGAAGTCATGTTTTGGGTGGGTGCTTGTCACCACTGAAAATAGCTGTGGCATCTCTAGGGAGTCTACACTGCTATGCCACTTCTGTGCTAAAAGGAAACAAACACAACTTGTTCTGAGGAAGTTCACAGTGCGACTTCAGTCTGAATTTCTGTTTTATTAATCCTTAATTAATGGTGGTGATAATATGACAATACCTACCAATCTCACTCTCCAAGGATATACCACACTGCATCAAGTCCAAATTTGCCAAAGTGATCACTATTTTAATTAAAACACAAGGCCCACAGAGCAGTTGTATAAAGATTGTTGTTGTTGTTTAGTCGTTTAGTCATGTCCGACTCTTCG
Source organism: Zootoca vivipara (assembly GCF_963506605.1). NCBI lineage: Eukaryota > Metazoa > Chordata > Lepidosauria > Squamata > Lacertidae > Zootoca > Zootoca vivipara. The sequence continues at coordinate 26,435,835 of NC_083278.1, read as the reverse complement.
TGACCCCATGGACCACTGCACGCAAGGCACTCCTGTCTTCCACTGCCTCCCGCAGTTTGGTCAGACTCATGTTCGTAGCTTTGAGAACACTGTCCAACCATCTCATCCTCTGTCGTCCCCTTCTCCTTGTGCCCTCCATCTTTCCCAACCTCAGGGTCTTTTCCAGGGAGTCTTCTCTTCTCATGAGGTGGCCAAAGTATTGGAGCCTCAGTTTCAGGATCTGTCCTTCCAGTGAGCACTCAGGGCTGATTTCCTTAAGAATGGATAGGTTTGATCTTCTTGCAGTCCATGGGACACTCAAGAGTCTCCTCCAACATCATAATTCAAAAGCATCAATTCTTTGGCGATCAGCCTTCTTTATGGTCCAGCTCTCACTTCCATACATCACTACTGGGAAAACCATAGCTTTAACTATACGGACCTTTGTCGGCAAGGTGATGTCTCTGCTTTTTAAGATACTGTCTAGGTTTGTCATTGCTTTTCTTCCAAGAAGCAGGCGTCTTTTAATTTCATGACTGCTGTCACCATCTGCAGTGATCATAGAACCCAAGAAAGTAAAATCTCTCACTGCCTCCATTTCTTCCCCTTCTATTTACCAGGAGGTGATGGAACCAGTGGCCATGATCTTAGGTTTTTTTAAATTAAAAACTAAGATCAAATTAAAGATTAAATGCCTTTTAAAAAGTGATTTTGGCTGCATATAACACCTGCACAGGTAAGTGTTTGCCCATGACCAGTACATCCCTTACATCAGGCACCTTCTGATTTCACACTTCTCTGAATTTTGCACTGCAGTTCCCCAGACAAGCAAAGTGTGCAAGAATGCACACACTTAGGGAGAGATGCACAGAAATGCCTTTGTGAGTGAAAATGATATACAGAATGCACTATATAAGGGAAAACGGCTTTGCAAAAATATGCATGTCGTGGTAAATTGGCACTAAAATGCTGATGAATTGTCATGAAATGGAAAACAACAACAGACTGATGTGAAAATGTGGACAACTCAATTTAAGACTGGAAAAATGAGAAACCAAAAGAAACAAAAATTTACAGATTCACCCATCCCTAGTGGGGACTGATTCTAGGAAGGATATAATTTCCTGAGGCCTATGGAAGGGGCATAGCAGAATGGTAGAACATCTGCTTTGAATGCAGAATGTCCCTGTTTCATTCCCCAGCATCTCCACGTAGGAGGAGAGATCCCTGCCTGAATCTGTGTAGAGCCACTGCCAGTCAGTATTCAGGATTTCGTTCACTCCAATCAAACCCCAGCCTTTTCCTAGTCTACCCACTCAGAGTCGCTCAGCATCCAGCCATCATTGCACATACTGTATGGTCCTTGTCAGGGATATCTCTACATCTACACCTGTACCTTGCTATGCAGATGTGACGGAATCTACATTATGGCAAATTATTCATTCCTCTTTGTTTCACTTTAAGTGATAAAGTGCGCCAAGCATTTTTATAATCCCGTGCAGTTTGGAAGACATATTGGGGCGGTAGTGGCAGAGGAGCTGTAAGCAACGTCCACATGGTGCATGTGATCAGTGCCGGATTTACATATAAGCTATAGCTTACGCCCCCACTCTCTTGGGGGCCCCCAAAAAATTAAAGAAAAAAAAACCTGGATGTACATTTCCAAAATGTAAGATAAAAAACAAATAAAATAAAACCTACATACAGCAACAGTGTTTTGTGTTGTGTAGGCTCCTTTGATGTTAATAATGGGCCCTGTCTGCTAGCCTGCTCCCTTAAATATCACTGGTTTGCTCATTTCTATATATAGGTTGCCTACATTCTGCATGGACTGGTTGCATGGCAACATGTGCAAATGGCTTTAGATACCTATTAGGTCCATAAATTACCATATAGTATATATTCAACACACACACACACACACAAAACAAACAAACAAACAAACAAACAAACAGTGACAATTTGTTGTTGACAAAGGACGGCTGGACATATAAAGGGCCCCATTACCTTCAGTAGCTTAGGCCCTTAAAGGTAAAGGGGCCCCTGACCATCAGGTCCAGTCGTGTCCGACTCTGGGGTTGCGGCGCTCATCTCGCTCTATAGGCCGAGAGAGCCGGCGTTTGTCTGCAGACAGCTTCCGGGTCATGTGGCCAGCATGACAAAGCTGCTTCTGGCGAACCAGAGCAGCACACGGAAACGCCATTTACCTTCCCGCCGGAGCGGTCCCTATTTATCTACTTGCACTTTGATGTGCTTTTGAACTGCTAGGTGGGCAGGAGCTGGGACCGAGCAACAGGAGCTCACCCCATTGCAGGGATTTGAACCGCCGACCTTCTGATCAGCAAGCCCTAGACTCTGTGGTTTAACCCACAGCGCCACCTGGGTCCCTAGCTTAGGCCCTTATCAAACCTAAATCTGGCCCTGCGTGTGATATATACATCAGCGGTGTTACAAAGTCCAAATGCAGAATCTGGAATGAGCCATTTTTGACTTAGAAGTCTGGATAAGCAAAACAAACAAACAAACAAACAAAACCACAGTGTATTCCCATCACCATAGCTGAGAGAATAAATTTCCTGAATAAAGATTTTGTAAGTGAAATGGAATGCTGAGTATGGAATCCTGCTTCGCTATTGGATAGCCCTTCTGGAGCACGTATGACCGGCCCTGAGATCAGGATAAGGGTCAGATCCAGGCCATTGCTCAATTAAAGCCTTTCAGCCTGTTTGTCAGGGCGCCTGGATTTTCTTCTAAAACAATTTCAGACTGTAAGGATTACCGTTTTTAGAGATTAGCTGGACTATCTTTTTCATGTGTCAATTAAATGGGGGAAGGAGCAAGGGAAATCCTTCATTCAGCTCTCTGCCCCTGGCCCCACTCATTCATGTTGAAGAATGCAGAGGAATGCCACTATTTTAATGTGTGAATGGTTGGTGGGGTGCATAGCTGCCAAGTTTTCCCTTTTCTCACGAGGAAGCCTATTCAGCATAAGGGAAATTCCCTTAAAAAAAGGGATAACTTGGCAGCTATGGTGGGGTGGGGTGGGTGGTGGGAGGCTAAAGACCTCTATTGAGTAAAGAATTTGCTTCTTGATATATATGGATACAGCTCCTTAGCTTTTCAGTTCTAGTCTTTTGAAACCTATGTGAGAGGAGATTCCATCACGGTACAAGCCATGTACATAGGTTTCCTGAAGTGCTTCCAGACTGTTGCTATTTGAGAGCTGGGAGATTCAATCAAAACTAGGCTGTGTAATTAAAGTTGATTTGGTGCTTTGGAGCAACAAAGCCACTCCCCCCAAACTCACTTCTTGTGATTAGGAAGGCAAAGGGCCTTCTCGGTGGTGGCGCCCGTCCTGTGGAACACCCTCCTATCAGATGTCAGGGAAATCTGCCTTTTAGAAGACATCTGAAGGCAGCCCTATTTAGGGAAGTTTTAAATGTTTGATGTTTTATCATGTCTCTAATATTCTGTTGGGAGCCACCCAGAGTAGCTGGGGGAACCCAGCCAGATGGGCGGGGTAGTAATAATAATAATAATAATAATAATAATAATAATAATAGAATGCACTTGGAAGTGTAAGGTAATGCTTGATGCAACATTGTATAATTCCCCCAGTGCAAACAAATAAAAAAGGAATGCTCACTAAATAGCCAACACTGTCTAACCTCTGTGGAAAGTCTGTGCAAACAAATCAGGATGAATGCTCAACAAACTTGATTGTTTGCTGTTGAAGACATACCACAATGCACATACCTAATGACACCTTGGAAGGCCTAAGCATTCCTTTGCTGCTGGAAGAGCAGGGATATGGGGACTTAGAGTTGGATCCAACACTGCTTTTCCACTTGGGGTGCAGACTTCAACAACAAAAATCCCTCTTCTCTTCTCTCCTGCTGTTCCCAACACTTCCACCAAATTTATTCCAGAGGTTTGGGGGACCCTCTAGAGCAGATTTTGGGGGAGCGCAAGGAGAGGAAGGGGTACCGCCATTGTGTGAGTGGAACTCTGCTCATGCAGCATGGGATATAACCCTTAGCATTTAGGTCTTATTCAGTAAGAAGGTGAATATTGGTTAGCCTGGCCAAGTCCATCATGAAGGCTGCCCTAGGCTCTTGTACTGCTCTGGGCTCTTGTGGAATGATGAGTAGTCTGAATTTAATACCAGTAGCAATAATAAATATATGTTCTTGCCCATTGATTTGTGTGTGAGGAATGCTGATAAACTATCAGCAGTAGGAAATGTTGAGTGGGCAAATGCTTGGTGCCAAAGCAGGTCGAAATTTCTCAGGAGCCTAGTAACTATCTATTGCGTTACACAATACAGAAAAGGGTTGGATAGGACCAGTAGATTTGTATCCACCCCCCCCCACTTCTCTTACACACCTTGCAGGTAAAACCTGTTTAATAGGACCAAGGAAATGGAAAGATATAGGGTCAAATACCAGCGTTTAAAGGCATCAAGGCCAAAGCAGGTATCTCTGCATGTGATATTTTGAAATACGGCCACTTTTGTTCAAAATAGTTACCTTATCATAACATAATCTGTTTCTTTCTCTCTCTCTCTCTCTCTCTCTCTCTCTCTTGATAGGTAACTCAAAGGGGTGGGGTGGAGGCCCAACCTCACATGCCTGAGAGTAGCAGAGCTACAAAATACAAGTGTACATATTTAATTCAACGTTCCTTTTTCTTTTCCTGTTTTTCTTTTTAAGAAAAGAAACCTGACATGGATGCAAAAACGAGGTCTGAATTCCCCAGTGGGAATAATGAGAGGGAATGCTGGGAGAGAAGAATGCAATTGTATTAGGCTCTGTCACAATGGGAGGTAAGCCCCGACCATTTATAAAAGGTAAATGCTGGCAGAACACAGGGGTTCTGGAGCCCCATACTGCAGGTGTGATTTATGAGTCTAGGGACCGGCTATAAATCAACCCCTTTTGTTTTAAATGGTACTGTTTTGACGCAGTAGATCAATTTACATGCAGGGGGAAAGATGGAAAGAGGGGGAAAGAGCACAGTACAATTCAATCCAGAGAACATTAGCGAATCATATTTACAATCAGCGGCAAATTTTCACAGCATGGATTCTGTTGAAGCACAGTGTAATGAGTGCTTCGACAATTTCGGGATTGACCTCTACCAGTCCAATCCCATGCATGCTTACTCAAAAGTAAATCCTACTGAGGTCCATGTGGCTTACTCCAAAGGAAATGCATGTCGAACTGCAGCTGTAATGAAATTCGGCACATTTCAAAATGGTCTCCCTTCTGGAATCTGCAGGGCAGAATCACGAGGTAAATATTTTTCCTGCGCCATTTTGGATTGCAGGTCAGGGATTGCATGTTTGAACTAAAACAAAAGACTATTTGTAGAGCGAAAACTGTCATGTGTGAGAGAAGGCTTTAGACCAGTCTTATCCCCAAAATGATTTTTTTAAATGTACACGTCAGGGTTATTTTCCCCATTGGGGAGCATTCAAAGCCAGATTCAGAGATGTAAAGTCTCATGCCCACCATCAAATTGTACCAAATATATTAATTTGTGGTGAAAAGTTCTATAGATCCAGAGCTGTGGTTGTTGTGTGGCCTCCTCTGTGCCCACTATGCTAGTCTGCTGTCCTGTTACCAGTGTTGAAGTAAGATTCAACTGCTAGTCTTGTTGCCCCATAGCATGTTGGGAGAATTTATCAATTTCAGTTTCTCTCAGTTTCTAGTTTTTCTAATTGTACACTCAGTTCTCCCCATTTCCACACGTGAGTTTTTAAAAATAAAAATGTCCTCATGTGCACTCACCAGTATTTTAGAGCAAATTTATCCCAATATATACATTTTCTATGCAATTTGGACCAATATACACTTTTTTTGCAAAACAATTTCCCCCGATACTGTGCAATGCATTTCTGTATGTCATTTTCACTAATAAGTGCATGCACACTTTCCCCTCTAGTATATGCATTTTTGTACACATAGCTACGATGGAGAACCGCATTGCAAAACTTGGGAAAGTGCAAATTTTGAAGAATGTCTCTTTCGGTTCGCATATTGTTTCAGAAAATGTGAATTAGGTAGGTCTGTGTTTTAATGGAACCCCATTTCTCACTGATCCCTCTTTTGCCTCCTCAAATCAGTGATGCACTTGGTCTCTTTTTGGCTCAGAGCACAGAACCAAAGGTTTTGTCTCTGTCATCTTGATTTGCCCACCTAGCTGAGCCATGTAGGCCTTGCGATTTATTTGCCTCAAATAAGGGGGGGAAGGGAACTCACAAAGTTTTGCCCCGACAGGCATCACAGGGCCACTCCATGTTGCATTAGGACAACAGGAGAGCTCTCTACATAATCCCCGTGACATATTGTCATTTTCTATATGCACTGAATTCTCAGCAGAGGTGGTCTTCCTGTGTGGTTGGTTGGCTCAGTTAAAGGGTGTGCCGGTAGGAGCCTGCTTAGCCAAAAGCTGCAAGCTGTGAATTTCCTATAAAAATAATAATCAGCCAACTGAACTCAAACCCCCACATACTGCTGGCTGATGTTGTGATTTCTTTTAGGGTGTCTCTGCACAATTATTAGTCTTCTTTTTTATTCGAGTCATGAAAATGCCATAGATGTGAATGCCCAAACCAGGCTCCATCAGGTCCGGAGAAAAATACAGAGGCAGATAGAGCAAGGTCGCAGCAGAGTCCCATTGCCACTTAAAGGATCTTAGCTGACAAGGCTAAGAAGGGCTCTCCGGCGCAGACCTTGAAGAGCCACTGTTGGCTAGAGCAGTGTTTCCCAACCAGTGTGCCTCCAGATGTTTTGGAACTACAACTCCCATCATCCCTAGCTAGCAAGACCAGTGGTCAGGAATGATGGGAGTTGTAGTCCCAAAACATCTGGAGGCACACTGGTTGGGAAACACTGGGCTAGAGCATACCAGCCTTCCCCTGCCTTGTACATTGCTAGTGGTTGGGGATGAAGAGAGTTGGTGATAGGCAGAGGTGCAAGCTTTTCCAGACGACTGAGGTATTATTTGTGCAATGTCCTGGTATTATGTGTGCAATGTCACGCAATACCCTGAGGTCATACAATGTCCTGATATTGCACACACGAGGTTGTGAGGACCCAGGTGGAGGAGCTGAACGCCGCCTGAACATTAAGGGGGTTTGCCCCCTAAAAAAACCACTGGGGGCCCAAAATGCCTTGGCCCCCAGGAGCCAGTGCCTATGGCAGGGGTCAGCAAGCTTTTTCAGTAGGGGGCTGGTCCACTGTCCCTCAGACCTTGTGGGAGGCTTGACTATATTTTGAAGGAAAAAAATTTGAACGAATTCCTATGCCCCACAGATACTGTAACCCAGAGATGCATTTTAAATAAAAGCACACATTCTACTCATGTAAAAACACGCTGACTCCTGGACCATCTGCGGGCCGGATTTAGAAGGCGATTGGGCCGCATCCGGCTCCCGGGCCTTAGTTTCCTTACCCATGGCCTATGTGATAGGCCATTTGGAGTGGTGTTGGGGGGGGGGGGAAGCAAGGGTAGCTGCCCCAGGCTTCACACACATTCAAGGCTATCTTCCAAAGCAGTGGGTGGTCAGTGCAGATATAGCTCCAGGAGCAGGATTTAATTTCAGTGCTCTGGGTTAATCCCAGACTCCATTGATTGGACTGCTGTCTCGAACAGTCAGCTCTTATTGACCTGTTGTTTGATCTACAGATTTGTTGCATAACAAAAGACCTACCAACCCTACCCTGTAAATTTTGCTCAACGTATTTGTGTACAGTATATACCAATCAAAAACAAGACAGTAAGGTAAAACAGCTTCTGAACCGAATGAGGAAATACAAATGTTTTAGCATAACAAGAACCCCTGGCCAACAAGTTTTAGTGTTAGGAGAGGGGCAGATTCCCCCCCCCCATCCACTTTCTTCAAGCCATTCATAATTTTATAAGTTTCTATCATGTCACCTCTTATTTGCCTCTTCTCTAAACTCAAAAGTCCCGAACGCTGCAACCATTCTTCATCAGCGAGTTGCGCCATCCCTTTTGGTTGCCCTTTTCTGAACCCTTTCCCACTCTACAATATCTGTTTTGAGGTAAGGCGTCCAGAACAGTACACAGTGTTCCATAGATTTGTATAACGGCATTATGATATTGGCAGTTTTATTTTTCAATTCCCGACCTAGTAATGTCTAGCATGCGATTTGTCTTTTTCACAGCTGCCGCCCACTGGGTCGACATCTCCATTAAGCTGTTTGCTATGACCCCAAGGTCTTGTTCCTGATCAGTCAATGCCAGTTCATCCCCCTTGAGTGTATATGTGAAATTAAGATATTTTTTTCTTGCCCCAACGTCATCACTTTACATTTGTTTACATTGAATTGCATTTGCCACTGTTCTGCTCGTTCACTCAGTTTGGAGGGGCCCTTTAAGAGCGCTTCACAATCCCTTTTTGTTCTAACCACCCTAAACAAGCAAACCTGGCAACCTTGCTGTCTACCCCAACTCCAGATCATTTAGGAACAAGCTCAAAAGCACAGACCCCAATACCGATCCTTAGGGGTCTTTTTAATGACAGAAGAGAGTGCCACTTAACATCCTTATGCAAGTAGCACTTTCAGTTGCCAAATACATTCTGACCATACGGTCTTCTTCAGTGGCACATATTGATAGGTAAATTACATCCGTATGGTCGAAATGTTTTTGGCAATCGGGGGTGTTGTTTATATGCATTAGGCTGTTAAGATACACAATTATATGTAGCTGAGAGCAAAACTTGCTGCTTCTGAAGATCCTGGCTTTTTATTTATTTTATTGTATTTTATTGATTTATGAAATTTGTGTACCCATAAATCTCAGGGCGGCTCACAACGTAAAAATACGACCTTAGAAACACAAAATGCGTAATAAAAAACAAGAACAAAGCAAACCAATAATCCCACAACACTTTTAAAAGGGCATTGGATGTTAATCAGCCAAAGGCCTGGTTGAAGAGGAATGTTTTCGCCTGGCACCTAAAGGTGTATAATGAAGGCACCAGACGAACTTCCCTGGGGAAGGCATTCCACAAACAGGGAACCACCACAGAAAAGGCCTGTTCTTGTGTTGCCACCTTCTAGACCTCTCATGGATGATGATCTCATAGGTCCCCCACCTCTGCTGAGGGGAAAAGGTGCTGAAAGCCTAAAGCTTAGCAGAAAGTGATCTGACCATGAGAAGGGGCTGATCCCCCACTTTCAGATCACGCTGTTCCCACCCAGCTGAGAAAACAAAGTCCAGAGTGTGACCTGCCACATATTGTTTTGGAAAATGCAAATTGTGCATGTCTGCCTTTCAATGCAAATTGAATACTGTACAGTGGTACCTTGGTTTAAGCACACAATTGGTTCCGGAAGTCTGTACTTAACCTGAAGCGAACTTTCCCATTGAAAGTAATGGAAAGTGGATTAATCCGTTCCAGACAGTCCGTGGAGTGCTTAAACTGAAGCGTACTTAACCTGAAGCGAACTTTCCCATTGAAAGTAATGGAAAGTGGATTAATCAGTTCCAGACGGGTCCATGGAGTACTCAACCTGAAGCGTACTTAACCCAAAGTATGAGTGTAATTGGTTCTGGAAGTCTGTACTTAACCTGAAGCATACTTAACCTGAAGCGAACTTTCCCATTGAAAGTAATGGAAAGTGGATTAATCCGTTCCAGACAGGTTCACGGAGTACTTAAACTGAAAGTACTCAAACCGAAGCGTACTTAAACCGAGGTATGACTGTAGATGGTAACCCACATTCCTACTTGCCAGTGCATTTTCCTGGCCCTTTCCTGATCTTTTGATCTGATAAGCGGGATTTTACATTTTTCTTTGTGCACAGGACTGCCAAATCCACTATAATTGTACAACCTGAATTTGTTGCCATGTGACTGAATCCCAGGCAAAAATAGTAGTGGCCTAGAATCATCCTTAGTTTTTGACCATCTTAAAAGTTCCCACTGGGTTCAATGATGCATAGTTCTAGATACATGACTGCAGTCTTAGATGGTAATTTTTTAAAAAAGAAAGTATTTCTCTGTGTGTTTGTTTGTGTGTTTGTTCATGCTTAAAGAAATCCAAACTTTTCTTAGCAGCTTAGTAATGTTATTGCACATATACTTTAGTTCACCAACAAGAAGGGGTAAATGTCCTCTGACTTGTTGTAGGATACTGGACTTGGAACATACTAAACACTCCAATTCAAAAAGTTGATTGCCAAGAATTGAGAAGCATCAGAAAATGCTGCAGCCGAAGCATACGCTGGAACACAGTCCAATATATTGAAATAGTTGATCTCTCCACGATGCTACTTGCTCACAAATAGTCCAGTTGGTGGTAAGATGTGTACTTGCTTCATACAGCCAAAAGTAAGGGGAAATCCATCTGCTTGTATTTGAAATCAGCTCTCTAACCTGCTGTTGGTCAAACCCCACCCAGATGGTGCTACTCAGACGTATGCGCTCAAAAGATAATCTACGTTAAAGTTGTGGGTGTCTATTTTTATTTTTCATCTTGGTTAAATACCATGCAGCCAACGTACCCAACCTGCTCTACTCAGAAATCGTGACCAAAAAAAGAAAGGAAGGAAGGAAGATTAACTGGGAGTGGTAGAAACCATGCCTTTCTGCAGCTAAACATATACTATATGGTGAGAGCAGGGGGGGGGTGGGACCTGTAGTTCTCCAGACTCCCATTGGTTTTGCAGAAGGGTTGTAGCTCAGTGGTAGCAAATGTGCCTTGTATTCAGAAGGTCTCAGGTTCAAATCCTGGCGTTTCCATGTAGGGCTGGGAGAGACTCCTGCCTGGAACATGGGAGAGTGTAGACAATACAGTACTGGATTAAATGGACCAGCAGCCTCACTTGGTAAAAGGCAACTTCCTGGCCCCAGCCAGCCGTGCCAATGGGAAGGGGCATAGGATCCAACTCCTAGGGGCCAAGGTCCCTTCGGTTCCCCGAATAAAATATTAGAGGGGACTGGGCCCCCAAAGCTGATGGGCATTGCGTGGACAGGCAGAGCCCCCCAAACCCCAGGGGACCCCTGAGAGGATTAATGACTCAAGACAACGTGTTATGGGATTATAATTGGCCACAACTTTATTAAGATTCTGATGTAGGGAGACCTTGGCTCAGGCATTGGGCATTTATCCCTCCCAGTCCCCAGCCGGGGATCAGGGAGACTTCAGGGTTATCCAGAATGTGTGGGGATTGGGCTGGCTCTGGAGAACATATGTTCAAGCAGAGAGCCCACCCCCAGTTCGCTGCCGCTGGAGGGGATAGCAATGACAACCTCTTGGCGTATGGCCAATGCCTCCCCTTAAGACCCCTTTAACGGGGAACCCTGGTATCACCGCCGCAAAGGGGGCGTGGGACACAGCTTCAACCCCCCCCCATTTAGGAAGATAGACTAAAGGATTCTGCCCAAGGCCTGAAACCGCCCAAGTTGTGATGTTTTGCTACGGGAAAGGCGAAATCTATCAATGCAGGAAAATTCATTTCCAGCCCTTCAACAGCGGCCCTGACGTAGCAGCACCCACATGCCTGTGGAAAAGAGGTTAACCTGCAGAAGTAGACTTAAATGAGGGAGTGGAGGGTGGGAGAAGCTCTGGAGCTGACTCCCAGGTAAGATTCACCTTCTGTTGTGTGGGCTGTATGGTCCCTCCCCTTACCTTGCTGATCCCCTGGCAACGCCTCCCCAGGCAGGATTGGGCGGTTGACTGAGATAGGTGGAGACCCAAGTATCCAGCCTGGGGAGGATGAAGCCAGTCCAAACTACCAGGTACCCGCTCTGGATTCCAGGGGGGCTGCGCGCAACCACGCAAAAGTCACCCCCCCATTTAATGTGGGGAGCGGTCATTGCCATTCAAATGGTGTGCATGCACTGCATCATGTGATCAATTATGCAGGGCAGGGCTTACTTAGCCCCCCCCCCATATTTTATTCAAGTTGGCACCCCTGGGGTTAATGAAAGTTGTAGTCTAGATAGGGCTGCCATATTCCCCAAAGTGAAAATCCAGACGTTGTTGAGTTGGCAGCCACAGGTATCCTCATCCCTGAAGTAGAGGATTTGAGCATCTCCCTGCCCTGAAAACAATGAGGAAAAATGCTCATGACGAAAAATGATATTTTTTTAAATCAACATTTGAGAAATAAAATGCTAAGTAAAATCAATTGATTAAAGCAATGATAAAAAAAAAGTTTTAAAATTCATTCTGCGCTCACTTATCGGGGAATAACAGTACAACCTTTTAAAGGTAAGTGCTAGTTTATACATGTTTACTCAGAAGGAGGTCCTGTTTCGATCTAGCTCACTTCCAGGTAAGTGTCCATTGCAACCTGTCACATTGGCAGGACTTCCCTCCAAGTAAAAGATTCATCACACTGGCCTGCAGATGGACAAATATTACACCCAGAGCGAAGTAAATAAACTTCATTGCGCACAGCCAAAGGCCTTTGCAAAATAAATAAATTAAAAGTATGTATGTTCATACATACATACATAGTGGGGGAGGTGACGCAGATATGTGCCATCTAAATTATGAATTAAGCACGGGCCTTGATACTACACATAAATTATTGGCATGATTACACTGAAAGCCTTTGCAAGAACACACTGATATTTAAAAAGCAAAAGTCAAATCTCTCCCCCCTCTCCTTCCTCCTGTTGTTTATGGTGCCAAAATGCTGCCACTAACTTGTACCGTTTACCTTTAAGAGAAGAGGGTTCTGCAGCGGGCATTTAGCTAGATCTGTACACCTACACGCTGCAGATGGTTTAGTTTTATAAGAGATGAAACTGCATTTGGTGGAACTGATTAAATATAAAAACACCACCATCTGCCATTTATTCTAATATAAAATGGTTTGGGCAGATGCTGACATCTTTCTAGATGATTGATTCATCTCTGACAAGTGAAGATTCTCAGAGGACTCCAGCTGCCCACTGCTCACACAATACCCGTTTTACAAGACAGAACGCCAATCAGAGCTGTTTGATTTGGATGGAGCAGGTGAATGAAGGGCACTTTAATAAACCAGCAGTGTCTGGGCTGCTCTCTCTCTCTCTCTGTGCGTTTTTCTCTCTCCACTCCTGGCCCACATTTCACCGGGACGCTGTTTTACACAAATAGTACTAAAGCACAGCTATCCCAGCACAGCGATTATGGCAAAAAGAGCCACGTTTTGGACCAGGCTGCTCCACTTTTCTCCTCTGCGTGGAAAATCATCGGAGCCCCTCTACACAGGCAGCTCGCTTTTAACGTTACAATTTTTTTATTTTTTGGGGGTGTGTGTTAAGTTTACATCAGGTTTCTGTTTAAAAATCCTGCCTCGTTATTTATTAAGTATGACACTGGTGGCTTTGTAATAACTTGAGTAACAGATGTAGGCATTCTTCGTTTTAATAAGATCTGGATGCTCTTGACTGCTGCTTGATGCATGGGCCTCAGTACTGCACACTTGTATTCATTCAGCCCGGACACTGAGATCCAGCACCGAGGGCTTTCTGGCGGTTCCCTCACTGTGAGAAGTGAAGCTACAGGGAACCAGACAGAGGGCCTTCTTGGTAGTGGCGCCTGCCCTGTGGAACACCCTCCCATCAGACGTCAAGGAGATGAGCAACTCTATAACCTTCAGAAGACATCTGAAGGCAGTCCTGTATAGGGAAGCCTTTTAAGGTTACCTTGCCGACAAAGGTCCGTATAGTTAAAGCTATGGTTTTCCCAGTCGTGATGTATGGAAGTGAGAGCTGGAGGATAAAGAAGGCTGATCGCCAAAGAATTGATGCTTTTGAATTATGGTGCTGGAGGAGACTCTTGAGAGTCCCATGGACTGCAAGAAGATCAAAGCTATGCATTCTGAAGGAAATCAGCACTGAGTGCTCACTGGAAGGACAGATCCTGAAGCTGAGGCTCCAATACTTTGGCCACCTCATGAGAAGAGAAGTTTCCCTAGAAAAGACCCTTCTCCAAATTCTGCAATGCAGATATCCAGACAAGCAATATGTAAAAAAAAAATGTATATACGCTAGGGTGAAATGTGTGTAAAAATGTAAATATTTGGAGAAAAATGGCAAAAACATGGGTATTAGGCAAAATTGCATTTGTGTATATTACCGTAGGAGAAAGTCACGCAAACAGGCTGGTTGATACTTATGCGGACTGCCTTTTTTTTTTTAAAGTTGCAACTTGATGTGGAAGTGTAGAAAACAAACTTAAGATTTGAAAGAAAAACCAAAGTGACAAGATTAGCACATCCCTAGCAGAGAGCTTTATGGCTAAGTGGGAACTGGAAGCTAGCTCTTGCCAGTCCTAACCCAACACTCTGACATCTAATGTGGTGTAATGGGTTATTCTCATTTAATCCTGAAGTTTGTGTTGTTGTTGTTGTTGTTGTTGTTAATAATAATAATAATAATTTATTATTTATACCCCGCCCATCTGGCTGAGTTTCCCCAGCCACTCTGGGCGGCTTCCAACAGAACATTAAAATGCAATAATCTATTAAACATTAAAAGGTTCCCTAAACAGGGCTGCCTTCAGATGTCTTCTAAAAGTCTGGTAGTTGTTTTTCTCTTTGACATCTGGTGGGAGGGTGTTCCACAGGGCGGGTGCCACTACCGAGAAGGCCCTCTGCCTGGTTCCCTGTAACTTGGCTTCTTGTAGTGAGGGAACTGCCAGAAGGCCCTCGGCACTGGACCTCAGTGTCCGGGCAGAACGATGGGGGTGGAGATGCTCCTTCAGGTGATGGTGAATATACAAACATTTATACAAACATTTAAAGGATGATATTGCTGTCAGTACCTTGCATTGAAGGTAAGTTCATGCAATCAGCTTTTATAGACGAAATCTTACCATGGGGTGATTATGAAATTAATTTTTACATACTCTTCACAGAATCATAGAGTCGTAGAATTGTAGAGTTGGAAGGATTTGTTCTTGCAGATGTAGTGGAGCTAAACAACAACAACAACTTCTGAAAACACTCTTGACACTTTTTAAAGGAGTACTTTCACACTTCACAACATGGGAATGTGGCTAATGGGAATGTGGTGCAAATTATTTTTTATTTTATTTATTAAATGTCTATACCGCCCTTCATCCAAGGATCACAGGGCGGTTCATAATATAAAATGAATCAGCTGAACCAATCGGGTTCCTGCCCATGTGTTTGCACTGCGCCAATCAAGCTGTCTCACGCCTCATGCAGCAGTTCACTCCCCAAGAGGTCAGGTAAGCGCCTCCACCCCACCATCCTGTCTGCTACTAGCTGTGGTGTCCTCCCAGAGATTCTGTTGCTTTTTACACTGTAGTATTTTTGACACGGCTGGTGGTACCTAAAATGTTTTGCTGTCGATAAGTTCCCCAAATCAGCCATGAATGCAAAAAGAACCGCAGTGCCGTATAACAAACGGCAAGCGCTAAGAAATGGCATTTTCCTGCAGCAGTGCCACTGTAAATTCTTTTATCAGTTCCCCTGTTAATTAGAATTGCTGTGTGTTGTCTAACAATGGAAGATTTCATTATGCCTTCTTCAGTAATTATATATTTTAACTATAAAGTATAGCCTATAAATATCAGACAAAAACAAGCACCACCACCTTCTTTGGGTACAGTTAAGGTTATAAATAGACATCCCTTTAGAACAACACTGCACCGTGTGAAAAACTGAAGCCAGCTACCAGCTTGGGATACTAAGGTGAGGTTTAAAAGTTATCCTTACTACATTGTTATGTGCTGGTATAGGAAACGAGCTGTAATGTTTGCTGTAGGTGAGTCTTCTGTAATGTACTTTCCTTCCCTGTTGTTAGTGACTTTCTTTAGAAAACCCCCTAACAATAGTTAGCAATAAAATGGAAGTCAAGACTTCTGTTTCTGTAGAGCAGAGGTATGGTCCAGATACTGATGGACTCCAACTCCCATCAGCCTCAGTCTGCATGGCCATTGGTCATGGACAGAGACAATGGTAATTGTTGTCCAACGACATCCAGAGGGTCCCATATTGGTTATCCCAGCCGTAGGGTCTGCCCTTTACAGATATGGCCACTCTGTTCTGGCACAGTCCCTCTGTGCCAGTACCTTGACTGAAACCATAGAGAAGAAGAAAGCTAGACTGTCTCCACATTACCAGCAGTGGAGGAAGCTGCTTGGGCGCCTGGGGCAGCGCAAGGTGAGGCGAGTCGCCCATGGGAGCAGGGCGCACCATGGGGCCTCCGGAGTCTGCCTGCCTCCTTCCACTCGGCCACCCTACAGCTGGGGGGGGAGGCAGCGGACAGACGCGTGGCTCAGGTGCGCTGCAGGCCCCGCAGTGAGTGCCGCCTGGCATTTTGTCACGGGGCGGCCCGCAGCCACCACAGCCCCTTCCTCTGCCCCTGCACTTTACTGGCCATCTGTGTGCTGCATCTCTTCTGTTCTGATGGAGAAATATCTTTCTCCTGAACATAGGTGCCAACTCCCTGGGGTTCTGGGTGCCTGAGCAGCCACAACATTCCCCATGAAGGGGCTGGGCACCCACAAATTTCAGTGCCAGGGCCATCCATGCTGTGTAGCACCCACAGCCCCAGGCACTCACGGTTGCAGGGCCAAGCTAGCACTCCTGTTCCGGAAAGTTTCTCCACACAAACTTAAGGTAAATATTGCAATTACTATGTGAGCAAGATAAGAAACTGAGTGATCATGAAATTCCTGGGCTAGATTCCTGAGGTGGAAAGCAAGAGAATATCACCTGCACATGTTATACAATGCCAATGAGCAAAGACATCACATGAGAACTCCCCACATCATGAGGTGAGTGTAGTGTTAACACTAAGCCTGAGAGAATACTGATACCAGGCGTAGGCCAAAGTCTTGTAGAAACATACTTTCTGGGTTTGGATTAGGTCCACAATAGTGCCATAAAGTGGGCCTTGTGACTGGAACAAGTCTCCCAGATAGGAACATTGGAAGCTGCCATAGACTGAATCAGACCATTGGTCCATCTATTTCAGCATTGTCTACTGCGACTGTTAGCAGTTTTCTTCCAGGATTTCAGATTGGGAGTCCCCCCTAGCTCTGCTTTGGAGATGTCTGAGATTGACCTTCTGCATTCAAAACAGGTGCTATTTCACTGAGCTGCAGCCTTAAAGACAGGCAACCTGGCATCTATACCACTGTGACCACTACAATCTGAGGTGCTATAATTGTTTCCTGTTCCATTTCATGTTCCATTTGTCTGCTCACTTTCCTCCCTCACCTGCTCTGCAGCAGGTGGGGAAGGAATTGGAGGATGTGAAACAGCTTTGCACTTACACACACACACACACACACACACACACACACACACTTATTAAATTTTCTGTTTTACACTTTAGAATATTCATTTATACAACATTAAAATGTCCACGACTTTCCTTCTTCTCTTTCCATGGTTCATTTTGCATACCATAAATCCCTGCATATTTTACATAAACTAAACCATTCAGTATTCCATTATTACAACCAACAAAACTTGTTTACACTGTTGAATTTATCTCAACGCTGCCAACGTTTCCAAATGTACACAACCCCCCCCATGTATTCAATAAACATTTTCCAATCTTCTTTAAACGTATATTCTTCTTGTTCTATATGTTAGGTCCGCAAGCTGCGCATATTCCATCAGTTTAAGTTGCCATTCTTCTTTGGTTGGGACCTCACTTGTTTTCCATTTTGGGGCTAACAAAACATGGGGCCACAGTGGTGGCATATATAAATAACCTTTTGGGACACCTGGGAATTTCCAGCAAAAAGGACTCTGGTTTCAACAGCTTTGCACTTTCTCATTGCTTTGAGCTAATGAAGGCACACCATCTCTGAACTGATATTTGATGATCCTCCTAACTAATCATGATCATTCTTGTTCTGTTTCACAACCATTTTAATCTATTTTGACTAGATGGAGGGCCTTCATGAGATGGTACATAGTATGTCTGAATATTAGATTTCCACTTTTGGGAACTTCCTCTTCTCCCCATATAGAATGGTATATTAATGGTACATTTTGTGCATGCATCTCAATAAGTATCTGTTAAGCTGTTTGAGATACAAAACACAAATACACACGGTGTTTGGTTGAGATACAAACTTATTTCAATACTTTCTTTTAAAAGAAATGATTAGCTATAGCTTACCTTTTGGATTCCAAGGCATTACTACTTGGATTCATTAAAGATATTGCAAAACAGCAGGACTGGTAAGAAATTCATTAATCATGCTGAAGGTAATATTGACTAAAACTGGCAAAATAAAAAGGCACCTGATCTTTGTAATGGGTTCAGCAAAGCATATAATGGATACACTGTCAAGTTTCGTTTGATTATATTAAGGGAAACAAAAGGCCAGGACCTTTCGAGATAACAGGAAACCCCTTATTGCATATTGGAATAAGATACATAAGAAACCTAATGTGCAAAAGCATATTCTGTCAGTTATTTAATTAAACATTTGATTTGATCAGATATATACAGAATGAATTCATTATATTAAATATTTGGTGGTGGTTGGGTTTTTTTGTCTGTTTTTTTTTATAAAGAAAAACCAACCCTGTGTTGAAACCAGTGAGCCTGGTCCCAGATTTTCAAAGAAGACTGTTTTCAGATTATTATTTTTTTAACCTCTTGTACCACATTAGCTAGGGACGCGGGTGGCGCTGTGGGTTAAACCACAGAGCCTAGGGCTTGCTGATCAGAAGGTCGGCGGTTCGAATCCCCACAACGGGGTGAGCTCCCGTTGCTCGGTCCCAGCTCCTGCCAACCTAGCAGTTCGAAAGCACGTCAAAGTGCAAGTAGATAAATAGGTACCGCTTCAAGCGGGAAGGTAAATGGCGTTTCCGTGTGCTGCTCTGGTTCGCCAGAAGCAGCGTTGTCATGCTGGCCCCATGACCCAGAAGCTGTACGCCGGCTGCCTCGGCCAATAATGCAAGATGAGTGCCGCAACCCCAGAGTCGGTCACGACTGGACCTAATGGTCAGGGGTCCCTTTACCTTTACCACATTAGCTAGAAGGAAGTAAACCCCTCTGAGTTTTATGACACCAAAAAGTGTTTATAGGATTATAGGACTGCAGGCATTAAAGCTTCAGCCCTCTGGGAGGAATTTCGATTGAACTCAGTGAGTTTTACTTCTGAGTAGACATGCACAGGACTTCACTGTCAATGGCTCTTATGACTTCCTTCTTCCTTCTTCTTTTTGTTATGCAGAGGAGTGGTGGAAGGCACTGGGGAAGTCCTAAGGGAAGAAGGCTCAGAGCCGGGGGATTGGTGGTGGGTTGACAATGAGTGCTCAGAGGGAGAAGAGGGAACAGACTGGGAGGAGGAGGTGTCAGAAGCTGAAGAGGTAACAGGGTTTAGTGAGAAAGAAGAGTCTGTGGCAGAAAGCAGTCTAGAATCACAGGCAGAAGCTAAGCCTGGAGAGGAGGGGGGCCAAGAGGGAGAGATGAGGCAGGCTGGTGGAAATTGGACTCTAACAATATCTGGAGGGCCATGGTTTCCCCATCCATGTTCTAAATATTTATTGTACACCCTGACTTCAAGTAGTCTAGTATTTCAGTAGTGTACTTAAATGTGAATTTGAACCTGCGTGTCCAAGTATTTTATGGGCTGGATTCAACTAAAGAGTTATGGACAGGGGAGCCAGTTCAATGCAAAGCCACACTGCACATATAATTATATTAAGCATATAAGAAACATAGGCCAGGGACAGAGCATGGCAGGTTTGATCCGCGGCCTCTCCAGGTAATCCAGGTAAGATTGGGAGAGACCCTTACCTGAAACCCTGGAGAGCTGCTGCCAGTCAGTGTAGTAGACAATACTGATTGAGATGGACTCTTCATTTGACTTGCTATAAGCCAGCTTCCTAGCTATCTGCCTAAAGAGTGCACCAGTGTGTGTGTGTGTGTGTGTGTGTGTGTGTGTGTGTGTGTGTGTAGGGGAGATACGGCCTATGGACAGGAAACAGGTCAGCCCTGGTATGTAGCCTTTCTACCACAAAATATTCCTCTCCTCTGGTGCACAATCTGTTTAGAGCTACTGCCTTCACAGTCTTCCGAGGCTGCTTTTACATCTAAACATAGTTGATTTTGCTTTTCGTTTTATATAATACATATAATCTTCATGCGGGGGTGGAGTGGGGGGGGAGAGGAGGAAGCATCGTTTTTGCTCAGATGTGCTGCAGCTTTTCCATTTCCCCACCTCTTCTGACGCTTCCATATCGTGCAACAGCTGGGCGAGGGCAGTGCTAGCTCTCTAGTTCTATGCTGAGCTGCTGGGTCTCTCCCCCCCCCCACCTCCCTTCTTTCTTTCCTTTTTGGCCTTTGTTAATTCCCCCCTCCCCGATAAATAACAGACTCTCCCCAGCTGTTCAAATGAAGTTGGAGGAGTTCTTTTGTGCTTGGTTTCTGCTCAAGTCGACACCTCGGCGTACGTCCTTACATTAAAACGCGCTTTCGCTTCAGTAGGTAAATAAACTACAGTGGGGCCTGTTGTTCGGCAAAATTGAGCATGTGGGCACCATGGAAAGACAATGTGAAATGTGAATGGCCCACATCCTACGAACAAGAATTGCTGGCCTCTCACTGTGATGAAGGGCACTGCAACATCTTGGCATAAGCCCCTGTGTGTAATTACTTTAAATTGTGACTTTTACCTCTCTTTTGTTTTGTTCCTATTCGTGCTATTTCTTCACATGCCTTCAGTGTCAGCTAATTGGTGCATAGGCATTTCCCCCTCCTCATCTGAAGTCCATTGACTTCATTAGAACATTAGCGTGTGTTCTGATGTTAATTGGGCTTCACATTTCTTTGCCACTGAGCTCACTGCTCTGAATGATGAAAGGCTGACACGAGGCCGATTTGTGCATGCTTTTTGACTATGCTAGCATTAATTGCTATAACAGTGAATTGATTTTAGTTTCTGCAGTCTGCTTTGGAGAAATGGTACAAAATAATAATAATTGGGATTTTAAAAAAGAAATCATGCTTCATGAATGAAAAAATGGGCTTCTTCCCCCCCCAAACAACTGACCACCCCTTTCTCTATTTCTGCTGCAGTTATTGTAGTCCGCATCTTTTGATCTTGGATCCATAGACATAAATCCCTCTGACATGTGACAGCAAAGTTAAAGAGCAAGAAAACCTGACTGTGATGCAAGATAGGGAAACCAAATGTTTTGAAGAAAATAGGAACAAGCAGTATGACTCTACACAAGTAGAATACATGGGGATCCAGACACGTTTTCCTACAGTGAAGTGAAATTCTAGGCTCTACGAAGAATCAAGCAGGAAGAAAAGGTTCAACAGGCAATTAGATCTATGGCTAGCAGGATGCTACATCTCTTTCGTCTAACCCAGGTGTGGGGAACCTTTGGCCCTTCAGATGGAGCTGAAATACAGCTCCCATTGCCGCTGGTCATTAGGCATGCTTGGATATCGCTCAATCCTATGAATTCTCACTAAAAACATGAGTACTACCATCTTCAGCAGAATTTACTTGCAAGACAACCTTAGGTTGCAATCCCATGCATGCTTACCTAAATGTAAAACCCACTGAAAACAGTAGGACCCAGTTCTGAGCAAATGTGAAGAGGTTTGTGCTGCTAGTTATTTTTATTTTAAAATCAGTAACTTTTAAAATGTCCTAGGTTGTTCTTGTTTATTATTTATTATGTATTTTATATTTATTATGTATTTTGTGTTTTTGTATTGTGTTTTTATGTTGTAAACCTCCCTGAGGCCTGTGGGTATACAAATTAATAATAAGGTCTATGAACTGGCTTATTAGTGTAGAGCAGGGTGGACAGGAATAGATTTCTGTAAATGGAAGGAAATCTATGAAATTACTGGGGTCACGATGGACAAATGTTCCATCAAATTTTGGGACATATTCTTTCATGATATTTGGGACATATTCTTTCCAGGTTGTTCTGAAAAAAATAATTAATGGCACATTATGATCATGTTGCTGTTGACTAGTTGAAAAATGGTGTGTGTGAGAGAGAAAGGGTTTAGATGCAATAGTTACATTTTGAAAAGAAATCACAACTAGAAATCTGATTTTCTTCAAAGCAGTTCAAAAAATAATAATAGAAAACCATTATTAACCATCCGTTTCTTGTGAAGCAAGCCTGATTGGTCCTATTTCTTTTGGTAACTGGATCAATTAAATTTTAGTGAATTTGCGGAGGAGTGTTTCTGACTTCAGATGCTTGTAAGAATGTAAAAGCTCTGATCCTATAATATTTGTGAGGGGGTGCCATTAGTTATTCCTAGGCAGAAGTGAACTGAATTCCTAGAGAGAACTGCCACACTCAACACTCTCTGCAGGGACTAATCTAGGGCCTAACTGCAGAGAACTGTGTGCATAAACTAGTTGAGTTCCCATTTGGTGATGGAGATTCATAGCATCTCCTCGAAACTTATGTGCAAGGGCTTTTGGCTGCAGAGTTGAAGGAGTGTGTGTGTACCTATTAGTCAGGGCAGGATAAGTTTCTTGACATCGATCTCTCAAGGGTACCAGAATGATGATGGACAGATGATTATATTTTTTTATTACTTCAGTGTACATTGTGCTTTATGGCGTGTCACAAAAAACGGGGGAATGTGACATGAAGGAGAGGAACGAATGCTAGGCTGGCACTCTACTTGCACCAGTACGAATTCCTAAAGTGTCTTCTTTGGACATTTGGTATGGGGATCCTGCAGCCCTCTGGGTTTTTGTTGGGCTCCACTTCCCATCAGCCCCAGCCAACATGACCTGTGGTTAGGGATGATGGGAGTTGTATCCCAACAAGAGCTGGAGGTCCACAGCTAGCCCACACCAAGTCAAAGGAATTTTAGTTTTCGTTAGGCAAGCAGTCTTAGCTCTGCAACCCAATTCAAATCCAGCAGTCTCTTATAACGTAGTGATAGTTGTTGCGGAGGGTGAGTGCGGGAACCCAATTGGAACTCTTATTGTGGAGTGCAAGCTGGTTGAATTCCAACTAATCTACACTGCCAACACATCTCTCCCCCCACCCCCAAATGGCAAGGGAACACATTGTATGTGCAAATATCCAAAGGCCCTATTCTGAAGTTTGTTTAACTGTGCTGATGTCTGAGAATGGGCACGAGAATGGAAATTTCAGTAAAAAGGCAGATGAACTCTTCAGCTTGGCGTGGCGCACCAGCACATTGGACCTATAGGAAAACCCCAACTTGTCCACCAACCAAGATGAGAGACCTCCTCAGCATAACAGCCAGTGCTTAGGACAATGGAATTTGTTATTGTTGTATTTTGCTCTTTAGAGTTATGGAGAGTTGAACATAACACTAAGCATACCCAATGTTTCTCAGGCAGCCTTCCCCCCATCTCTTGTTTGTTATGTGGTCAGCTGCAACTTTGCAAACCTGGCCAACACCATACTGGGGAGGCACAAGCAGGCCTTGTTGGGTTAGCACACCTGTGTCTTTGCTCACAGCTGTTTGGATCACAACAGAGCTGCTGTTAGCAGTTTTGAAATGCTTGCGCACACCACACACCCACTGCCTGCTGCTTTATAGCATCCATTGGCACATTTCCAAGACGGAATTGCCCATTGGAATATGGGGACGCCAAAGGTTCTTTCTGTATGGGAACAAGCGAAGTAGCCTGAGCACTGCGCTTGACAATATTCCACTCCTCAATGTGAAAAAAGTGTGTGTGTGTGTGTGTGTGTGTGTGTGTGTGTGTGTGTTTTGGAGGAATGTTTGAGACATAAATATGTCAAGATCTGTGTGCACGGACATATATAAATTATAATAATTTCTTTCTCTGTTCATCATAACAAAGAAACTCAAAACGGTGCAAACATTTTTCTTTTCTTAGTTGCTGTCATTCTTCCCTTCCTGCTTTCATAATGTTGAAACAATGGATGTTGAAGACTGAAAATCAAATCTTCCTAGAAATAATTGAATGTCTGCCTAATTCAACTGATCCTATAGAAAGAGCTCACAAAAATAAGTGTGGGATTTGTGGGACAAAGGGAGCATTTGGAAAGGTTTCCTATCAAGCCTGACACCAATAAGCAACTTTGGTGCCTGTTTTTAAGTAAAATGAAATGAAATAAAGCCATATTAAATTAGTGTGAAATTACATTAACTCAAGATAGGAAAAGGAAATACATCACACCTCTTGGGGAAAATGTTGTATTGGCTCCTAGAATGCGGCAGCAGTTGAATTCTTCTTGTTTCATTACTTACCATTCAGCCTAATTCAATGTATGTTTACTCAGATGTAAATCCCATCGAGTTCAATAGGGCTTACCTCCAAGTAAGTTGCCATAGGTTTGCACAGGCGTAGACTGAAATCCTATATACACTCACTTAGGAGTGAGGCCCACAAAACCCAACAGGACTTACTTCTGAGTAGATACATATAAGATTACAATGTTAACATCTTTTCTTGTTATAGAATACTGTATGTCTCCCGCCCCCCTTAAAAGCAGAACAATGTGTTTCGAAAACCCTTGGCAGGGAGAGGCACAGGGAGGAGAAAACATTTGGACCATTGCATGCTTTAGTTCAAATGAAAAAAAGTGCAGGTTATTTAGGCCCAACCAGTCTGGCTAGTGAACATAGGGAAGGAGAGAGACAGAGCTAACAATACGGAGACTTAGGACTCAGCTGGACTGGTAAAGAAAAAGTGATTTACAGTACAGTCGTACCTCGGTTTACGACCCGCTCGGGTTGCGAACACTTCGGGTTACGAACTCCGTAAACCCGGAAGTGTTTTCGGCGCCCCCCCCTGCGCATGCGCAGAAGCGGCGCGCACGCTTTGCGCATGCGCAAAAGCGCACACTCGGTTTGCGACCTTTTCAGGTTACGAACCGCGATCCGGAACGGATCGTGTTCGTAACCCGAGGTACTACTGTATAGGCATTGTATGTGCGATATAACATTGTGCCACCAGATGGCAACATAGAGTCCTGTTTTTCTCTACCTGTTTTCCATGTTTAAATTTACAACACTTTAAACTGAAACGCTTCTTTGATGCATCTAGACCAGTGTTTCTCAACCAGTGTGCCTCCAGATGTTTTGGGACTACAACTCCCATCATCCCTAGCTAGCAAGACCAGTGGTCAGGAGTGATGGGAGTTGTAGTCCCAAAACATCTGGAGGCACACTGGTTGAGAAACACTGATCTAGACCAGGCATAGGCAACCTTGGCTCTCCAGATGTTTTGAAACTACAACTCCCATGATCCCTAGCTAACAGGGCCAGTGGTCAGGGATCGTGGGAGTTGTCGTTCCAAAACATCTGGAGAGCCAAGGTTGTCTATGCCCTATCTAGATCCAGCCTTAGCAGTACTTTTTGGCTTTGATTCTGTTTCAGCTCTGTTGTGTCGTGAACTGGCAGGACAACAGGGAGGAGGAGTGTGATGCCTCAGCTGGAGTAGGCTCGGGACAGGTGGGGGTCACCTGCCTCATCAAGCCCAGATGCTGCAATCAGCATGCAAGGTATAAAAGCGAAGC
This sequence comes from Zootoca vivipara, assembly GCF_963506605.1. Classification (NCBI taxonomy): domain Eukaryota; kingdom Metazoa; phylum Chordata; class Lepidosauria; order Squamata; family Lacertidae; genus Zootoca; species Zootoca vivipara. The sequence goes on along the minus strand of NC_083278.1, from coordinate 26,410,363 downwards.
AAAGCTGAGGTGCTGTGTCTGCTCAACTGCCCATGTCGGTGGGCCTCAGCAGCTCTGTGTGACTGTGCTTTGATTTGGACTTTGGCATGTGGACTGAGCCAGGACTGAGGATCTGACGTACTGACTTGCTGCCAGGTAGGCTGGGGGTCCAGGGCACATTGCCAGATGATGGGAAGAGGCTGTGATGGCAACTGGCAATCTGGTTCATAAGAAAAACAAAACAAATAAACTATAGAATATGGAGGGGTGGCCATTGTCAGGGCTCACCAGAACCATCCTGGGACCTTAAAGTGAAAGTTAGGTGTGACAACAGAATAATAACAACAACAATGCTATAGTTCATATTCCCCAACATCACTTGTTTTCCCTGGTGATGGGTGCTGGCCCCAGCAGCTGTGCAGCTGGGAACCAACATTTTTCCTTTTCCCATTGCCCCAGCAGGCTTACTCAACAGTGGTTATCTTTTTGGCTCCAATTGGTGCTGGGCAGCTTCCAAATTTTCTGACTCATTTGGGTGCTGGACATTGCATTGTGGAGATAAAACATGACTGTTGCTTGGCACCAACTGGAGGAGCTCCCTGCCCAGATTAATAAGCAGAGGCAGGACTAATTGTCATGCCACCAGGGGGCCCAAGCAGCGTCAGGAGATGGTGGCAATACCAAGAGGGATGGTGATGGGTCCCCGGTAGTTCCAGAGAGGCCGATAGGCACAGGGGGCATTTGCAGCAGTATGCTGAGTGTCTACTCAAGCCTGGGGCCTGCCTTGAAATGGATGAGGGTGGCCAACCCAAACATGGGTGCTTTATAACCAGATGGGATACTATTTTATTACTTTGCCTACATCAACTAAGTATTTAAGGCTGGTATCCCTTGCATGTGGCTTAGAAAAGTAGCCTACTTTTGATAGTGGAAAGATCCCTTCTTCCAGATTAAGTGACCATTTTTAATGGAAAGAACCCGTGTAGGTCGTTTATCCAAAAAGGATGAATAGATTCAAAACAACCTCCTACATTTTATCTGGGAATGATTTTGGGGCATAATATAGTCTATTCAAATTCAACCGTTTAGCATCTGCTTACCCCAATAGGATATTTCGAAGTATAATGTTTCCTAGCAGCTGTAAGGAAGAGAGGATGTGGAATTTGCCCCCATGAAATTGCACTGAATATTGGAATGATGTGTATTGCTATCATTAATGCACTGTGAATTTTGGAAGGTTAATGAAATTGACAAATATGTGTACTGTATGCATATTGTCAATACTGCTTAATGGCAAATCTCTTTGTTTTTCATTTGTAAAATGATGTCAAACTGGAAGTGCTAATTATTGTGACTTCATATTTGTTAGAAGTTCTAGAATATATCGGCGTGCAGTTATTGAAACATGACCATATGCTTGTGTTTAATTGCTGCATGGACGTCTCCTTAAAAATCTTTTGCACATTCTGTGCTTGTGTGTTTAGTTTTTCATATAATACTTTATGATTAGAATTAAATTAATCTTACTGGGTTCTGTTTTTGTTCCAGCTGATAAATCACTTGTCCCTCTCAAGTAGGCAAAGGTTATTGTACTTTATTCATTCTGGAGGGGTTGGTTTTAAAAGTGAATACCATTCACCTGGCGGGTGTGTATATGCTGTTGATGTAGATCTTTTATTTTCAAGGTGCATTTTCATGGGTAAAGCCCGTAATGGGCACTTGGGAATGACTAATGAACAATCCACAAAGGAGACCTATGAATATCTTGCATAGGTTCATTGCCCTCTCGCTGCTTTAATTGGATGGCTTTTGATTAGGGAGGTCATGGTGTGCAAATGAAGCCTGGCATTCTAGAAGAGACTGATTAAATAATGCCTTTATGACAAGTCCTTTGTTCCTCTCCCGCTGCCACCACCACCACCCCTAGTGTGCTGTCATGTGCTGTGACGGTTTCACCCCTCAAAGACCATCTCCCTTGTCCACATACCTTTTTTCAATTTTTGTGTGTGTACATTTATTTAAAATTGTCTACAAGCTAAAACAGAGATTGAGAAGGCAAAAAGCACCACACCCAGTTCTCCAAGTGCCCCGGAAAACTTCTGCCGGGTTAGTTCAAAATCTCACTGAGCTCATTTTGCTCTTCTAACACCAAGGCCATTGTCTCAGCAGCAGGAAAAGAACCAACATATGCCTTATAGAAGCTTAATCGATGAATCAGGTGGTCTCCCCACTATTCCTCTCATTAGGAAAAAAAAGCAAGTCAGAGATCTCATGCCTCAAAAGGAGACGTATTACCATGGAAATTTCTAGCTGATGGAATAGGATCCTGTTCATTAAAAGAAAGATACATATTTCTAACTAGTTACTTGCTCAATGATGTTAACAAATCAAATCAAATTTGAAGAACATGCACTAAATGGCTCCATTTCAAAGAATTGTTTAAATATCTCTCTCCATCGGGAAGAAAAGATACATTTTTTTTTCTTTAGGTATGAAAGTAACTTGATGATTTATCAACAGTAGGAGGGAGGTTGAGCAACTTCTCTTCCTTCTTGCTCCCAGTCATAGCCTTCTCTCTCTCTCCCTCTCTCTCTCTCTCTCTCTCTCTCTCTCTCTCTCTCTCTCTCTGTGTGTGTGTATGTTGTTTAAAAATATTTAAATTTTAATATTAAATTAAAATTATTTTAAAATGTTTATATCCCACTCCTAACCTAAGTATCTCAGGATTGGGAGCAATATCTTCGATAAAAGTACTTTACTCCATCAAGTCTCTGTAAGTTTGCTAGTTATTGTTCATGTTATTCTTATGAATGGCAGTTGACTCTATAGGTGATATCCATTAAGGGTTACAGGTAGGTAGCCGTGTTGGTCTGACGTAGTTGGAACAAAATAAAAAAAAATCCTCCCAGCAGCACCTTAGAGACCAACTAAATTTGTCATTGGTATGAGCTTTCGTGTGCATGCATGCATGGTATCTGAAGAATTGTGCATGCACACGAAAGCTCATACCTCTGATTTCTTGATCCTTTCAATCACTTTTCTTATATTGTTAAGGAAACACCAGACTACCCAGAGTTCAGGGGGCTCTTTTATGATGGGTCCTGGAAGGCTTACATGACAACAGGGACCATTGGTAGCAACAATGTGGCTACGGAAGAACCATTTTAATTTCCCACAATGCACCAGGGTTACACAATGTCAGGAGCATTGTGGGAAATTTACATAACACGTAGGCAAGAGCCAGTGCTGCTCAGAGCACTGGTATGAAAAGTGAATGAAGAAGACCAGGTGCATGTGTTAGTTGTGAGCCCCACAGACAATGAGGGTCTGGCACGTACCCAAGGATGCCAGGCGCTGGTGCATGCCCTGTCTACACTTCCTATGTAATGTATGAGCACATTATTCCACCCAAGTCAAAATGCATGACGTGTGGATGGGGAAACACCTCACACTTCTGCAATCGAAGTAAGAAAAGGCTGCCAGCCCTTTTGCTAAGCTTTATTTCTTGAGTCTGTTTCGAAATCTTGTCAGACATCCAAGTGTTTGTTTTCATGCTACAGATTCTCAGGTAAGGCTGTTTTTGTTTGTTCTGATTCACAGCAGCAGCAAACATTGAGCTTTTGTTTACACTCACATTATCTTGTGCATCTTTAAATAATCTGGAAATATTTTGATTTCCCTCCTATGGCCTCATCTCACTTCTCTGAAAGAGGGAAAGCTCACTTTTAAAAGTGTATCTTAGATGGTGCGTTCTGCTGGCACAGTCAGTATTATGAATATAGCTATTATAAATCAGGATTTCAGATGTCATGGCACACCAATTTTACCAAAACAGACATCAGCTAAGCAGCCTGTTATTTCTAGATCACCCCTGGATTCCACATTAGGGGCTGTTTGTTTGTTTGTTTAGAAGATTAGCAATTTCACATTTGAGTTCCTTTAAAACTTTTGGGTGGGTGCCATCCAGACTTGGTGATTTGGTTAGTTTTTGTCAATAAGGACTAGAACTTAATCTCTTGTCACAACTATTTGCCTCAGTTTCCCAGACTCTCTTCTTGAAAAAGTTAGTTCAAGCGCAGGGATCTGCCCTACATATTTTGCCGTGGAGACAGGCACAAATAATTCAGTTACTCTACAATCACCACTTTCTCCTTTGGACTCTGCTGGATTGGTCAAGAAAAAGCATTTTATATGCATTGTATATATACAATATAACACTGTGACACCAGATGGCACTGTGGAGTCCTGTCTTTCCCTACCGGATTTCCCTGTATGAGTTTACAATGTGTTTAACTGAATCGCTTCTTTGACATGTCCGCAAAAGCGGAACATTCCAGGAGAAGGCTTCTGTAAACCCGGGACTGTCCCTGGAAAATAGGGACACTTGGAGGGCCTGCATTTCTTTCCTGTTAGTGTTGTTGCATGCAAGGTAAAAGGTAAATGACCCCTGGAGTCCGATTAAGTCCAGTCAAAGGCGACTATGGGGTATGGCGCTCAGCTCACTTTTCAGGCCGAGGGAGCTGGCGTTTGTCCACAGACAGCTTTCCTGGTCATGTGGCCAGCATGACTAAACCGCTTCTGGAGCAACGGGACACCATGACAGAAGCCAGAGTGCACGGAAACGCCCTTGACCTTCCCGCCACAGTGGCACCTATTTATCTACTTGTACTGGCATGCTTTCGAGCTGCTAGGTTGGCAGGAGCTGGACAGAGCAACAGCAGCTCATCCCATCACACAGATTCAAACTGCCGACCTTCCGATCAGCAACCCCAAGTAAAGACAAATCTGCATCAATGTGTAGGTTCTAATTTCTGCGAAGCCAGTTTGACAAGAAAGAAAAAAAGCTTCAACCATTTCCCACCCCAAAAGAAACAGAGTGCGCATGCATTCTGAGAACATCATGTGAACACAAAAATACAGCACTCGACATGTGGTGAATTCATGTGACGCGTAAGTGAACATTACCCTAAGTAACCTTTCATGGATGGAGATGGCCAGACCATTCCTTGCCTTGTCAGCGTATCTGCTGTTTAGTTTCCACTCTGGGTGTTTTCGAACCCTTGGACGCGAGTGCCTGACAGACACAATGCTTACATTAAAGCGCTTGTGCTATCTCAAGAGTATCTTAAAATAAATTTGTTCTTTCTATGTGAAAATATTTACCTCAGGGAATATTAACACAAGCCTTGCACAGGACGGTGGCCAGAATAGACTGCCTCTCCACATAGCCCATTCTGAAATCTTCCTATGGCCGGCAGTGAAAAAATGAGGAAAGAGACAAGTATTTGGTAAATAGGAGGATACATTCCAAGAGATTTGTTTAAAACTCGATGAAAACATATTTTATTGAAAACCTGCAGGAATGCCTTTTCTCCCCTGGCAGTGTCCTGTGCCTTTTAACTGCTGCATGATACGAAATAAATAAATAAAAATAATGTAAAACTTTCTGAAGCACTTTTGTGAACATGGAGAGGCAGGGATTTAATATGCCTCACTTGTTGAATTTCTGAACATTTACAAGAGGTTTACTAGAGGAGGAAGAAGAAAATCATAATTACAGTATCTGGCAACCCCAAATAGCAGTGTAATATATTTACAGGATTGGAATGAAGAGGTCTGTGTTATACCAGTATCTTGGGCTCAAAGTGCATATTGCACTGAATTCTGTCCATTTTTTCCCCTACTCTACATTTTAAAAAGCTGACATTAGCTTGGGCAGACCGCCAGAGAGAAAATGTGTAACCAGTTCAAAATTGCCCTTCCCAAGCTTCCTTTTTACAGCCACGGGGTAAGAGATGCATGCATGATTTGGGAACATAGATTTTTTTTCAATTGGCAGACTGAAAAATAAACACCTCTTGCGTGTGGAGACCGTTTAACCTAGGCCTAGAAATAACTTAACACATGACTTATATTTTTGGTTTGGTTTTTTGGCAGAATTTAGGCCACAACTTTACTGATTACAAATCAAGTGAGTGGTTGCATAGGCTCTGGTTCCAAAAGCTACCTAGGGTAGCACTGACTCAGGGCACACCATGAGTCAGCAGCCAGGTACACACCTGGGACGGGGTAACTCGACTGGCGCTCGCCAGCCAGGCCCTGATTCCCCCAAATGTGCCCAGAACACTGGATAGGGCAACCCCGCTTGGGGGAATACCAACCATTGGTCCATGGATTCCTTTAAGAGGAATACCTGAGGATAGGGTGGTAAGGGATCATTCCACCCTATCAGCATGAACCAGAGCATATCCGCCAACCTTACAAGTTGTCACGAATTGCTAAGCGGCAGGCGAAACCCAAGTGCCAACAGCCAATCAGTGGGGGAAAATTCACGATGGCATAGCAAGGTCAAGCGAAAGCCCTAAAAATAGGGAGTGGTGGGCAGGTGTTCTGATTCAATCAGACGGAGTAGCAGGGTTTCAATGGCCATGTGCAGCGGTTAAATACAGGTCCATCTGACTCTTTGATAGGCATGCCCTCAGCCCTATTGCACCCCGTCAGATGGACCACCAATAGGGAGTTGTGGCTGCTCCAATTGTCCCCGCCCCAACTCCTAGGCCTGGTTGCTGGGACCCACTGCAACGCATGCCTTCTCTGCAGGGTGGACCCGATTTGTCACCCCTAACTGTTGGCTGTATTGGCTGTGCTTGATGGCCTTTGATTTGAGAGAAGAGTCACCGACCCTCCAAATGTCCCAATTTTCCAGGGACAGTTGCGAATTTACAGAAGCCATCATGGTTTCTGATTTGATCCCGGAGTGTCCTGCTTTTTCCTTAGGACATCCCTATTTTCATCAGAGAAATGTTGGAGGGTATGGTAGTCACACACAAAAAGTGTAAAATCCAGCCAATTCATCCCACTGTCCTCCAAACAGGTCAGATCTGTTCCTTTGGGGACAGGGAAGAGATGCAGGGAGGAAGCTGCCAACAGGCTCATGGAAGGGGAACAGTTTGGGACTTGTTATTTCTTCTGAGGAGGGCTGAAGATCTGTAAGGGAGTTTTCCCATTCTTCCTCTGTTTAATCCCCCTTCCATGTTGCTGTAAAGCCAGTTTTGAAATTTCTCCTTCCCCTGTCAGTGTAGCTGCTCCACCAAGGTCTGTCTCCTAGTCAAAGGAATGGTCCATGGACTTTCCCCCCCTCCTTCTCAGCTGCAAGAGTCCCAAAGGCAGTTTAGGGAGGCCCAACATTTGTGTGTGTGCCATAAATCAAGTAACTCTCACCCTAAATTCGGCAGGTTGAATTTAGAGTTCAAGTCCTGGGTTCAAGTCCAGGCTCATACACACCTTGCACTTAAAGCAGCACCCAAAGAAACAGAGGGCTACGATTCCCATCAGCATTATGAACCTGCAATTTCTAGGATTCTTTGCATTTCCCACCAGGTAAATGGATCGGAAACTTACATTTCTTGTCATTTCAAAATTACAAGCCAGAGAGAACTTAGACATTAAATTCAAATTCCTGTTAAAGACATAAAATAAAATAAAATAATTACATGCTTTTAAACCTCCGCCACCCTCTTAAATCCCCAGATCCACAGCACTCTGAATGGCAAATGCTAAAAATGAAATGAATCCTGAATATGAAATTCCAGCTAAGGAGATTTTGCTTGGTTTGTTTCCCTTGCCAAAATTTGTTTCTGCTCTGCAGTCTGTGCACTTCGTCAAAGCAGATTGCCAGATTGCTATTTTTCAATTTTCTTTCCTCCCCATATCCCCAAATGTAATTTAATTAATGCCCTGGCCACTTGCTAGTGTTTGTGGCCCATATTTTGGGACTTCTGCATTCCTCCCAGCATGTTCCCACACCCAGAAACTTGTTATCCGTTGCATTGTAGGGACTTAGAACATGTGTATTGAGCAACACCTCCTATCACTAAAGAGATTGATTTTCCTTAACGATTACTAAGCCCCACTATAAAATCCTCTTTTGTTAATCTTCTACTCTCGCTAAAACTGTTATGAGCATGAGTACATTCTTAGGAGCAGTAAAATGCTATTAGTCAAGTGAGATGTAAGTCTCACCACAGAATAAACGACAGGCACCAATGTTTCCTCATGAATGCAATTAGTGACAAGGTACACTGAGCCAATGGGGCAGTACATTTGATTAGCCAAAATCTGTAGGGCTGTCTGTTGAATAAGTAAGACTGGCCTTTGATAATATTCACACCTGGCAGTCATCTTTCTTCTGTTAGGGTCCTTCTCTTAGATGGCTTCATATGGCATCTTCTATTGTTGATCAAAGCCTTGTTATGCATTTGCCTCACAACAACACCACACACTTACCCAAGCAATACGAGGCCTTTTAGTTTTCGGTTACCTATCTTCAGTTATATGTTGCAGTTATGTGATGCTACATTCCAGCAGTATTATTCTGGTAGAGTTTAGTGTTCTTCAAAGAGCACCCACAAACTGTTTGGACCTCTTGAACATCACCTGCAAACATCGGGATCCCATTACGAAAGCTCCTACCCATGACAGCTGTCAAGGGATGGAAATTTCAGGTGCCCAATGGTATAATTTTGATTCACTTATTCGTGAAATGTCTTCATTGTGCAAGAGATCGCAGGGCTGTGTACAACATATTATAAAACCATTGTACTAGGTAAAATAAAATAAAAATAAGCATCCACAAAACACAAAATTGCAATACAACTCGGCATAAATAAAGCCTGAAACCTGAAATAACCAATTAAGTTCACCCAAAGGCCTGAGAGAATAAATGTGTCATCACACCGTTCACCATTATTATTTATTTGTTATTTATACCCTGCCCATCTGGCTGGGTTTCCCCGCCACTCTGGGCAGCTTCCAACAAATACCAAAATACATTAAAATATCACAGATAAAAAACTTCCCTAAACAGGGCTGCCTTTAGGTGTTTTCTAAATGTCAGGTAGTTGTTTATCTCCTTGACCTCTGATGGAAGGGTGTTCCACAGGGCGGGCGCCACTACCGAGAAGGCCCTCTGCCTGGTTCCCTGTAGCTTTGCTTCTCGCAGTGAGGGAACCACCAGAAGGCCCTCGGGCTGAACAATGGGGGTGGAGACACTCCTTCAGGTATATACCGTAGGACTGAGGCCATTTAGGGCTTTAAAGGTCAGCACCAACACTTTGAATTGTGCTCGGAAACGTACTGGGAGCCCATCACATCTCCAGGTGGACAGAGAGTTCCATAGGTACTGGTAAGGTGCTACAACAGAGGTCCTACCTTGTGTCACTGTACAAGAGCTATACCCAACAGCAGAACAATGAGAAGTCCAGTTGATATGGGAAGAGCACTCTGACAGGTGGCAGGGTCGCAGGTCATTAAAGGCTAATATTGGCATTTTCAGTCAGGCACAGTAACATTGGCCAGCCAGTGCAGATCCCCCCCCCCCAAGTTGGTGTTATAATATGACTACAGGCAGAGATGCGCCTTGAGGTAGCCTCTAGACATGAGGTTTCGAGCATCACAGTGGCAAGGCTGTCTCATTCCAGGAAAACCTAGAGCTGGCACAGAACAGCCAGAACTAGTAATAGGCAGTCTTCACGGCATCCAGCTGGATCAATGCTGGCACATATTTGAAGTGGCGTTCTAGACTACAGTCCTCCTTCAGGTGGACTGTGACTCTTTCAAGGGCGGGGCATACCCCCAAATTCCCAGGCATGCAAATTGCCTACCACCAGTCTAATATGACAGGTTGCTTGTAATGTGAACGTGGTGAGTACTCACTTGGTTATTTTCATCCCATTTCTACACTGGAATACCGTGAAGACTTCCTTCGTGTGCAAAAAGTGGACTGCAGTAGTAAACTGAGAGCTAAGGCTCTTTTCCCTTCCGAATTAATACAATTCTAATTACTTTGCTCTCATACACCTTATTGGAACAGCTCTGCAGTTTCTTGCCAATGTCCTTCATTGTCAAAATATTAATGATTACAAATTGATTTATAAAGTGGATGGGCATTAATCTTCAATTTTAATTAGTTTAAGTACAGTCAAGATCACGTTTTTTTCCATTATGGGCCAATGCTCTAGCATGCTGCTGGACATTTTGTAATTAGAAGGTTGGTATATAAATCCTATACATGTTTGTTCTGAAGTACCGTAAGTCCAGTTGAATTATTATTTAAATGAAACTTACTCCTACTCCTTTCAATGAAACTTACTCCTACAGAACACTGCATTGCATTGGAGTCTGAGGGTCAAGCCGCACATAGCTTAATAAGGAGTGCATTTTTCATTGCTGTAAATAGCAGCTGCTGAGCTCCCTGATTAGGATCAGGACCACAACATGAAGGAAGGAGATTAACCCTTTCTGTTGGTGCCAGTGGAAATGACATATTTTAAGCATATCCTGTCTAATTTTCAAAAGAAAATCAAGGCAGCTAACAATATTAAAATACATCACCTGGCTAGGGTCCTGAGTGCTGCTTAGTCTTTCGCATAAGATTTGCCGCAGACCAGTGAAATGTTTGACTATTTCTGAGCGTTACTCTGGTATCTATCCCAACTTGTTTCTGAAGCCTCCATTTCAAAAGGTTTGGGGCTCACATGAATAGTTTACTTCGACATGAAGCATAACATATCACTGGATTTATATTACCAGTAGGCAATGAATGGATATCTCTTTTCTAGGAGGGTGGTGGTGGTCATTATAGATATCACTGACAAATGACTCATTTGCACAGAACACCTTGGCTGAAAAATTTGTAGGCATTCAACTTTTCCCTGATTATTTCATCATTATTATCTTTTCTTTAAATGGCTAAACTACGGCCTACACACCCACACACTCACCCCCAGTCATTTAATATAACTAAAACAGCATACTCATTTAATATAACTAAAACAGCATACTCGGGGATATAAAGTAGCCATTTTTAGTCATTCATTTCTCTTCCAACTTTCCTCTTTTTCTCACTCTTTAGAAGGGTGTGTGCACGCAGCAGATATTGCAAAGAGAGCAAAACTCTCGACTTGAAAGGGCTCGAAATGTTTAAAGCTAGCATTTGGAGCCTATCAGCAAACAGCAGCACTTCTCTACATAGGAAAAAAATTCAGCTATAAATTCTTCTTTGGCAAGATTATAGGCAGTACAAGTTTTGACTTTCAATTTATACCTTTTGATATGAGTCGTTGAATGCTCTGATTCTGAGTTTATTTGTCCCGTCTTCAGCAAAATGGATTGAATATGGGGGGGTTAGCCAACCATGGTGCATTGTCTCTGTGCCTCAGATGTTACATTGATGAAATCTTAGTGTCTGGCACTATCTTAGAGGAAAATAAAAATTTGATTTGGTCTGCAGCCAGTTTTCCTTCCCACTCTGGCCCATTGAAGGAACATCTGGGAGAACATTGTATTCATTAATCCAAATTCTGAACACTTTGGAGGGTTAGCAGGTGAATACCTTATTCTGTCTGGATCTGTATATTATGTCAATTTGCCTGTTCTCTCCCCCACCCCCGGCCACGATTAGACATCAATAGCACATGCAGTCAAAGGTCTGTATCACTTTTAATACCGTATCTATGCCATACCATTCCCCTCCCCCCAAGAAAATATATGAAAAGAACAGAAATGTTATTATTTTATTTTAAACATTGGGCACATGTGCACACATACTACTATTCTGATGGTAGCCTTTCAGAGGTTTTCCTTTGTCATGCATATTTGCTTTATTGGCTCTGGAAACCTCAGGGCTTCCTCTTCCCCTTCCATATGTCAAGAGTCCACTGAACCTTCCTGTGGCTTGAACTTGGAATATGAGGACGGTTTGATTTGTGCAGTATTCATAACATCTCATTTTCATAAATGCTGCCGCCTTGAAGCAGCTGCTGCACATACCAGTCTTGTGCCTTGTGGAGTGAGAGGCTCTTTGTGTGCTTCGGTGCCATTTCCTTGGCGCCTGTTGTGTGATGAGCAAAAATGATGCACTATGAACCATCCAGAGTGGTCTGTGATTCCCCCCCTCCCTGCCCTGTTGGTAGTTTTTGATAGTTTGGAAAACAGCATTTGTCCAAATGTGAACGTTGGCTTTGATCTGTAACCTGCATATGTCATCTTATGATTCCTTGCTAGGATCACAGGCGTATTTATTCCCAATGGTTCAGTTCATGCATAGCACTAAACCAAAGTATGGTTTAGTACCAAGGAGCTTGCAAGTGTAATCTCGGAGCCTCTGTCTATAATTTTCGAGAATTCTTGGGAGAACAGGTGAGGTCCCTGCAGATTGGAAGAAGGCAAATGTAAGCTTGACATCAATACCACAAATGGTCCTAGAACAGGCACCCCCAACCTGCGGCCCTCCAGATGTTTTGGCCTACAACTCCCATGATCTCTAGCTAACAGGACCAATGGTCAGGAATGATGGGGATTGTAGTCCAAAACATCTGGAGGGCCGAAGTTTGGGGAGGCCTGTCCTAAAACAAATGATTAAATGGTCAGTCTGTGAGCATTTAGCCCTGATTTGACTTAGTATGACCAAAGTTAGAGGGCTAGGATTTAGGGATTTAATTAACCCAATTATCTGTTCAGCAGCCTTAGCTTTTTGTAGCTGGAGTCAGTCAGGGCCCTGCCCCCCTAGGCCAGGTGGAGAAAGACCTGCAAGGCTGGTAGCAGCTCTTCTAGGATTCATAGCTTTTATTATTTAGATAGACCCACCACTTTTACATGTAAATGGAGAAGGTCCACTTTGGGGGGAAACGCCGGCTTGATACCATCCTGTGTAGCTGGACCTTTATTAAATGCTTTCTTGCACATTTCTTTTCACATTTAAACCCAACAAGATCTGCCTATGATAAAATGGGGAAGAAGGAAACCCCCCCATACTTAGAATAGCCTACAGAAAGAAAAGGCGACGCTCAGAACCTGTTTTCTGGTGTGAGAGTTTTCATTAAGAGGGGCACAGTGCAATCTGAAAGGGAAAAAAATCACAGGCTACCTTGTTTTCCTAATGCGCAAGCAGATTTGGTTGCTCCAGGGGACCTGCATTGGAGTTGCTCATTGATGGGAGGGGGGGGGGGAAGTCAAGGTCTGATGATAGTTCCTAGATTATTATTTATAGTATAGCCATTATACGCCATGTCCTTGACTGAGGCATTGCATTTTGCACCAGCGGTGCCTGCTCCCTAAATTTATTGATCTCATTAGAAGATAAAAGTGACAAAGACAGCTCATAATACTTCTGAGAAATGTAAAACCATTAGCGGGTCACCGTGGAAGTTATAACATGTCCTTTTAAGCTGCTTAGGAAACTGGTGGCAGCCTATGATACAGGGATTAACCTGTGTTAGGACTGAATGAGTCAGATGAGGCAGGATGCTTAATATTCAGCCTGCCTCCCGAACCATATAGATGCCAAGCGGGAAGATACAACGAAGCGATAAACTCGAATACATTGGGGGGGGGGGGGAAACACACACACAAAATCAAACAAAGGCAAAGTATTTCCATTATCTTGTTCTCATTCAAGGTAGGAGGCATAATAGGCATTCTGAGCATCAGTCTGGAATTAGGGGAGTCTCACCAAGTTGTATCCAGTTTTTAGTTCTTTCCCCCTTCTGCTCTTGAACAGGTATGACCTTGGACAAGTCGCTAGAGACAAAGGCCTGGATTCAGTACTCTCTCTGGCCACCAGCGCAAGGGCTGATGCACTAGCGTGAGGGCAGGAATAATGGATGGACAACATGGAATTCGACACAACACTAGCGGAAGCTTGTCATGCAGCCAGTGCAACGGCAAGCATCAAGGCTACAGTAATATGTTGCAGAAGCAGCCATGAGAAACATGCGGAATTTCTGCCCTTCCCTTTTGCAAACAGTACGCCACTAAGGGACTTTAACTTATTGCCGTCTTTGAATTCCTCCCCATGGGTGGTAGTCAGCTAGGTTTTACTCAGAGTAGACCCATTGAAATGGACAAATAGCAGGTTGATTCTGACTAAAACTCAGTTGAATAGTACCCCAAATTGGGTGACTCCTGTCTGTTTGTCTCATTTGTACTTTGCAGGTGCATTCTTCATCCCATTTCAGCCTATGGATTTGCTTAGGCCGAGAGAATGTGACTTTCCCCAAGCCACCTAGTGACCTTCATGGCTGAGCAGTGTGATTTGAACAATTAGATTGCATGTTTCCAAACTGCCAGCCCCTCTTCACATCCACAGAACTGTGTGTAGATCTTGGATCCACAACATGTGTGCAGAACAGGAGCTGTCCAACTGAGGCAGAGATCTTGTTTCACAGTGCTGCTCACCGAATCCTGACTGGAAATGATCAAACCACTGGTTCAAATTGGTTCTTTGGAAACAGACAGGCTCTTTTTTTTTATTTCATTAAGGAATTGCAACCAGAACACTCTGAAACCTTCTTCTGCGGACGGTTTTTTGCTTTGGCCCAGAGTCAAGCTTTTGAAGGTGCTTTAACAAACAAACAAACAAACAAACAAACAAACAAACAAACAAACAAACAAACAAACATGGAAGTGTGGGGAGATATGAGACAGAATTAAAGATAAGGCCCAAGGCCAGATGATGGCAGTGCTTTTATGATTTCAAAATGTTTATTACTTTTTAACAGTGAAAGAGCCCCCCTTTTTGAGATCATGAAACAAGGAATTAGATTCATACCTCAGATATGCAGAAGAATTCTATGTCTATTTACTTAAAATCAGTGCTATTTTTCTAGAAAGAAGAGGTGCTGGAGCTCACCACAAATGCCTCCCTCATTTTCTTAGAATGGCAAAAGTGCCCACTTGTGAGGTGCCAGAAATGAGTTCTGGTGAGTTCTCGCTGCAAAAAAAGCCCTACTTTAGAATTAAGGCCGCTATTGTTCAACAGGGCTTTCTTAGTCCTTGTAGTGGGTAAGAGTGGGGTGGGATACCATCCTAGTTTTTTTCAGCTGGTCTTGAAACCATATTTCTTTTCAATGGATGTAAGAACCATCCTGTAATGCTACAAAGAACAGGGTTCTACTAACGTTATGAAAAGTCACTTGTCCTGGGCCACTGCTGCTGTATGGAGCTGGGAGCAACAGGCAGCCAAACTGGTCAATACTGGTTGATGCTGGTTAGTACTGTGATAAAACAATGGTAGAATGTGAGTGGGCACACTGGTGGAGGAAGGGGGTGCGGGGGGTGCAGTCCACCCTGGGTGTCATCCCTGGGGGTGTGTGACACCACGGGCGGCGCCCCCCTGGGGCGCTAGCCGCAGGTGCTGCCCCCGTGCTCGCCGTGTCCCTGAGTGCACAGCATGTGCGCTGCTCCAGGTGCCGAAGCAGCTAGCTCCGTCTCTGAGTGGGCACTCAGTACTATGCATATTCTCTCTCCAGTAAGAAAGTCTTTATAATTAAAGGCAGTATCTACACAGCTGGCCCCAGACATTTGGGCCAGAACAGGACAGGTTCATGATAACAAAGCCTGGCCAGATTATTTCAGCAAAAACTACCCTGAGTGCCTCTTTCTGTCTAATTTTAGTATTCTTAATAACACAACAATAGTTAAATAACTAACAATGTGCTGCCCTTTTATGATGCCCCAAATTGGCTGCCTGAGGCAGTCGCCTCATTCTGCCTAATGGTAGGGCAGGCTCCGAGGATCTGGGTTGATGTTCACCAGCTTGGCTGCACCTTCTATTCAAGCCTTTATGCTGGGAGATTTATGTAAATCAATAATAAGGGGCATTGTTGTGCCAAGGCCATTTCTTGCCCTGCCCCTGCAGTGAGGAAGTGCACACAGCTGCACAATGAGGCTATCTCTAGGCTTCTCTGAAGGTATGCCGTGCATAATATGAGGCCACATTCATGAATGGTTTTGATTTCATTGATAGCAAATCTATTCTTTCCATGGTAATGATTAATAACTGACTAATTATTTCAAAGTGTGACTGTGCTTATTCAAACTTGTTAGCAAAAGTGAGCTCAATGGGACTTGTTTCCAAGTAAACATGCATAGGACCGAGCTCTTTATGTACTACGGGAGCAGAGGGAATTACTATTTCCATTACTATACCTAGAATATCACCCTGCATTGAGATGCTGTTATTAATTTTAATGAGTTAATTAGTCGATCCCTTGAAAGAGATGCTACAAATATTCTGAAAACAATACATTGGTTTACAGTACCATGCACAATAAACAAATACATATGCACCAGAATTCACAAGTTGAGGCAAGACATAAAATGTAAATGTGATAAGAATACCGAAAAAGAAGAGGGCAAGGATAATGATACTGAAGCGCTTTCAAGCAATTGTATAGTTTGCGACTCGCTCCGCCATCATCCTGCGAAACTAGCAAAGATACCAGCTTGAGAAAGGCGGATGTAATTAGCATGGAGTTTTAAATAACCACAGTTTCTCCCTGTGAACTGAAATGAAGCATAAGAGTGAGTGAGTCTTTGTATCGTGAGTGGTGTTGGCATTGTTTGGCATAAACCCAATATGCCCCTGCTTTCCTAAGTCCTTTCCTATGTCAAAGTAGCATGAACTGAACAGGTGAACTGGCGGCCCCCAGTCTACCTGCTGCAGGTTTAGCCGCATGTTGAAGAGAATTTAGTTTGGTTCACATTTTAATGTGAACCTACGCAATTCACACATCCCAAACCAACATGAAAACTGAAACACAGCTATCCTTCAAAATTTGCACTTCTCCAAATTATGTGACTTAGTTTTCCAACTGAACATGTTCTTACAAAGCACATATTAGGGGGAAATGCCCCCCAATACTTATAAAGTCATACCTCTGTTTAAGTACGCTTCGGTTTGAGTATTTTCAGTTTAAATGCTCCACGGACCTGCCTGGAACGGATTAATCTACTTTCCATTACTTTCAATGGGAACGTTCACTTCAGGTTAAGTACAGACTTCCAGAACCAATTGTGTACTTAAACCGAGGTAGCACTGTATTATGAAAATAATGCTAGAAAATGCATTATACTACAAATTTTTGTATATTAGGTGAAATGCACACAATTTCCCCCTACTTTTTATTTTTTAACTCAGCATAACATTCATAATGTGGAAATGGGGAGAACTAAATGTGAGACTAAGAAAATGAGAAACTGAGAGAAACCAACATTGATAGCGCTTTATCCATTCCTAGTGTTGCTAAGGCAATTAATTCTTGATCATCATTCATGCATTTGTCACCTGAATCAAGGAGTGGCAAGGCTATGCTGCTGGTCCTGCCCCCAGTGTTACACAGCTTCTCCAACCCATATGTTGAATATCGGGGAACTCTCTCTGCTGCTAACCATAGTTTACCGAATTTGTGTTGTCATCATGTAGCATAAAAGGAGGGAGGAACGCAACATGCATCTGAGCGGAAGGGAGGTGCGTGAATGGGTGAGCCCGTGGGGCACCCTTGATTGCCAAATCATGGCTTGGTATTGTTGCCATTTCATCTGAATTAAGCCACTGAGTATTTTCTTTTCCAGTGCACCACGTGCCCTGGGTGCATATAGGAAGCTACCGTCTCTTATCTGGAAAGTATTTATTCGACTGTGCTTTGCTCATTCTACAACAATCACATTTTGAATACTCCAATGCCATGAAAGGTCTAGAGGGGACATTGATTCTGTGGTTGACACTTAGATTAAGTTCATCAAATGATTGGTTTCCTCCCCACCCACCCCCCCAAAACCCCCCTCCTTTCTTGAAGACTGCCATTTCAGTTTAAGGAGGAGGGGAAGAAAGGTGGCTTGACAACTGCCAAAGTCAATTAACTAAGCCGCAAGATTGACATGTGTAACCAAAAAACAATAATTCACTTGTACTATATGACCTTGTTGAGTTTGGGAGCTGGGCAAAATGTTTGAATGATTCTTCATGGAAAGTGTAATTGTGCACTTTTCTGTAGCTGAGCAGATTCTGTCCCTGTGAGGGAAACTCTTGCTGAATTTTGAGTGACTTGTGAAGGTCCATTGAAGAGTTGTAGCTCAGTGGTAGAGCATCTTCTCAGACCTAGATAGAGGCGTGGGTGGGGAGGGGTACATCAACTTATTCAGCCCTATGTGGCATTATTAGCTCCCGTGTATAGCAAACATTAGTAGTGATAGGTCGCCAATATGCTCTTTCTGTCGGAACACTGTGATGTTTGTTAACCATTTTTAGGCCTTTTTTGTTTTGGTTTGCATATCCTCAAAGGTACTTTTTGGGTTTTTTTGGGTGTGTGTGTGTCACCATAGCTGCCAAGTTATCCCTTTTTTACAGGGATTTTCCCTTATGCTGAATAAGCTTCCTCGCGAGAAAAGCGAAAACTTGGCAGCTATGGTGTGTCACACACCAACATAGTAAAGGTCCTGAATCAAAAGGGGGTCTGAAGACAAAAATGGGGGCACCCCTTTACTGCCTTTCTTTTTACTATACCATATGTCTTATAGCTGCCCCCTTCCCTGCCTCCATTTCCCCTTTCCTTGCAGCTTACATAAAATAAGGTACTAAGCTAGGACTACAGGTTCTCAAACCTTTAAGGCACTTTCAAGGGTGTGTTTGTGTACACATATGCATGTGTGTGTATATAGATATTGACATAGATCTCAATTGATATCAATATAGAAATCGATATCAATATAGATCTAGACTGTACTATTTTCTAGAAAATGAGGTTCTGGAGCTCACAATGAACTTACTCCTTGTTTTCTTAGAATGGAAATGGCACCCACCTGAGAGGTGCTGAAGCTGAGCTCCGGATGGAAAAAAAAAGTCCTGGATATAGATATAGTTATTTTTAAGCCTCTGTCAATTCAGAAGACAGGTTGTTGTTTTTACAATTGTATATAATTATTCAGTTTTACTATTGGGCTTTTTGAAATGCATATGTACTTAATCTCTGGATTTCATCACCAAGATGATTTCCCTGAATAAGGGCTGAAAGGCCTCAAATGTGTTGAGTTACTGAAGATTTTTGTGTTTCAGTAAATCTGTTCCGTTTGAAGGAACATGAAGGTGAAATCATAAACATTGTTCTGAACAAGGACTGTGCAGCAGCTCAGAGTGCTGGACAGGTGAAGCTGCTGTTTTTAAAGTGTTTCGTCAAAGTGCTTTTTTCTTGTGTTCTCTTAACATTTGGTATTTGGGGTCATGTGGTATCTATCTCCTGAAGGCTAAAATGCTAGATCAACCTTCTTTTGTTATGAAGGCTGATTATTTGTGCTCTGCCACAATGGTGTTAGAAGTGCTCCTTGAGCCAAGATACATACCCAGTATTTAGCCAAGAGAGCACTTAACCTACTTATCTGTCCTCATTTGCCAACCCATGTACTGTAGGTCATTTTGCATTATGAACTAATGTGTGCGGTGGTTTCTGCTATTACGTTTGGCTATTTCATACTGGCAAGTTTGTGCCTGTGTGTATTTCAGTGGGAAACTGAGGGGGTGCCCACTGCCTAATGAGAGACTGTTTACAAATTTGGTGGACAATTTGGCAGCATGCTGGGAGAAATATGATGTACCGTAGGAGAAAAGCAGTTGAGTCAGCCATCTGTAGTGTAGATCGAAATGGTGTGAACAGGCTGCCAGACCTGCCAAGCTAAATGGGGTACAGTTTCCCTGTGTTTGGAATTATATCTACCAGGTCCAAAATCATTTAACCTTCACTGAACACCTCTCTCTCTCTCAGCTTCCTTCTGTGCAAATAGATTGCACAGCTTTTCACCTTCTGTTTCAAGATTTAAGCAATCTTGTGATATTAGGGATACCACCAAGTCACCATCTCTTCATAGTTTGTGTTTCAACAACCGTGTCCATAACCGATATGGAAGGACTTCGACATCTTACTTTGCCATTAAGGTTTTAGCTTTTCCTCATAAGAAATGATACCCCCATGCATAAATAAGAAATTACAGACAGCCTACTCAACACTTTAATATATTCTCTGGCAATATCCTTCACTGCCACCAACTTGTGCTACTTTGGCGTAACGTTGCCGTCATTCTATGGTTGCAATAAGAAACTCCGTGTACCGTTCACAGTGAATGGTTGGACCACCCCTTATTTTTCTGGCACCAAGGTTGCATTACTATGTGTGGGATACAAAAAAATAGTTTTAGAATCATAGAATACCAGTCTGTGGCAGCTTGTCCTTACTGCAGGTAAGATCACGGAGTTACTGCAGTTGTTCCTCAGAGGCGGCAGCCACATCCTCTGATATGCAGTCCAGGCCCTGCCCATGTTGCTTCTGTGTGATGTGTTTTCAATGGTAATATTCTTTTAGGACATGGGTGCCTTGTGTGGGTGGGACTAGGCCACCCTCCTGACACCAGCATCACTCTGCTTACCTGGACAGGGGCAGGGGGGCGGTGAGGTATGGGGGAGGGGTAACGTGTTCTCACTGGTAGGACCATGATTGCCAACCTGACCCAACCATGAAGCCCCAACCTCACCGCCTCCCAATCCCAGCGCTGCCAATGTAAACAGTGGTAATGCTGGTGTTTTGGAGGGCATCCTTGCCCCACCATGCGCACACAACTACTGCTTTGTGGCAGTGTGGTGTGTAAGAAGCCAATGTCAGCGTGTGACATCGGGTGTTGACAGTGTGGCATGTGTTGATCTGCCAACCTAGCAGTTTGAAAGCACACCAGTGCAAGTAGATAAATAGGTACCGCTGCGGTGGGAAGGTAAACTGTGTTTCCATGCGCTCTGGTTTCCATCGCGGTGTCCCATTGTGCCAAAAGTGGTTTAGTCATGTTGGCCACATGACCCGGAAAGCTGTCTGTGGACAAACACTGGCTCCCTCAGCCTGAAAGTGGAGGCGAGTGTCGCAGCCCCATAGCCACCTTTGACTGGACTTAACCGTCCAGGGATCCTTTACCTGCATGTGCTGATTCTCCCCACAGCCCACACTTGATGATTTTCATTGATTTATTTATTAGATTTATTTATTAGATGTATATCCCACCTTTCATCCAAAGACCTTATACAGGCCTTAGACCAGGCATCCCCAAACTTCGGCCCTCCAGATGTTTTGGACTACAATTCCCATCACCCCTGACCACTGGTCCTGTTAGCTAGGGATCATGGGAGTTGTAGGCCAAAACATCTGGAGGGCCGCAGTTTGGGGATGCCTGCCTTAGCCTGTTTAAGAGCATTTCCGCCTCCTTTTTCTTTTACCTTGATTTAGCATCGTGCCCCAGCACTATCAAGCTAACAGTGGGATCATCACTAACACCAGTATTCCTCATTCTCACACATAATCAGCCGTTGGGATAGCAAATACAAAATAATCAAGCGAGCTGCCGCCAACATCTATTGCAGAGATAACTGGAAGCTGAATGTCAAATTTCAGAGAGAATTTAAAACCTAGAATGCATCATTTCTGAGTGGGCTCTATATTTGGTAAAGCGAGATCTTTCATTGCCGTTTCATTATATCCATCTGTATGTGTGTGTGAAGAATGCTGTTTTATTTATAGCCGATACAGTCTTATCATTCAGCCACAGATAGGCTGCTACCAGCTTAGGACCACGGAGCTTCAGAATGTACTCAGACAATGTTGACACATTTGATGAAACAACTTTCTGCCCACAGACCAAAGCTGAACAACAAAAAACAGCTCCTTTCTAAATCTCATCACAAAGTGTGTGTGAATATGTGTGGGATCTGTTACAGGCCTATTGTGGCATGCGTGTGTGCGTGCAGGAGGGGGGGGAGACTTAAATGAGGAAATTATTGTTAGCTGCCTTCTGTTTATGTTGTTGCAGCTCACAAAGGAGGAAAGCACATAGAATATTAGGCACATCTTGGAGAGGGTCTGTGGCACACTTTGTAGAAATAGTCCCGGGCTGAAGTATCCAGCCCAACTGTTGTTGTTGTTGTTGACTTATTCATTGGGGGCGTGTGGAATTCTCCCCACAGGAGCAGGCATCTCTCCACCCCCAAGAATGCTCCTGGTGATGATGCTACCTGGTTGTCATGAGGTATTTTTGCTCTCATTTTCAAAGCACTTGACAGCCAAGCTGCTGAGCCGTTTGGAGTGGTAGGTGATGCTTGTTTAAAGTAAAAAGAAGGAAAAGAAGAAAACCCCACTTGGCTACCTCACTGAACAATAAGGACCTCCCCCCTCAATTGAACAAAGCTGGGTTTTCATGGGCCTGCAAAAGGAAGTCCTATGTAGTGCCCCCCCCCCACTAGAAATAATAGAAATGAATTATTTCTATTCAACACACACACACACACGCACACACACACACATTCTTTTTATATTTAACCTGAGTTAAATAACTTCCCATACCTTTGTATTGTCTACTTAGAAGTAAGTCCCATTGAGTTCAAGAAATGTGGGCATAGGATTGCAGCCTAAATTTTACTTCCTGAGAAATTTCTCTAGTCTTATCAGTGCATATTTGTTATGTGCAATGGATATTTCAATGCATATTTCAATTACGTATACCGTGGTACCTCTGGTTAAGAACTTAATTCGTTCCGGAGGTCCGTTCTTAACCTGAAACTGTTCTTAACCTGAAGCACCACTTTAGCTAATGGGGCCTCCCGCTGCTGACGCGTCGCCGGAGCACAATTTCTGTTCTCATCCTGAAGCAAAGTTCTTAACCTGAGCTACTATTTCTGGGTTAGTGGAGTCTGTAACCTGAAGTGTTTGTAACCTGAAGCATTTGTAACCTGAGGTACCACTGTATTTTCACTGAACTAACAATCTATTTTGTTCACTACTACCATAGAAAAGGAATTGACTTAGCCAGGTAATGGTGTCTCAAGCTAAATTGTCTCTGGTGACAAACATATATTCATATATTCTCTTAAGAATTGTGTGGTGACTCAGGGGAGAGCAGATTTCTGACCCCTCACTATTTGGCAATGCTCCTGCAGGCTTCTTGAGTTACAAATTCATTAATTTATATACTACTTAATGCTCAAATAGGGTTAGAGCTGGGGGAGGGGAGGCACAGGGTTCATGGACTGAGACAGTATCCTTTTGCTGATTATGAATTTGCATACAAATACCTTCCTGAGAATTAGGCTAGATGGCAAGGGGCTAGTCTCTAATCTGGTTGCCACCACTAGAGGGGTAAGACAGGGCTGCTTGCTTGCCCCTGCCCTATTTAATTTATATATTAACTCACTAGTGGCCCATATGACCAATGCTGTTTTCCACCCACCAAAATTAGCAGGTAGAGCCTTGAATGTCCTCCTGTATGCGGATGACGTCGCCCTCTTAGCTACCTCCCCCATTGGGTTAAGGAGGATGCTTCGAGCTCTTCATGAATACGTGACCCAACACGAGCTCCATCTTAATTATGCCAAGTCCAAAATAATGGTCTTTGCTGCTCGACCAAAACCTAATTTGTGGTCAATTAATGGTATTCCCATAGAGCAGGTTAGTTGCTTCAAATACCTGGGTCAGATAGTTCAATCAAACAGGTCCTTCTTGGCACACAGAGAATATATAGCCACAAATGCTTCTAAAGCAGCTCTGTTGATTAGATCCCTGTATTCCAAGAAACAGGCACAAACAGTAGATGTTGCCCTGCGACTCTTTAAAATGAAAGTTCTCCCACTACTTCTGGTAGGCATTGCCTTGGGTTCGCGTAGGGACTTTGTAAGATTGGAATCTATCCAATCACAATTCCTCAGGGCCATTCTCAGGATCCCCCCTTCTGTTGCGGGTGCGATCATGAGATTGGAGACCGGTTGTCAAGCCTTTACGTATGTGGCCCTGAAAGCGAAATTATGGCTATGGCTCAAACTATGTTTCAGACCGATGGGTTTGGCCCCCCTGATTCTGAGGGATAATTTTAAATCTCCACGGGAAAGGGAAGTGGTAGAGGAAGTGCAAAAGTGCGGTCTGTCCTCCCTTTATATTGAGTCCATGACATACAGCCGCGCTAAAGCGATGATCGCTCAGAGATTGGGGGATATAGCCAGACAGGAGGACATAGCCCGCGTGAAATCTGGGATGTTTTTAGGGGAGCAGGTGTATCGGTCTGCACCAGCCCGTTACCTGGCGGATATCCACTACGTGGAATACCGCAGACTAATTACTGCGGCTAGACTGAATGTCCTTGATTCGGCGGTTTTGAGGGGAAGATTTGGAGGAGTCCCATTCGGTCAGAGAATGTGCCATTGTGCCTTGGGTAAGGTAGAATCCACAGAACACATTCTACTGAGTTGTCCCTTTTATAGTGATTTAAGGCAATATCTTATAGACCCGTTGTGAGGGACAGGGGATATCGCGAAGTCCCTCCCCTCCTGAGTTCAAGCCCGTCCCCGAGCAAAGGGGAAAGCAGGGAGAGTTCCGATTCCAGTGGGGAAGCAGGAAGTCGTGTCCGAGGCTCAGGCAAGGTAGAGGAGCCAGGGTCCCAGGTGGGACAGGAAGGGGCAAGTAAGGGGGGAAGACCCATCCCCCCAACTCCAGAATTACGCAGGAAGAGGAGGGGCAAGAGGATGGGTCTGCCAAAGCTTTTGTGTTGGAGAAAGACGCGCCAAAAGCCATTAGGAGGTTCTGAAACCGACTGACAACATCGCTCCGTGTAAATAGCAATGACTTGAGCACTGTAAATACGCAGCACCAATAAAAGAATAAAATGCAGAGCTGCGTAGCGTCGTTACTCTGAAGTAGTCCACTCCGGCCACTGTGACAGCAACCTCCTAATCTTTTTTGGGCTACTTTGGAGTTGCCGGGATGAGCGTGTCAGAGGCGGAGAAGTGGCGGCAGATCGCTGAGCAAGCCCAGCTAGAACTGCAACAGCTGTCGCTGCAGGCGCAGGGAGAATTGAAGGCAGCTAAAGAGGAGACTAAGAAGGTCCAGGACGACCGGCTACAACTTGCGGAACAGGTGAGAGAGCTCCAGGAAAAAGAGCAGCATTTAAGGGCGGTGGCGGTAGACCTCCAAAACAAGCTGGATGCAGAGAAAAACAAGGCGGGAGGGGCACCCCAAGTCCAAGTGCTGCCAGGAAGGAGAGCCGGGACCCTAGTAAGCAAGTTCAATGGAGACCCGAAGGAGTTTCAGGGCTTTGAGACTGAGATTGTGTATGCTCTTGAGCTGCACCACGATGAGTTCCCTGATGATGAGCACAGAGTAGCGTTTATTGTGGAGCACCTTACAGGGGCGGCCAGGGAGTGGCTAAGACCGTTAATTGCAACAAGGAATCCTTGCATGAAGAATGTCAAACTATTTCTAGAAGGTTTGAAAACGATGTATTCGTCCGATAGTCATATGGACCAGACTAAGGAGGAACTTCATAATTTACGCCAAGGAAATATGACAGTTCGCGCGTATTGGGCGAAATTCACCATGCTGGTGCACAGATTGGGGTGGGATCTGGAGTCTGCCCCAATGCAAGCGGCGTTTTACTTGGGGTTGCATGAGGAGGTGAAGGATGAGCTCTCGAGAGGTCCAAAGCCCAGTAATATGGATCAACTGAGCAAAGCGGCTCTGGCGGTGGGGGTGAGGCAGGAATCCAGATGGAGCGACAAGCAAGCAACGCGCGCAAAGCGGGCTTGGTTCCCACGGTCGCAGGAGAAGCCACTCCCTCAACAACCCTTTCAAGCCACGCCTGGGGCCAGTCAGGACCAGGAACCCATGCAGATTGATAGCGCGCGCGCGCGGGCTTTTCAAACCCCAGCGGCGCCAAGACGCAAGGAGGGAAGGGGTGGGAATTGCTTTCTCTGCAACTCCCCCCAGCATCTCGTCAGAGACTGCCCACATCGCAGGGAGTGGCAAGGAAAGGCGGGAACGGTTGTGCCCTCCCCCACTGACGCAGCACCACAGCAGGGAAACGGGAAAGCCTGGCTGCAGGAGACAAGGGGCGGCAGCCAGGCACAGTCAGCAGACAACAGCCCCAGCCCACCCACCCGCACAGAGAGGAGCAGAGCCAGCCCACCCCTCCCAGAGCAGGAGTGGTTCTAGAAGTGACGCTCACGCTCCCAAATGGCTATCCATTGACGGTCCTCGCCCTAATTGACAGTGGTGCCTCAGCCAACTTCTTCTCGAGAAACTTTGCAGAAGAGCACCAGATCCAGCTTCTGCAGCTGGATTTTCCTCTGCACGTGGCAACCATTGACGGCAGAGAGCTGCTGGGAGGGGCCATCACTCATCAAACCCCCCCCATGAGAATGACGGTTGGAAGGCACTCAGAGACACTGGCATTCAACGTCACCACCATCTCAGACCCCCCAATCGTTTTGGGCATGAGCTGGCTGGCGCGCCACGACCCCTCCATAAGTTGGCATCAGAGATGCATCACTTTTGGATCGGACTTTTGCCTGGAACATTGCATGCAGCACCAACCAGGGGAGGGGCCTCCGATAGCCACGGTGGCCACCATGCACGTCAAAGGGGGTGAGGCGATACCCAAACCATACTGGGACCTGCAGGAGGTCTTCAGTGAAGCGGAGTCCGACCACCTGCCCCCGCACAGGCCTTTTGACTGCCAGATCAACCTGGTGCCTGGGGCAACTATACCCCCAGCCAAGCTGTACGCCATGTCAGACCAGGAACTGGAGGATCTGCGCGCTTTTATCGACAAGAACCTCAAGCGGGGGTTCATCAGAGAAAGCAAGGCAGCAGGGGGCAGCCCGGTCTTCTGGGTGGACAAGAAAGACACGCAACAGCGCCGTCTTGTGGTGGATTTTAGACGGCTGAATTCGGTGACAGAGCCAGTGGCTTTCCCCATGCCCAGAGTGGATGATCTCCTGACAGCGGCACGCAGAGGCAAGATTTTCACCAAGCTAGACCTGAGGGGGGCGTACAACTTGATCAGGATCCGGGAAGGCGATGAGTGGAAAACCACGATGTTCACGCCTCTGGGCTCTTTTGAATATCTGGTGATGCCCTTCGGGTTGCAAGGGGGCTCAGCATGCTTCCAGGCCTTCATGCACCACGTCCTGGGGTCCCTACTCTTCAGGAAATGCTTGGTCTTTCTGGATGACATCCTTATTTACTCCAACGACCCAGTGCAGCACGTGAAGGACGTCAGGGAGGTGTTACAGCGCCTGAAGGAGAACCACCTGTATGTGAAGCTGGAGAAGTGCAAGTTTCACACCAAGGAGGTGGACTTCCTGGGCTACAAGCTGTCAGACAAGGGGCTGGCAATGGACAAGGACAAGGTGCAGACCATCCTGGACTGGCACAGCCCCAGGACGCGCAAAGATGCCCAACGCCTACTAGGCTTTGCCAACTTCTACAGGAAGTTCATCAAGAACTTCTCTCGAGTTACGGCTCCCATCACTGACTGCCTGAGAGGCAAGCAGAAGTTCAGGTGGACACCAGAGGCGCAAGCAGCGTTCGAAAGCCTCAAGAGGGTGTTCGCCTCAGACCAGAACCTGTTCCACGTGGTTCAGGACGCGCCCCTACGCATTGAAACAGATGCTTCTGATAAGGCTGTGGGCGCCATTTTGTTGCAACTGGACGCCAACAGAGAGTGGAGACCCTGTGCCTTCTTCTCCAGGAAGTTGACCCAGCCCGAGCGAAACTACACAGTTTTTGATCGGGAACTTCTTGCGATCCACGCGGCGTTCCAGCACTGGAGACACTTCCTGGTGGGCGCCAAGCACCCCATCCAGGTGTGCACAGACCACAAGAACCTGGAGTTCTGGAGAACTGCCAGGGTGCTCAACCAGCGGCAGATACGGTGGGCGGAGTTCTTCTCGAACTTCAACTTCTCCATACACTACATCCCAGGAGAGCAGAATGTCAGGGCGGATGCCCTCTCCCGCAAGCCAGAGTACATGGAGGAGGAGGCGCCACCAGCCCCAGGGCACATTTTCCCCCCGTCGGCATGGTCCTGCGGAGCAGCAGTGGTGAGCGAGGCAGAACTCACAGCACTGACGGCAGCGGATGAATTTGCCAACCGCATCTTCAGAGAACTGAGAGGGGGGAGGGAGCAGGCAAAAGACTTTGCAGAACGCAGAGGGCTGCTTTTCTACAAGGGTGCGCTGTACCTACCCACCACCCAGCTTCGACGTACGGTCCTCAAGCAGATGCACGACAACCCTACAGCGGGGCATTTTGGAAGGGACAAGACCACTCACCTAGTCATGAGACACTTCTGGTGGCCAGGGGTGAGGGAAGATGTTCGAGACTATGTAAGGGGCTGTACCACCTGCCAGCGGGCGAAGGTGGTCAGAGCAGCGCCACCAGGGTTGCTGGAGCCCTTAGCCACACCACACAGGCCGTGGGAAGTGGTGTCCATGGACTTCATCACAGATCTGCCTTCGTCCAGGGGTAAGACTGCAGTGTTGGTGGTGGTGGACCTCATGTCCAAAATGTGTCACTTTATACCGTGTGCCAGGGCAGTCTCGGCAGAAGAGACAGCCAAACTGTTTGTTGATCACATTTTCAGACTGCATGGATTACCTTTGAGGGTTATTTCGGATCGTGGCCGCCAATTTGTTTCCAGGTTCTGGCGGCGGCTCATGAACCTCCTGCAGGTGGAGGTCAGCTTGTCGACGGCTAGACACCCGCAGACCAACGGACAAGCGGAGAGGGTCAACGCCATTCTGCAGCAGTACCTGAGATGCTACGTCAGCCAGCGGCAAACGGACTGGGTGGATCGCTTGCCACTAGCAGAATTTGCCTACAACAATGCAGTGCACGTCTCCACAGGGGTGTCGCCCTTTAAGGCCAATTACGGGCGCGACCTCAGATCTTTCCCAGAGAGGGAGAGGGAGGAGGAGGAGGAGGGCCCACAGGCTGAGGATTGGGCAGAGGAACTGGAGACGGTGCACCAGCAGCTCAGAGAACACTTGGAGAGGGCCAAGGAAGCGTACAAAAAGGGGGCAGATCGCCACAGGCGACAAGGGGAGGTCATCAGGGTGGGGGACAAGGTGTGGTTGTCCTCGGAGGGCCTTCCCACCAGAGGGAGGTGCAAAAAGCTGGCACCCAAATGGCTGGGCCCCTTCACGGTCACGCAACAGGTCAACCCGGTGGCATACAGGCTGGCACTGCCAGAGGACATGAGGGTGCATCCAGTGTTTCATAGATCGCTGCTGTCGCCGTACAGGGAAAGCAGCAGGCTCAGAGACAGCGAACAAACCCCCGAGGGAGGGGGGGAGAGGGAAAGCAGGGAGCAACTCAATGAGGCCACGGCCATCCTGGATTCAAGGTGGGGGGTGGGGGGCCTGGAGTACCTCATGGCATGGGAGGATGCTCCACCGTCCCAGAATGAATGGGTTCCCGCCACTCAGATACAGGAGGAATTCTTGGTGGAAGAATTTCACGCCCTCTTTCCCCACAGACCCAAGCCCTGGCACATGGAAAGGGAGGGGGAGGAGGAGGAGGCACGGGAGAACAGCTCACCATGGCGCTGGGAAGCGGAGTTTGAGGAACCAGAGGATGAGGTATGGGTGTCGCCAAGATCCACCCAGTCAGAGGAAGGAGCAGATTGGCAAAACATTTTTACCCCCACCAGCTCTGACGCCACGGACTTTTTGGGATTCCCGTCCTCCCAGGCGGAAGGGGGGGGCTCGCAGGACTGGGGGGAGGTGTTCACACCAACGGGCTCGGAGAGCACCGAGTTTTTAGGCTTCCAGTCGTCACCGACACATGGGGGGGGCCTGGGGAGGGGTGAAGGAGAGCTTGGGAGGGGGGTGGATGTGAGGGACAGGGGATATCGCGAAGTCCCTCCCCTCCTGAGTTCAAGCCCGTCCCCGAGCAAAGGGGAAAGCAGGGAGAGTTCCGATTCCAGTGGGGAAGCAGGAAGTCGTGTCCGAGGCTCAGGCAAGGTAGAGGAGCCAGGGTCCCAGGTGGGACAGGAAGGGGCAAGTAAGGGGGGAAGACCCATCCCCCCAACTCCAGAATTACGCAGGAAGAGGAGGGGCAAGAGGATGGGTCTGCCAAAGCTTTTGTGTTGGAGAAAGACGCGCCAAAAGCCATTAGGAGGTTCTGAAACCGACTGACAACATCGCTCCGTGTAAATAGCAATGACTTGAGCACTGTAAATACGCAGCACCAATAAAAGAATAAAATGCAGAGCTGCGTAGCGTCGTTACTCTGAAGTAGTCCACTCCGGCCACTGTGACACCCGTATTTATCTCAGTTTAGTTCCCGACCAAGAGAACGGCAGGCAGCATATTTGCTAAACAAGCCCACTGGGAAAATAACCTTCTCAGTGGCTAAATTCCTCTTCCTGACGCTCAAGTGTCGGAAACGTATAATCGAATGTCTTGATGTGGGTTACCTGTAGGAGGTTTAGTAGCGCAGTCATACCCCATTTATGTATCCCTCTGATGCCTTCAGTTTTATATTTTTATATTTTTATGTATCCCTCTGATGCCTTCAGTTTTATATGTTTATCTTTATATTGAGAAATGTTTTTTGTTTCTGACTATCGGTCGAATAAAGTATATTGATTGATTGATTGAGTTTCATGTGGGGTTTCTAAGGTCTTGTCACAGGACCTGTTACTTGGGTACATATGCACAGTACTATAAGACTACAGTACAAGGAAGAGCCCAGACGTAAATCTGTTTCTGGATGTGTGTGAACCGAGGATGCAGTAGATTTTACACTTGGTCTGTATTTTTAAGTGTGCTGACCTAATTCACACCTCCTAAACTAATATGAATTGGAACATAAGTATAATTAACATAATTAATATAACTATCCTTGAATTTTGCACTTCTTTAAATTTTGCACCACAGTTCTTAGGTCTAGAAATGTTCCAAAATGCTTCTTTTAGGAAATCATACACTGAGATAAAATATGCTATTTTATTATTATTATTATTATTATTATTATTATTATTATTATTATTATTATTTATATATATGTGTGTGTGTGTGTGTGTGTGTGTGTGTGTAAAAAGGACATGTAGGTGTATTTCGACTTTTCACCAAAACCGCTTGACCCATTGAGGTGAAATTTTGACACAACATCACATGCGAATGTCCGAAGGATATAGGAAAGTTTGACAAGATAGATGTCACACCTCCGCCAGGTAAACCCCCCCCAAACCCTGTTCCAGAACACACCACTCAGCCAAAAGTGCATGCTGGGAAAAGAACCAGGTTGCAAAACAGCACCCTCTAGTGTTGGCTACACTGATACTGCACCGATAAAACCTTCCCTCTCAACAGCACCTTGGCTCCCGTTTACATACTAGGCTGAAGCCTTTACAGACTAGGCCAAATGGAGGTACTGACTCGCCCGGGTGGGGGTTGGGGGGAGGAGGGGACGGGGTAGGTCAGGACCCGGTGGGACCAGTCATAGGGATGAGCCGGGGGTGGGGTGGGGGGTAGAAGGGGGCGTGATACATCATGGGTCGGGACAGAGAGGGGGGAATCACAGGGATAAGCCGGGATGGAGGGAGGGGGTGGAATATGTCATGGGATCGGAACAGGGTGGGGGAAATCAGGGATGAGCCACAGCAATGCGTGGCAGGGCCAGCTAGTACATATTAGTTAGAATTGACCCACTGACTCAGAGGAGAGCCAATAAAATTAACGGACTTAAGCTACTTAAACCCATTGGTTTCAATGGGTCTGCCTTGTGTATGGTCAATTATAGATACACCCTATAAATTTAAACAACAATTTTCATGCAGTTTTTTGAAATTTAAGTAACGGGTCAATGGGGCAGAATGAGTTTATGAATGAGCACACACAAAAGTGTCACAGTTCAGAAAGAGCTTGATCTGTTCGCCATAAGCCTGAACTTGAGCAATCCTGACACTTTACTTTCATCTGGGTCATGTGTCTTGAGTTTTACACAATGCTAAAACATCATAGAATATACATGCAAATTACTGCATATTTCAATACAATTTCAGTCTACAATGAATTCCATTTTGTTGTCGTCGATGGAATAATAATATGTTTCGACGTCAAACAATTACACTGGGGAAAACATTCTTGGGGTGGATTTTCACTTGTAAAATGGTTAGATAAGATCTGAATTTCTCATGTGAACCCAAGTGAAAGGTGCAAATTCAATTTAGCTACCACAAATGGAGGTGTGTGTGTGTGTTTAAAAGGTGTATTGGGGAAAATAATAAAAGCAGCAATGTGTGTAGGTAGGTAGTTGCTATTTTCAAAAAAAGTGTATTAGAGTTTGGAGATCCAGAATAACCTATAGAGGTGAATGAGGTGATTTAGAAATGGTAACCTTCTTTCTCAGACAATCTGCTATATTCATTGCTTTTAACTCTATTGCTTTCTAAGCCATGCTAGCAAAGCAGAGCTTTCCCTACATGTAGCATTGATTTCTGTGCAGATAGATGGCTGTTGCCTAGGTCCCTCTATTCTAGTTTAACGCCATCACCTGGAAATTAATACAGCCATTAAAGACCCAAACTATATCACTTACCATTTCATTATGGCACAAATTGAAATCCATATCCCTCCCCCCACCCCATATCCCCCTGGGTAAGGATAAGATACAGCTGGCTTTATCACTGTGCAGAATAATCCCCCATGATATCCTCATGTTGAGACGAAGAGCTAATCATATTGCACTAATTTTCATATTAAGATGGGTATTGTGGAAAGAGAGATTTGGCTTTCCAATTGCTTTTAGGTTCTACCTGGCCTGTATTTCTCTCTCTCTCTCTCTCTCTCTCTCTTCCTTCCCCCCAATATAAAATTCTTTTTCATACTAGATTGAGAGGACAACGTTTATGTTCTCCTTAATACATAAAACTTGGTCAAATGAATAGCCCTTCCTTAAAAAAATATCAAATTGGCAATTGTAGCATTAATCTAGCCTTTAAATACATACCCTCCAATATTTCTGTGATGAAAAGAGTGGTGTCCTATTTCATATCCTCCAGCATTTCTCCAATCAAAATAGGGACCCTCCAACATTTCTCTGATGAATAAGGACGTCCTAAGGAAAAGCAGGCTGTTCCGGGATCAAATAAGAAACCAGGACGGCTTCTGTAAATCCAGGGCTTTCCTTGCAAAATAGGGACACTTGGAGGGTCTGTAAATATATTGGCTAAATATACTCTATACTTTCCTGATCCTCCTCCTTTCTCCAAAGTATGGAGAGCTGACATCACTGGAAGGAAAATCTCCAACATGATACTAATAACTTGTTGCTCACATAGGACATGGCACCTCTTATAGCTCAGCCTTCCCCAACCTTGGTGGGGAGGGGGAGGTTCCTCCAAATGCTTTGGACTATAACTCCCACCATTGCTGACCATTGGCCCTGCTGGCTGGGGCTGATGGGAGATGTAGTCCAAAAGTCTGGAGGCACTGTTGAGTGGTAATGTCAGTTTGAGTCAGAATAAGCAGCCCTTTCCATCTGTAAACATTGTGTGTAACACACATAGCTAGGTCTTTAGCTACTCTCCAAAGGTGGTGTTCTGTTTCTATTGAAGTTTGTGGGAGATGTGCCATTTGCCATGGACTTTCAGGCCAGAGTGGGTTTAAAAAAAAAAAAAAACCCAGACATGATTGAGCCAGCATTTCAGTGGATTTTTTTTTTAAAAGTTCTTAATTTTTGGCTGCATTGTGTCTACCTTTTGGCAAGCACACTATTAACACTCTCTTTCTGAAAACCAATAATTAAAAATGCAGTCAGATTTCTCAGGGTTCGAAAGTCTTGGCCAAGAGACCGAGAATGGGCTTTCTCCACCAGTCCCATGTCTGCTGGGTGGGGAGCAGCAGTAGCTAGTCATCTCACTGGCCGAGGGAGCCGGCGTACAGCTTCCGGGTAATGTGGCCAGCATGACTAAGCCGCTTCTAGCGAACCAGAGCAGCACATGGAAACGCTGTTTACTTTCCCGCCGAAGCAGTACCTATTTATCTACTTGCACTTTGACATGCTTTCGGACTGCTAGGTGGGCAGGAGCTGGGACCAAACAACAGGCGCTCACCCCGTCACGGGGTCTAAACCACAGAGCCTAGGGCTTGCCGATCAGAAGGTCAACAATCAGGAAGGGATGTTATATTAAGTATGGGAGACTAGTTCCTCATTGCTCATGTGACTGGGGCTACAGCTGACGTTGGGGCCTCCAGATGTTGTTGGACTCCAGCTCCCTTCAGCCCCAGCCAATATGGCAAGTAGCCAGAAATGATGGGAGTTATAGTCCAAATAATGAATGGAGGCCATCCAAGTGGCTACCTCTAGAGCAGTGTTTCCCAAACTTGGGTCTTCAGCTGTTTTTGGAGTACAGCTCCCATCACCCCTAGCTAGCAGGATCAGTGGTCAGGGATGACGGGGATTGTAGTTCAGAAACAGCTGGAGACCCAAGTTTGGGAAACACTGCTCTAGAGGGAGAAGCTGAGTGGGCTTGGGGTACGATTCCGTGTTGAGGTTGCAGGGGGGTGGACTAGATGACTCTTGGGGTCCCTTCCAACTCTACGATTCTGTGGTGAGGATAAGGAAGATCAACAGCTGTTGCCTCCATCCATCCTCCTTGGTGTAATTTCAGGGACTCCAGCCAGTGATAACTAACACCTAGACATTGGCAAGTGCCTGATTATCCTGATTCTCAGTGCTAGATACATAGAATTCTCTGAGTTTATAGCAATATAATAGCTTGGATGCACATGGCGGAAAGAGTGGGTCATTGTTATATGTGGCAGGCTGGAGCACTTGCGCAGATGGAAAGGTTGGAAGAATGTGACTCTCTATAATTTTGAGTCCCTCTGATCAGGGGCCCTGCCTTTCCCTGCTTACCTTGTGAAAAGCCCGAGTTACATATTAATGGCGCTGTATAATAATGACTTGATATTTCTGCTGATTCCATCTATCTGCCTTAGGAGGTTCATCCTGCCATCTCCTCATGATCTTGCATAGTTAAAAGTCTGCTGGATAAATAGTTTCTCCTGGCCTGGACAACCCAATGTTTTCTACTTCTTATTGGAATTTTATTTTTATTTTGGATTTCAAAGAAGGCTTGGGGACACAAACACACACACACACATGGTCTAACCCAGGCTTCCTCAAACTCGGCCCTCCAGATGTTTTTGGCTTACAACTCCCATGATCCCTAGCTAGCAGGACCAGTGGTCAGGGAAGATGGGAATTGTAGTCCAAAACATCTGGAGGGCCAAGGTTGAGGAAACTTGGCTAACTGATCTTTTGAACACTCTCTTGATCAGGTTTTCTGTTGGGCTACTTAATTTTCCTCAAGTAATGCACAAGGGAAGATGTTGACAACCGCAACGTTTATAAAAGGACTCGCCCTATAGTCACTTCTAGCTGGTGTGATACATGCTGTTTGCACCTGTTTATATAATATGGACAATGTAGACTTAATTTGGATGCTGAGTTTGGGTAAATGGTTAAACTTGAGGAATTCCAGTTATTTCCAGTCAATTCTTTCTTTCTTTTTTTTTTGGGGGGGGGAGACAAATAAATGCACATAAATAAATACCAGTAAACTCTATATTTAATTCTGTAAAAACACTGATGAGAAAATGCAGGTGTCTAGATTTATCAATCTCAGCCCCTTTGACATAAAAGGTGAAAGGGTAGCAAATTATCACACTTCATCACCTGGTCCATGCAGTATGATTACAGGCTAGAATCGTATAGATCACTTCCTATGATAAATCACCTCTAGTTGTCCCAAGGCACTTTCTAAATGCTGGTTTAATAACAAGATTATATTAAAAATGACCACTCATCAAAGCACAGCATGGATATCATCGGTAAGACTTGTGTTGCCAAAGCTTACTGGACTCTAAACATGAGTCAAGGAATATATGTGGCAATAGTTCAGAGCATGAGAATCTTAATCTCGGGGTCGTGGGTTCGAGCCCCGCATTGTGCAAGAGATGCCTGCATTGCAGGGGGTTGGACTAGATGGCCCCTGTGGTACCTTCCAGCTCTACAATTCAATAATTAATAGCAACGGATCATTGAATTGCAGTATATAGTTTATAGTTCACGTATGCTGAAAAGCACTGCTTTTCTAACTGCTTTTTTAATGTATTTTTTTATTAAATATTTCTTGGTTTACAAATGTATGTGCAATGTCTCTTTTTTCAAGTTACATTTTCTACAGATCAGTTTCATTTGCTGAGACATTAGTGTTACATTAGGAAGAAAAGGGGGAAAGAGGTGGAGGGGGGCATCGTGTGTGGGGGTGGAGTCGGGTGGCGATGTTTCCATTCTACTTGATGTATGTGTGGGGTTTTGTGTCAGCGTCGCTTGTGCGGGTTCTCTTTGCTATTCACTTGTGTTCCTTTGAAAAAAATATATTCTTACTTCAACTTGCCACACCTATGACAAGAACACACAAAATTATACAATTTATTACCAAGTCTGTCTGGAGACTGACATGTTTAGAAGTTATTTCAGAGATTTTATTGGGGGGGGGGGGTGGCTTCTCTGCAAAATTAAGAGACCTGCAAACTTTGAACGATAGCTGCATTTTGGTTTGCATATGGACCGAGGAAGTGGAACTATGCAAGTTCACCCCCCACTGCAATGTCTAGTTCACAGTGGGATGGTAAAATTTAAACCTCCACTTTGCACCATACCCAGAGCTGGCCAATGAAGACCACTTCTAAGAAAGAAGGTAACAAAACAAACAGGTTTTTTAAAATATATATATAAAGTTGGCTGTGAAGTGACTAATTAGTGCATTTCCCCAGGTAGACAAATGTCCCCCCTTTGCGAAGGGCTGGCGAACAACATTTCAGACAGATTCATTTTCTAGAGCAGAGGGCCACCTCTACTTTGGCCATCTTCATGAAAGTCGGTTTAATTCCCACCATCTCCCACCTGTGAAGTTTTGCTTTTTTTTGGCAACTACGTTCCCCCTCCTAATATAAGTGCGTTTAATTCCCCCCCCAATTAATTAAGGCTGCTTTTATGGGCTACATCCATTTAGCAAAATTACAGAAAAGGAATGCTGCCGACACATCTGCCATTGACTTCTGTTAGCTTGAGCCTGCTGTACCCTTGTGAATAATGCAGCGCAGAAAGGAGTGGATGCAGTCCAGAAATGTAGGGAGAGGCTTGGAGGCAGATTCAGATCACTAGAAGCTTGTGTGCGTTTTCCTCCCGGGGTTTGCAACCTTTTAGAAATCGACCCTGCTTTGTATTTCTCCAAGATGAGTGAAGTATGGCTATGGATGATGTTGTTGTTTTGCAGGGAGGTGGGGGCAAGGAGCAGGTGGGGAGTGGACTATCTCAGTATTAACTTAGGGAGGTTTACGCACCACCCCCCAGCTGAAAGCATTACTGGCCAGATTATAATTATAATTACCTTGGCTTCACCATACTGTTTATCTGCCATGACACCCACCCAGCCACCTGCCTGCTATTAATTCATTCAACGGCAACTCTTTTTCTTTTCTCTCCTATCTTTTCGGGCATTTCCACACCCACACACAGTTATCCCAACGTTGGAAAAGTAACAATAACGAAGGCTATGGATCCATTATGGATATTAACTAATACAATGTGTGTTTGTCCATTACATCATGTGTTAATTTGAAAAAGAGGGTGACAGAATTCTTCCCTGGTATAAAAATAGCAAGCCCGTGTTGTTTTCCAGGGAAAGCTGGAAAGACCAAGCGTTTGACTCACACAAATCTCAGAGCTACTTAAAATAAGATATCTCTCTGTGAACTCAGGGCTGGGTGAATTTCTGAATTTTGGTCTCTTTCTACTTCTCATCTTTCCATTCTTATATTTGATTCTCCACATTTCCGCACTATTTTGAATTTTTTAATATAAAAAAATAGCTCTCATGAAAATGCACCAACATTCAAGTGCAAATTTCTATTATACAGATGTTTGCATGCAATTTTCTTTATATGCACATTTTTTTTGCAGAGGCATTTCCCCTAAAATAATACAGTTTTTTATGCTCTCTTCACCAATCTCCGCAATTTTTCATGGACACTGTAACTCACTTATATGCATTTATGTACATATTACTTGGCGGGATAGCTGTGCTGCAAAATTCGGAGAAGTGTGAATTTTGAGCTAATTTCAGTTTGCATTCATTTCGGAAAATGCGTATTAGGTAGGTTCGCCTTTAAATGTGAACTGAATCAAGTTTCTCTCCCATTCTTCAGCTGAATAGAAAGGTCACTTGGGAATAGTCTTCAGAGTGAGGATGTAAAGCTGCAATAGGAAGAAAAGTATTTCATTTAATGACAACGTAATCCTGTGCACGTCTACTCAGAAATTAACCCCACTGTGTTCAATTGGACTTACTCTCAAGTTGGAGTGTATAGGATTGTGGTGTAATACTGCCATTAAAGCTGAACCAAAATTTGTCTTAAGTCTTTTTTTCTGGAAAAAGAAAAAGAAAATCTGAGATTTTTCTAATTCTCAAGCCCTGGCCCCCTGCAAAAGAATACTACTTTACAGAATTTTCTTTGAATATTTTCAGTTGTTTATGGCAGCTGACAACCCTCTCCACTATTCTCTCACACAATGCCCTGTGATAATGATGACAGGTCTTGGGCAATGTGGAGGATGCAAAATGGTGGCTAGATTGCCAACATAGCTGCCACCATTGTCAAAAAACTTAAGGGGAAAAGTAAAAGAAATGAACTGTGCTACTTCTGCCGCTGCTAATGTTGAGCCTCACACTCAAGAAACAATATGGGAAATTCCTCTCTGCTTAGAGAAGTTTGATGAAATGTTTCTCCTCCGATTTCCCTATGGATAGGCGACAATTTGTTTACAGCTCTAGATACAATTTTGTGCCCACTTACCTTGGGGCCTACTTCTGAGGAGACATGTACAGTGGTACCTCGACTTACGAAGACGATCCGTTCCGCGGCCGTCTTTGTAAGTCGAAGTCTTCGGTTGTCGAAGCGCCGCTTCTGCACGCGGCGAAAAGACTTCCGGGGTTGTCGACTTCGGAAGTCGAATCGTTCGGATGTCGAGATACCACTGTATATGATTGTATATGATCATATACCACTGTATATGATTGTATATGCTGCAGATAAACTTGCTGTGAATACGCCGGATCATGAATGACCACAGAAGGTGGGGCATGAAGTGGCCTTGAAATCAGTGACTAGAACATTATTGGGGGGGAAAACCTGTCATTCTAATGTGTATCTTTCCCCTTCCATATACTGTACAAACATACCCTCCCCAAAATTCTGCATTTGATAAATTAGGTCCTGCAGAAAACCTGCAAGTGATAGCATTTCATCTAAAATGAGTAAAGATACGTCAGTGTTATTTACTTGTGCAGTTTTTCTTGAGTAAGCGTTTCCTCTGCACAGATTTCAGATGTTTTTAATCGAATTTTTGGTAATATAATTACATAGACTCAACGCATGACAGATCTAAATTTTTCTTGCACATGTTGGTATCATTACTCTTACAACTAATGCGTCTTTCTTCTTAAGCCCTCGATCAGTCACAAACCTTTCATAATAGATTTCATACATCTTCTGTTTGTTTTTACTCAGCACATGAACAACTCTGCACCAATGTTTTTTATCAGACTATCAAGTGATATTTTGGGCCCTAAACTGGTTTAAAATACTGCTGGAATTATGGAGTAATGTAAATCAATCTTTAAAGTTGTTGAAAGACTGTCAGCTGTTCTACTGCCAGGCCAAGATAATTCATGCCCAACAGAATTCTGTTTATACTGACAAAATTCCACACATCTTAATACCTTCAGTTACTTGCTAATGGATTTTTTTTTCATGCTTGAGCCATGAAATTCAGCAGGTCTCTAGACTAGCTATCGGAGACATCTTTGCGTTCTGCTAATAAATATCTCACAGACAACATTTGTTTTTATAGACATCCATAAAAGTGCTAGCTTGTTTGCTTTACAAAAGTAAGATTTTATTGGACGTGCATGCTTCATTTAGTTAATTAAGAAATGTCTGCTGTATCCTTGAGCTTTTCATTCTAGATTTTGTTTGGATCAGTATCAAGGTTCTTCATCATTACAGAACAAGGGTTGAGTTGTACCACCAGAAACCAAGCAGTAGATCAAGGGTGGGGAACGTGGTCCTCCAGATGTTGGACTTGAACTTCCATCATCTCTGGTCATTGACCTTGCTAGCTGGAACTAAAGGGAATTACAGGTTCCCGCCACTACAGTAGATGCTTACAAGAGTTCTATGTGGCACCTGTGCTCAGCGTGGCGAGGCCTGCATATTTTGTCTGCATGGCAGAGGTAAAGTTATGCTCAGTTCTTTAAATTTCTGGACTGCTACATGCTATCAGTGACCGCCACCTCCCATGGTTCCACGTTCCAGATGGTAAACTCTTGGTCATCTCAATAAGCCGTTTGTTTGTTTCCTTGCTTGTTGTTGTTGCTGCTGTTGCTGTTGCTGCTGGTGGTGTATACATTTATAAGCCATTTCACAGCCAGAAGCTATCAATGTGAAAAGATACAAAAACCAAAAGTTAGTATGACTTAGCCCCCCCCCCCCATAATTTGCAATCCTGATTTTTTTTTAAAAAAATATTTTCAATCTATGCCATGGTTAAAGCGTGTGGCGCTGTGGGTTAAACCACAGAGCCTAGGGCTTGCCGATCAGAAGGTCAGCGGTTTGAATCCCTGCAAAAGGGTGAGCTCCCGTTGCTCGGCCCCAGCTCCTGCCCACCTAGCAGTCCGAAAGCACATCAAAGTGCAAGTAAGTAAATAGGTACCGCTCCGGCGGGAAGGTAAACGGCATTTCCGTGCGCTGCTCTGGTTCACCAGAAGCGGCTTTGTCATGCTGGCCACATGACCCGGAAGCTGTACGCTGGCTCCCTCAGCCAATAACGCAATATGAACACCACAACCCCAGAGTTGGTCATGACTGGACCTAATGGTCAGGGGTCCCTTTACCTTTACCTTTATGGTTAAAGCATAGAATCCTTTCATAGTCTGGTTTTTTTAATTTCCATATAATTATTTCATCACAGTATTCTTCTTCTTCTTCTTTTTTTAAAAAAACCCTATACAAAAACCCAATAATCACAGTTCTTAATATAAAACCAACTACAGGTTCCAAATTAGCCTCCATGGATGATTCATGCAAGTAGCTACTGATCACCTTTGTTAATCTTCCAAACTAGTCACTCAAAGGTCAGGCTGAGAGTTTTGGCATGAGTTGAAGAAATCAGAATTGTGGGCAACGCGCCTTGCACTTTTAAGCCAGTTTAGTTTGAATAAAGATAAAAGAATTTGGAAAGAAATAATAATGTTCTACTCTTTGGGACAATTATGCCGCTTACACATAAGACTCTTCAAATATTATGGAAATATTGCTGTGGAACTCTT
Source organism: Zootoca vivipara (assembly GCF_963506605.1). Taxonomy (NCBI): domain Eukaryota; kingdom Metazoa; phylum Chordata; class Lepidosauria; order Squamata; family Lacertidae; genus Zootoca; species Zootoca vivipara. Next base: position 26,369,287 of record NC_083278.1, on the reverse strand, counting down.
ACAAAATTCCCAGTTTGCATAAGTACATTTTTGACACTACAGACAAATTGATGCTACTTGAAAACTATAAATCTGACCTTATGAAATAATGCTCTAAATTGAACTTTAAAAATAATTAGGACTGCGTTGAGAGTTCTGTTCTGTTAATGGTGGCCAGCAGGTATCTTCCAGAATGAATCCACACAGGCTACTCTGGAATCTGAACTGGACTTACATTTTTAATCCCATGTAGGTATAAACATAACCATAATTCACTATTATATGATTATATGCAACATGCACTCTCATGCAGCCCATATTTCACATTGTTTATTTATTTTTCTTATTAGTCTGTGTCTGTAGTTACTGTGCTCTGCTTTAGATATTGCATTGGAAACCACCCAGGGATTGCAATGTGATGATGGTTGGTCTATCAATGAGGGAAATGAAATGAAATAAAAATAGCAATAGCAGAGGCCTGAGAATCATGCTGTGTCCATAGGAGTGAAGTAAGGAAGTAACAAACTTTCTATCAATGAAAACTCTGAGATCCAATACAAAGCCCTAGAGTTATCCAGTATTCTAGTAATCAATATGGTATGCCTGTCTTTCAAAATATTTAGCTTGGATAGGCTGGCACCCATGAGGGGTGCAGTAAGAAATAAGCCAACAATTGCCATTGCAATCATAATAATCAGACCATCTGATACTGATTCAGACTTCTGAGAACTCATGCATATGTAGCTGAAACTTCCTCTCCTATATCTGGGACCCCAATGAGCCATGAAGTTTCACAGGGTTGCTGTCATAAGGATAAAGAAGAGAACTATGTAGGGGACTTTGAGGTCCTTGGCAGAAAGGCAAAATAAAATAAAATAAAAAGAGAGAGGTATCAATGGGCTCAGAGTAAACCCAGAGGTTTGCAGGTGCTAAAAAAAAATCTTTCGGGGGAAAAACCTTAAACTTTGTGGCACTAAGGGACTGTAAGTATAAGAAACAGAACACTGGTGGTTTTGCATCCCTCTTTGTCCCCTGACCTCACTCTTACAATCTCCCATTGTGCTTTTGATTTCTGCCTGCTCACCTTTCTTAATGCATTTTCTGTTCTGCTCCAATCCCCCCAAGAGTGACTCTGGCAAGTGAGACAGCTTTCTCCCACATGGCTTGCAACCTTCTCCATGGGCTCAGAGGTTATGATGCCACCGATTTTCTGGCAAACCAGGGGCAGACACCTATGATTGGTGGGCACTGGGAAACATTGGACACTGATTCATAAAGTTGATGAACTTGAATTAGACAGGGCAAGTGTTACATTTGCGCCATGGACATTGCTCCTTGTAGGTAAAGATTGGTTGAATGGTCTCAGGACCTTTCTGGACGCCCAGAACTCTTGCTGCTTCTGTTTGTGACTAATTGAATTGACGACAGAAGCTTTTCGGATATAGCTGGTGTGCCCCCTCCTTTTGATCACGAATGACTACTCTCAGCTTAGTCACGCAGGTCTGTCAATTTAACATTCAAAAATTTAGAGAGTAGCAGAGGAAACATTGCAGGAAAGAAGTGTTCCAAATGGGAGTGTTTTAAATGAAGGTTAATTCTCTGATACAGCAGCAAATGGGAGAGAAATTATGTTTCTGCAGTATGAACACAAGCATGGCTTAGAATACTATAGCTCAATTAGATCTGCCGCTTGAACAAACAATAAGGTTTGTGTCTTGTTAAACTCCTGCTTTTCATATTCTAAAGCTTTTTTTATACAGGGATTTGCATAGGCATTCAGGACACAGCTGATAATAGATTTGTTTTAACTACAAAGAGAAATTGGAAAATGAAAAATATGTAAGCAAATGAAAACCCTTAATGTTTCATGCTGCATTCCAGGTGGTTCTTGCCGGTACACACACACACACACACACACACACACACACACACACACTGACACTGTACCAAAATTTATTTTAGCTTGGATGAAGGTTTCTTATTAAATTAGGGATGTTTAAGCAGTTCTGAATTTCTTCTCACACATGCGTGCATGCGCGCACACACATGGGGGATGTTACCCAATTTTTCAGTGGTATTTGCAGAATTACTTTGGATTGTGAAAGTGACTTATAGATTGCCACAGATGCACAGGTTGTCACAGCTTGTAGTTCCTTCTGTTCATTGATCTATGTCCCTCCCAGACTCTTCAGCTTATTGATTGCACTTGTGGAAAGTGGGGAAAGCAGTGCAAAAAAAGAAATCTTGATGTGATCGTCCCAACGCTGTGTGGGTATACACAAGTATACCAGTACCCACAAGGATATGAGGAAAGAAAAGCCTGCAAATGAACTCAGAGCTGTCAGTCTAGTATGTTGGTGGCTAGGAAAAAAATAAGAATAAAAAGGAGAATACCTGGATACCAAATATGCAGAAAAATAAATTGTGGAAATATAGGGGGGGGTTGATCTTTAAAATATGTCCCCGTAAGTTCCTTCCAAAGTTCTCCTAGCATAGAAAAAAAAGACCACACGTTTGGTAAGTTAAAAATGGTTCACTTACAAACTCTTCAAAGGTCAGAATCATGTGCTTTCCCATACAGCATTCAGAAAAAGTTGCATGGGCAGTAAAACTTGCAGTAGTGAAAGTTCCTAAATTGTTGGCATAGGAATTCAAGACCCTTATAAGAGCCGTGCAAACTCAAGAACTTATAAGAGCCATGCGATTAAGCTGAAGCAACCAGCTCAGACCTCTTCACACTCTGTTCATCAGGTCGACTTGAAGGGGAACAAAGGCCTGATTACCTAGTCCCTCCCAAGGTGAGCTAAGCCTGGCAGGACAGCTCACTCTATGGTTTTAACCCCTTCATGCATGAATTAGACTTAAGCATGTTGGTTATATGAGACTGGTTACCCCAGGGTGTTCATTGTGCTGGATGAAAGCACAGGTGTGTGTGTGTGTGTGTAGATGGTGGGCTGACCAAGGACCCACTGGTTCCTAAGTCAAACCAGCTACTGCCTATGGGCTCATTCCAGGCCTCTCTGCTGTGTCAGCCTGGAGCTGATGCAGCAAAAATGGGCAGTTGTACTGAGTCTCCCCTCTTTTGCCCTGACTGGTGCAAACAGTGGGGCAGTGCATGCAATGATCAGTTGCTCCATTCAGCCCTGCAGCTATTGGATAAAAGTTAGGGCTGCAGTCATAGTAATGCTTAGTTCTTCTAGGTGACATGGGATTAAATGCATGCAAAGCTAAGCGTAATGATCTTTGAGGAATATCCCACTTTTTATGTTAAAAAAAGCATTCAGAAGAACATGTCTCTTTAGCCCTGGTGTTCAAGGAATGCCATTAAAAGCAGTGTTCACTAACTGCTAGTGTGGGTAAGCTTTGAACCACAAACTTCTCCTACAGGTCTGACATTCCCTATAAATCAGGTCTGCAAAACACATTTTACTGGAAGCAGTCATTATCTCCTTGCTTGCAACCAGTCCATTTATTCCAAGAGGGGAAATGTGCATGGGTGTGTGTGGTACTCTCTCACAGACGCACATCTGGAATTACCATTTTTCAGATACTGCATTTCCCATTTAGTGGTAACGTTGAATTCAACCGAACTGAATTCATGATCCATTGACATAAAGCTAAACATTCCTAGAAACCCAACATTTCCAGCTTGAAGGCCCATAAAAAGCCAAGAGAGCTGTTTGGTCCAGAAGAAGGAGAAGGAGGAGGAGGAGGAGGAAATCTAAAATACACAACTGGGTAGTACCTTTGTTAGGACCAACCAAAAATGTCCCCAAACCATTTTGGAATTTCCAGATTTTGTATCTTTGGGGGTGAATTTGTAACTGGAAATCTAGGAAAAACACACTGAAGTGGTTTTTATGATAAACATATGGCACCTGGAATGAAAGAAAAGCTGGCTCAGTGAATCATTGCTATAAAAAGGTAGCTTCCAATTGGAGGAGGCATGCCCTGATTATCTGTTATGAAATACCGCATAATATCTTTAACAGATTGGCAGATCGGTAGCAAGCATTTTGCCTTATGAGGCCAGCCATTTATGTTCTGCTTTTAGGTGCAGGAAGCTGAAAATCTGAGATCATAATGCCTAACTGAAGACCACCCAGAGGGAACCCAAGGTAGAATGGCCAATGGTGAATTTCCAAAAAGAAGGACAAAAGAGGGCAGAAATCTGTAGAAAATGTGCAGATGCACATTTAGAAATAGTTTGTAATAATAGTAATAATTAATATTTATACCCCACCCATCTGGCTGAGTTTTCCCAGCCACTCTGGGCAGCTACCAGCAAAATATAAAATAAAATAAAATGTCAAGCATTAAAAACTTCCCAATACAGGGCTGCCATCAAATGTCTTCTAAAAGTTGTCTAGTTCTTTATCTCCTTGACATTGTAACTGCGATATAAATACAGGTAGGTAGCTGTGTTGGTCTGATGTAGTCGAAACAAAATTAAAATAAATCCTTCAATAGCACCTTTAAGACCAACTAAAAAAGACCAACTTAAAGAACTTAAAGACCAACTAAAAAATAAAAAATAAAAACTTAGTTGGTCTTTAAGGTGCTACTGAAGGAATTTTTTTATTTTGTTTCGATATAAATACAGTTCATAGCACAATAGCGGGGAAGACTGTGCCTGCTGAGTCTAGGGGTCGTATGCTGCGTACTGCAAATGTGGTTGTTACACAACTGCAAGGATTTTTCCTTGTGCAACGGAACACTCTCCCCTCTCCTTCCCTAATTCTGATCTGGGTGTTGTCGTCCCGCCCGCCCCCAAATCACCAGCACAGATTTAGGAAGAGCATGGGGTGCATACCTGAGGAGGAGAGGGAGGAAATCCCATTGTGCTAGCACTAATTCTTGTGCTATTGTTAATAATTAGTTGCATCCTGCCCTAGGCCTTTAACTCTTGACGGACAACTTCAAGGCTCCTGAGCTCTCTTCTTATGGCTCTTTGTCTCTAAACCAGACTTGGCCCTTTGAACAGTTTTGAACGGAGGACTGTCCTCTGGAAAGTAGGACACACTGGGAGGAATTCAACGATTGTTCCTTCAGGGCAAGCACTGCAGCTTGCCAGATGGAATTATCCACCCTCGTCATGGATTCTCCTCAGCCAATTTTGGGGTGGGGTTGGGGGCACAGGGAAAGAGGGGGGGAACGCCCCATTGCACAAGTAGGAGTCCTCGTGCAGGCCGTCCACTGGTAGGATTCATTAGTTGAACCCCACCATAGCCACAAGTCCTAAGAGAATTTGAACCCAAGTCTTTGTCTCCCGTTTCAGTACTGTGCTGCCATGTCATGCTTGAGCCAGAAGATAAAATCCCTTATGTAATATAGGCAGTAAAATACGTCCTCCCGATGTCTCCCAACCCCAGCATCCTTGACTCTCAATCACTCCCTTAAATCTTTGCTAGTATGGCCCCTGGGTTTCTGTAGAGACTTTTTAAACAATGCTTTAAATGTTAAATCTGTGCTCCCCCCCCCCCCCGGCACAATAAAGCTTTAAACTTAATAGTGGCGGGAGGGTGTGTGTGCGGTTTTTTTTTTTAAAAAAAACCCCAAGCAGGCTGTTTATTTGTTAGCATTCCAATCTGCCAATATGTGCAGCAGAAGAAAATCAAGCTCCTGACAGGTGCAGACAGTCGGCTCTGAAGCAAACCCGCCATTCTCTTGGGTGTTTCGAAGGTTTTCCTTCTGCCAGACTCAGAAATAAATTTCTATCTCAATGTCCAAGAAAATAAACAAGGAGGTGTTTTGCTTGCCAAAGCTCAGGGCTATTTCTTTTAATTATTAAAGAGCTTGACATTCACGTTATTCCCCCCCCCCCACTGCCACCACCACCACTCCAAGCCAACAACAAGTTGCTATCAGTGTGCGGTAAAGATTTACTTCGCAGAAACAAATTTAGTAATCTGCCATTAGGCTTTTCTTCTTAAAGTTTCTACACCTTGCTTGACTTGTCTTTTCTGCCTTTCCTCCTGATCTGTCTGCAAGAGCCAGTTTGTGTGTGTGCTTTTCCTATGATACCGTATCGGCCTGAATATAAGCCTTACTTTCCCCGATTGTGAAAAGTTATAAAGTGCGGATTATATTCACTACCAGGCAGAGGGCCTTCTCGGTAGTGGCGCCCGCCCTGTGGAACGCCCTCCCCTCGGAGGTCAAGGAGATAAACAACTACCTGGCATTTAGAAAACACCTAAAGGCAGCCCTGTTTAGGGAAGTTTTTAATCTGTGGTTTTTTTAATGTATTTTGGTATTTGTTGGAAGCCACCCAGAGTGGCGGGGGAAACCCAGCCAGATGGGCAGGGTATAAATAAATGAATAAATAAATAAATAATACCTTACGGTATGCAGCCAGGAGCACAGGGCAAACAGTGCCAGGAGCGCGGCGAAGCGGCGCCCACCCTGTGCATAGACCTCCGTCTTCTCCCCCAAGGCCGGGAAGGGAGACAGAGCAAGGAAGGGGAAAGGCCACCCCTAACGCAGTGTGGCTCCCCCCCCCAAGTATGCAGCCAGGAGCAGCCAAAAACCAAACCAAAATTTGAGTATGGATCTGAATTTATTTAAGGGGGAGGTTTAAAGGTCTTCACATGCAAGTGCAATTTTAAATGTTTGCAGGCATGGAGTACTGTGCCCAAGAGATACCAATGCTGTTTCATGGGTTATTGCTTTGCCAGACTGACAAAAAATTAATTTGCTCCCTTGCAAACACGCCTTAGAAAGTTGATAAGTGGTATGGATGGCACAGAAGGGACAAGCCTTCTACTGCTTTGTTTACAATGCCACTCAATTATTTCCGTATTTTGCAAAAAGAGGGCACTTTTGTAAAAGGAAAAGGAGGCAGACAAAATAGGGGCTGAGGGGCTTTCTTAGTGTATGAAAGAGATAGCAACCATGTGACTGAAGTCACTTCCACATGGACAGTATTTTGTGGGAGGGATTCACGCTTATACCAGGAATTTAAGTTTGTGCAATTGATGTCAAAGCGCTCTGTCACCCTAGTGCAATAAAATCCACTTTTAAAAACTCCACAACCTGGACTTTCTCTGGTGAGGAAAGTGATGATGAAAAGTATGGGATGAATGAATGATGAAATAAGCATCACACACACTCACCCACACACACACACACAAAAGAAAAAGCAGAATAGATTCACATTGTTTTATATCCATTCAGTAAACAAATCTGAAAGAATGCTCATGTTACTGTTGTGCAAGCAATCAGGGTGAATGCTCAATAAAAAGGGCGTCTGGAGGAGCTCTGAGAATAATTCCCGCTCTAGTATTCCACTAATTAGTCTGCTGTGGCATATTAACTACTGTGGGAATGCCATATGCCAAACATTCGAGAACTAGCTCTCAAGTCAGTAGCTGGCTGCTGATTTCCAGTGTCTTGATATTTCTATTCTAGATGCAGCAAGCTTAAATATATTCAGGTCCACAGGTGTTTTAAGAGGTCTTAATATTAGAATACTATAGGACAACGAATGCTTGTAATGTAAACCCAGAAACCAGCCAATGTGCTTGGTTTGGCATGTTGGCATATATGTTTATAGTTATCTATTTAAACATCTTTGCAATAGACATCTCCTGGCTGGCCAGATTGTTCTCTCCCCCACAGGACAAATTCGGCAAGTGGGCAGAGCCACCCACTGCTTGATCAGCAGATGGCACAGTGACGTCACGTGACCTCTTTTTGCCCACATAGTTTGAAATCAAACGGCGCAGGCCAGTGCGCAGCCTGCAAAGTGCTTTGGAAATCACAACTCAAGAGCCCTAATTTCAACACAGTTTATTGATCATTGGCTAGAGTCTGGGCTAGCTGTTTCCATTTCCCCCATGTCTATTAAATAACTGTAAGAGATTTTGTGGAAAAGTTATAGGCAGAGCTTGGCCAAGCTATTATGTCACATCATGTTCACAAGTATCCCAGCTATGAACTTGAGTTTCCAACTGTTTCGTCTTCCACCGGATGTACAGTGTGCAATTTTAAAAAAAACCCAAATCTAACAGAAATGTACCAGCAGTCGACACTACAAAGGTCAACAGCAAATAAGCAATTTTGCATGTCAGGCCTCCTGTGCTTTAACATCTGTTCAACGCATAGCATTAAAAAAACACCACACCACAGGTGAAGGCTTCCATTATCACTTCACCTTTGGGCCAGGAAAATATTTGCAACTTGTCCTTTGAGAGACAGGTGAGCACTGGAGGAAGCAACAAAGAAGAGGAGAGGCAGAGACAGGGAACTCTAGAAGATCAGTATTGGGCTCCTGCTGGGGTGTGGTACCTTGTAGGAGATCTAATGTTGTTAATGCTAAGAGGACTAAGAAATGTCATAGCGATATTTTTGCTCCCCCATTTTTCTTGAATTGTCTTCAGGATCCTGGCCTGGAACCTTGATGTGATCAGCACATGGTTCTCTCCAAGCTTCTTCCCAACTGTTTCTTGCATTGAACTCTTCTGCCTTCTTCCTATTTCCACTCTTGTTATATTTGAGGCAACTGTGGATTGTGGTATCTTCAAAGCACATTTTGCAGTTGTATAGAAGAGTGAAAGAAATATCTGCCGAATATTTATCTCCCCACTGCACACACCGATCTGCTTCAGAAAATCATGATATTGTCCAGGGAAACATTGATCTCTTGTTCTTGAAAGGCCCCATGAGTATTCCGGAGGGTTATCACTTAACAGGTGCCATATCAGCTGAAACACCTAAGGAAAAACAAGGCAAGAGATGGTGCCTGTGTTGTGATAGAGCAAACTGTGTCACGGAAGCAAAATAATAAAAAATAAAAATTATGGGTGAGGGAAAGATGAATATATATACATGTTCTCTATGTTGTGGACATCTGTGAGAATTTATTCCTAATCTCTGCATTAGAGATGACCTTCAACTGTCACCAGATGTCTCCACTGCAGTTAGCAGCCATGTCAAAAATAGTTACTTAAAATAGCCGCTGTCTTCCCTCTAATGCATAATCTTCGCATTTGTATGAGTGGCTTTGTATGCATGTCAGTCTACTTGTTCTTTCTTTATCTTAGCAGTGCAGCCATGTATTGAGTTTATCCACCAAGTATTTTCTATCTCCATCGGCCATTCTGAGCATACTTCATTGTAAAATTAAAATTAAAAGTGAAAGACGAACAAATCACAAGGAACTTAATATACAATGACATAAGACCATATCTTGTATATAGGTAGTTATATCAATTGAACTGTGCTCTGCTTGACTGACAAATAATTTCATGCATATCTCTGATTTTCAGGCACTGGGATTCAGCTTTGCTCTCAGTATTCTGCTAGGCATTTCCTTGGTAACCTTTAAGATGCAATCGCTGATTCCCATCAGCTTCTTACAGTGCAATGCTCTGTGCCTACTCAGAGGTAAGCCACAGTGAAATCACTGTGGTTTTTAGTCCCAGGTAGGTAGGTAGGTAGGTAGGTAGGTAGGTAGGTATAGGATTGCAACCTGAGAAGGGGGTTTCTTCAATGTGGCCATCCTTTTTAAGCACCAGTTTATAGCCAGAGCACCACAGAGAGGCAGAGATTGGAGTACAAAGCCAACACTCTTGTCTAAATGTTGTTTTCTTTCCTATCTCATCCCAGCTGCCTTCCACCTGCAAAATGAAAAGGCCTGAAATTATTGAAGATAATTTACCTCCTTGAAGTCTGCTGTTCCTGATGGTTATGGAAATCACTAAGTAAAATGAAAATCTAAATCTAAAGCCAAGTACGAAACAATGCATTCTATGCAAGTATAAATATGTGCACAAAATTCTAAATACCTGTCTTCTGCGGTGCATATATAAAATGTTTTTTAAAGGCATGTTTAAGCTCTCATGTCATAAAGATAAACCATGAGACCAGTGTACAAGCAAGGGAGTCCCGTAGAATATCTGTGTGTCTCAAATGAAATAAATTATCTATGAGTGCTCTGTTTAATGTTCATGCTGAATTGGGGCCAGAACAGCTGGGCTTTTCAGTGCTGTTTGATCTGCCCTTTCAAGTTCTGATCATCCTTCTAAATTGCATTTAATGGACACAGTACCCAAAATAAGAAGGCCTTGTTGTTTATAGAGCTGTACGCACAATGCAGCTCACATTTACACCTGTTCTTTGTAGTTTGGGGAAACTGCTGTGCTGAAAAATGTGGAAAGGGGAGAGAGCAAGGAAATTGGAAATCTGTTTTCTGCACTGCTTCCAGGAATGTTATTTTGCTCGAGGTTCAGACAGGATTCACTACTGAGGCTACAGTTTATGCATGAGTCGTCTGAAGGTGGTCCAGCTAGCTGGACTGAAATCTGTCCTCCGGTTTCTCAAAATAGTGTTATTCCTCTGGTGAACAAGGCTTTCATTTTCCTGACTTGCTCATAGGGCAGTTTAGGATCTCTTTAGGATTTCAGTGGTTGTGGGGTTTAGGGACTTGTCTTGTTGTCATGAGATAGCCAGGGCTGGAGTGTTTGTGTGTATGTGTGTGCATGTTTCTTTTCAGTGAACATTTCTCTAGTGCTCGGCAGGTTCCTGGGCTGCGTATGCTTCCTGGTATGAAAAAGCCCCATGGGAGGAGCTGTCTTTCCCCTGGGCTTTCATTGAAGATCAGGCACCTGGGAAGGCTGCAAAGTATGAATGAATGAAGGAACTTTATTACGGTCACAGACCAGGATAAGAAAAACATATAAATAAAATAGCAGTTAGGATTTTTTAACAGATAATTGTTAGAGCAAACAAGAACAAAGAAACAAGCATAGGATAAAACATATGAATAAAATACGAGATTAAACACGGATAATGGATGGATAAAAACTGATAATTAAAATAGATAAGAACTAAAAACAAACAAAAACATGCAGTTAAAACAACTGTAAGAGCATAAGAACTAAAAAGACTAGCAGTTAAAACAACTATAAGAAGCTGCAGAGTAGAAGCCTCTGAAATAAAGGACACTCACAACATTAGAAACTGATGTGCAAATATGTTTAACTTAAGACTTAAAAAATGAGAAACTGAGAGAAACCAAAGTCGACAGATTCACCCATCCCTAATGATGACCCCTTAAAAGTTGTGAGTACTGTGTACTGTGGATATATATAACCACTTAAGTCCTTCTTCAGGCATTCAGAAGAGGAATTAATGGATGAACAAGTCTGCATGAGCTAATACAACCCTCTCCATCCTTGCCCTTGTCCTCTGCAGCCTTGGACCTTTGTACGCCTAGCAGGAAGATCTGAAGGGAGAAGCTTCATGCATTTGGTGGCATGCACTGAGAATCATCCACGTGATCCTGAACCTGCTCCTCTTCCCCAAGTGTTCTGAGAATAAGCAGAGGCGGAGACTTGAATGGGGCTTGCATGGCTCTGCTAATGTCTACAGTGGTGTGCAGAATGGGGAAGTAGTGGAGAAAAAAGAGCTGTTCAGAGGAACCTTCCTATATTACAGCCTGGGAGCTGTTCCAGCTGCAAAGCCATAACCATATTAGGAGCTGTAGATACAAGAAAGTGGAAATAGCAAGAGATGAGCCATGTTTGACGGCTGCTAGAGACTCAACTTGAATTTTGAGGTTTCCGCCTCCCTTCAAATTTCCTCACAATCTTAATCTTATCTAATTGGCTTTGCATGGCATATTTGGGTAGCAGGAGGCAGGGAGATTACAGATTTGGCTACAGTAGTCAGTGAGCAAACGATGCGTTTCTAGTGGGAAGGCAACCCTTTTGGCAATGAGAGCTCTGCCTTGCCTCTCTACTGAGCGACACGGGGAGAAATAGAGATGGAACAATGCTACCTACTTTTGAATGATAAACCTTTATAGCTCACTTGGGAACTGATCCAAGTTCTGTCTTGTTCTCTTACAAGGTTACAGCACATTGCCCTAAATGGGAGAATGCATCTTCTGGGAAATGGATAGGAAGTATCATTAGAAAGTAAGTGACAAAGGTGAAACAGGAAAGTAGAACTGTAGGATAAGGGAAATTAGCGGAGAGATAATTTAATTAGGTGATTCAGAGAAGAGTAATTTAATTTTAAAAGAGTCTGTGCATTGGAGCTTGACAAGAAAAGAAGGCTATTAAAGCTACAGTGTTAAGGTTACCAGAAAGAAGGCAGGCAGGGCACTCTTCTACAAAAACAGTCTTTCCAGGGCACACTGCAATCAGCATGCTGAGGGTTTGTGGTGGAATACATGGGCAGATTTAAAATAGATCTGGGTTTGTTTGTTTGTTTGTTTGTTTGTTAAAAAAAAAACACAACTCCAGGTTTATTCTTTGTTTCATCTGCCCATGTGTAGTTGAGCTGATCTGTTTTGTGAAGACTCAGACTCAGACTAGAACAGCCCTCCTGCAATGGCAAGAGGGCCTTGGAAAGAACTCTTGGTTCTCAGTGGCTGCAGTAGCAGACGGAGTGGATATTTTGCACTCCTTTATTGTGGTTATTAATATTGTGCCTTTGGAAGCAATAGGATGAATAAAAAAAACTGACTCTTCTTGAAATAAAAACTGCCCAGTCCAAAAATAGGGTTCAAAAGCTTTACTAACAGAACTTGTTCCAAAACAGACACTCAAACCAATAATGTTACATTCAAATAGTTGCGTCATATCATGTGCTTGTGCAAGCACAGGCAAAACATCTTAGAAATATGAAATTACTTTGTCCAAAGCTGAAAACAAACCTCTGTCATATGCCCATGTTCAAAGGGTGTGTGGATCTTGGATATTTTTTTGATTAGAAGTTGGGATTATGGGCTATATAGCCAGAGGCGAAGCTAGCATGCTGTGCACCCGGGGGTGGGGCCATGGGGGTGGGGCAAGCATCCCAGGGGGGTGTAGTCCATGGTGAGCGTCCCAGGGGGGCTGCTTCCTGGACGGGGTGGGGAAGGGAGCTGCGCCACTTTGTCAGCAGCCTTCCTCCCTTCCCTATTCCTTTTGACAGCTCGGGGGAGGCTTTCACCCTCCCCCCAGGAAGCAGCCTGGGAATGGGGGGCAATGGTGCACCACCCTGCCCACGACTCCCAAGCCTTTTCCGAGCTGTCAAAACAAAGGGGGAAGGCCACTGGCAAGGCGGCGCAGCTCCGCCCCCTTCCCCCGATGGCTCGGGGTAGGCTTGGGAGCACCGAATGTCACCCCCTCTCAGTGATGACACCCAGGGCGGACCGCCTCCACCATCCCCTTCCTCCACCCCTGTATATAGCAGACTTAGAGGAAGCGAAAAAGCCCTGTAGCTATGTGTATTACCTAAAAGTGGTACCTACCTTTGTAACTGAACTTCCAGAAAATGTATTTGACATGCTGGACAACATTATTTTGTTTGTTTCCTTCTTACCAGAGTTATTGATTCATTTTGCCACTCTCACCCTCTAGAGCAGGCATGTCAAACCTGCGGCCCTCCAGATGTTTTGGACTACAATTCCCATCTTCCCCAACCACTGGTCCTGCTAGCTAGGGATCATGGGAGTTGTAGGCCAAAACATCTGGAGGGCCGCAGGTTTGACATTCCTGCTCTAGAGCATCGTTTCCTCAGCTGTTTTTGAACTACAATTCCCATCATCCATAGCTAGCAACACCAGTGGTCAGAGATGATGGGAAATGTAGTCTGAAAACAGCTGGAGACCCAAGTTTGGGAAATTCTAGCTTGTCAGTTGGTCCACACTTCCTAGGCTCCAGCTTATCATTCCTTTTCTGGAAAGAGAACCTGGCCACCATATCCATCTCTCTCTCTGTTCACCCAATGAAGATCTATCAGTGATCCTCTACATGGATGTTCTTCAAGGTTAGAAGAACAGATATTATTGGACTATAAGTCCCACAATACCCAGCCAGCTTAGCCAATGGCTAGGTATGATGGGAGCTGTGGTCAAACAATAATGTGGGGACCTAAGTTTGAATACCACTGCTCGACATTCCATGTCTATATGAGCCCTAAGGTGGGATCCTTGTGAGCATCGTAACCCTACAATGGCAGAAATAGTTGAGAAGAATTGTTTCAATTTTCCAAAGGAAGGTTGCTGCTCTCAAACAGAAATAAAACTGCAGAGAAGACAGAAAACACAGAACCTGTAATTACTATCACTGCTGCCTCCCTCCCCCTGAGAAGTTTATTTTGTTATTTGATATGATAGCTCATCTGCGATAGCTTATTTCATTACTGAAGCACTCTGTTCATTTGCAATAAAATAAAATAATCGTTCACTAACAGGATCAGTAGGCTTGCAACAATGAAGCAAGATTAAGCCATTATAGAATGGAACAATGCATTTAATAGAAATACCGTACCTCTGACCCCCCAAATAAACAAATACACGCTGTCTTTCATAAACAAATCCGCCACAGACGCATTTACCCAGGTGGTGTGGGAAGCATGCAAAGTATTTCGGCTAGAGAGGAATAGGAAGGAGAGAGAGCGCTGCTGTCGGTGGTGTGAGGCTTGCTTATCTCATGAGCAATCGTGGTCAAGCAAGTTTTTGCAGTGTTTCAGGAACCCAGAGGCTGCTCTTGGTTATTTATTTACTTGGTTTTTCATCCTGCTTTTCAGACAATTACCTCACAGTGCAGCTTACATCTCTCTCTCTCTCCCCCCCCCTCTCTCTCAGACACACAGGGAGAGGGAGAGACCCTGCTACCAGGCTTTCAAACTAACAAGGCAAGAAATAAAAGAGGGAGGGGAAAGGCAGAGGAGCAGAGCAACCCTAAATCCTGGCTGGGAGCAACAGGATGGAGCAGGGTAGCCAGCTGACTGCCACCTTGGAAGCCCTGCTGTGGTGGTAGCGGGTTTCCATAATTTATTTCTTGCAGCACCAACTTAAAGTAGCCTCTATGGTATGGTCTGGCTTAGGGTCTAGGGGTTCCTTAGCCCCCTCTCTGCCAGGCTTTGCCCACCCTCATAATGCCATGTTTAAGCGCCTTGTCTCAGCTACTACCAGTGAGAGTGCTAAGTAGCATTTGATACACCACATTTATTTATTTTTTGCACATATGGGGGACTTTTGCAGTGGCAAGGCCCTCGTGGTGGTGGCGGCTGGCGGAGTCCCCCAGATAGGTGCATCTGCTACATGCTAACCCCATTCCATAGCCAAGGGTTAGGGTTGCAGCCAAGGGAGACCCATCCTTCAAAGTGCTGAGTTTTGAGCATTTATATCCAGTTTGCGCCAGGCCCATGGTTCTATGTCTCTGCAGAGTGCCGGAGTATGTGTTCTTCCTCCTCCATCTCTGTGACGGAAGCAGCTCTGTGCCCTTCCCCATGATGAGGAAAAGTCCTTACAGGTTGGGAGAACCTTGAAGCTTATAGCTCCTGTCTTAGTTCCTCTGTAGACAGAGGTAAATTGGAGCATATTGCTGTGAAGCTAGGATAGTGGCACTGATGGAGCAAGGCTTTGGAGCAGAGGTCCTTAGCACCATGAATAGAAGGGCCCTTAAGGACGGCTAGGCTGCCTGACTATGTACCCTGGCTATGTACCCTGTCTGTAGGATATACATCTATTTAAAAAACCCTTCATTTCCATGGCTCTTTAACTGGGTGACCAGGAGAATTTTAGCTAGACTTTCCCCATCCTGTATTAAATGGTTCAGATGCTTTTCATGGTAAAAAAATAATCTGCTGTTTGCAGTGGTGCCAATATTAATGCTCCCTTCATTATGTTACTTTTAAAAACAGCAACACGATGTTGCCTGCAAAACTTTTCCTTACTGTGATAGGATTCTCTTTTGCTCACATCTTTAGCTGGAGTCCCTACAAAGTTTGGTAGTACTTTTGCAGAGTGCCAGCACTCGTTTTCCTTTCAGCTCCATCCCATTTCTAGAGAAAACGTAGAAATCTGGCACACTCCGGGCCTTGATTACAGTATGTTACCTCTTGTCATATTGTTCCAGCAGAGAGGCAAAGATCATCCTCTTTCGCCCGCCTTCATCAGATGGCTGCAAAACTTTTCTGTTTGAAGTTTTCACAAGGCGACTGTCTGTCACCAAACTATTGGATATTCAAAACAGTGTATTTTTTAAATAATGATGATGGTGGTGATGATTTAACAAACATTGAGGACTTGATCTAAAGATGCAGCATGCGACAGAAGAGTGGAACATTCAGCAGCAGCTTCAATCCTTAATCATCCTTGCTTTTTTGCAAAATACTAGCATATGGATGTGCACATGGCAGTTGAGCTGGAGAGCCATGCACACCCCATAATTAGAAGGACACATAATTTTAAAACCATTTGCTTGATATTTACTAGCCTCTCCAAAATGTCTGCTAGATGGAAATGTGAGATGAGTTGAAGAGATTGGGGGGGGGGGGAGAGGAAAGGCAAGGAACAGGGAGGAAAAATACAACAGGAAAAAAGCTTATAAATACAGCATCAAATAAGTACTGGTGTCATTTTTTAAAGGAAAGGAGTGAGGTTTTTTTTTGTTAGGAATTATTTTGAAATTGTGATTAGGAGTTTGTTGGAGAGCATGTAACCCCAAACGAACCCCAAAGTTTTCTACTCCACCCTGTGTTTGTTTCCACCGCAATTCGGATTCCACAAAAACCAAAGTTACTCGGCTCCATTTTTCCCTTGACCCAATTTAACAATGCAATTAATTATGCTATTGTTAGATGATTCCACATCATTCATTTCAGCTGGAGGTGGGGGAGTGAAGACATTGCAATAATATAGTGAAAAAATAATGTTAGAGAATTGTGAAGTTAAATAAAAAGACCATGACAGCAAATGCTGATTATATAGGCCTATCCATTCCTCTTTGTACAGTTTTTGGTACCCTTCCACATGGATGGAATTCTCTGATGTCCCTAGATGTTAGGGCCCCGCTGCAAATTTCTTACAGGAAGAAAAATGTTATTGATCCCGATTTCAGTAGGGAATGAAGATTTTTCTCTTTCTTTTCCTGATACGTCTTGTGCTTGTCTTGTGATATCTTGTGCTGTTGACAGTTTCCGTTCAATGGCTTATGCATTCTTACGCTAAAATTTAAATAGTTTCTGGGTTGTGTGAGGTGCTGGACTCACGATCAATTGGACAGAAGTTGGAAAACAGAGAATCCATTACAGAGCAATATCCTAAGACTATTCCATGCCCAAGGTCATGGCCTTGAAAGAATGCAACATTGCGTCAGATTCCAGAGCCACTTAACCTCTCCTTCACAGGTGATAGCTGGAGGGACATACTGTCCAAAGATACCCTATCAGACAAATCCCAGATGAGAACCCCAAGGCCAAATTCGTTCCTTGTTTGTTGCGTACGTACATCCCCAACCTTGCCCCTAAAAGCAGCTTTTGTATGTGTGTGCATGGCTTAGTGAGTATGGTTGAATTGTTTCCTCCTTACCATCTTCTATAAAGTTCCCTGGTGCTGAGGGGTAGGGGGGGGAGAGCAATGGTTTTTGCACTGTAAAAAAGGTGGTACAGATCTTCATTGGCCTCCAGAATCTAACAAACCTCTTTAACTACTTGTAGGTGCTTGAGCTGACAGACAATGTGTTGTAGGCAAACCCTTGTATTACAACTTTAAATAATACTAGGGAGGGGGAAGGACAACAGCTTTTGGAAGGAGAGTGAACCAGAAATGGGGAACTTTTTTTTTCATTTAGGATTTTAATGTGAACCTACCTAATTCACATTTTCCTACCGTAAACAACATGTAAATCAAAACACAGCTCTCTTTCAAAATTCATGCTTGTCTGAATTTTGTGATGAAGTCTTCCAACCTAATAATGTACACAAAAATGTCTATATTAGGGTAGTGTGCAGAAAAATGCATATATTGATGAAAACAGTCTACGGAAATGCATTGCTCCAAGGACAACTGATTGCAGAAATGTACACACCAGGCAAAATTCCATGCAAATGTGTAAATAAGGTGAAATTCGCACTTAAATGGTGATGAATTTTCATGATAACTTTTTAATTCTTTTCACTCACAAATGGACCCAGAATGTGAAAAAATAAAATGAGAAATTGAAAGATTGGTCCATCCCTAGACTGAACGAAATGGAGAGGGTAAAGTCAGATGAATAATCCTGTGAGTGGAAAGGGACTTTGGTGGGAAAGGCAGTTTAAAGGGGGGGGGGGAAATAGGAGAAAGCTTATGCCCTCCTGCTACTTTTCTCTCCCAAATCTCCCCTGCCCAGGGGGAACCTTTCCCCCAGAGAAGCAGCCACTAGGTTTTTTTTAATAAAAGCATTTTCTTGCAGTACGACATTTGGTCTCCATAACTCTCAAGACAATACTGACATGTGGCCATTGGTATAATTTATTAATTACATCTGTCTTTAATATTTTCCTGCTTTTAGGCAACACAGTAAATTAGACTATGTTTTCCTTGAACTTCAATGTAATGCTGCTCGGATTCATTTGCATTTACAGGATCTGCGGATACATACAAGAATGCTATCTACAATACCATGCCATATATAATTCTGTTGCCAATGTCTACTGGGGATATTGTAAACTAAAGAACCCCATAGTCTTTTATCCACAGTTGCAAGCATCCTCTCCAGCATGTGCAGAATGACCCAAATATTTGCAGAAGGCAGAGTAAGGAGGAGAATGCTGGAAAGGATATAATAACAACCCATTCTGTCTTTGTTTCATAATCTGAAAGGGACTACCCACTTGATTAGGTCAGTGTGTGTGTGTGTGTGTGTGTGTGTGTGTGTGTGTACACAGATATGTGCGTATATCTGGAAGAGAGACCTAGGCAGTGATCCTATACTTGGTCTTTATCACTAGTAAATACTCATGAACTCTGTGGAATTTATTTATAAGTATACAGTGGTGCCTCGCTAGACGAATTTAATTCATTCCATGGGTCTTTTCTTATAACGAAAAATTCGTCTAGCGAATCCCATAGGAATGCATTGATTTTTTTTTGCCCATAGGAACACATTAATTGAATTTCAATGCATCCCTATGGGAAACCGCGATTCGCTAGACGATTTTTTTCGTAAAACGACTTCGTCTAGCGAGGCAACCTCCGCTCGAAAAATCCTTTCGTTTAGCGGAAATTTCGTTAAGCAGGGCATTCGTTAAGCGAGGCACCACTGTACATGTATAGGATTTGCAATGTTATTTCTAGAGTAGATTGTGACCCATTCCATAGACAGGAACACCATTTCAGATACCAGTAGGGGCAAAAGTACTGTATGCTGTCAGATATATTCAACATTTAACTGGGGGTGGGGGGTGGGGAATCAATGCATTGTAAGAAAAAATGTTGGATTTACTTGATATACTGTGGTGGGGGGTGGGGGACCCTACAGGAATGTTGACAACACAGATCAGAGAGTCCCTTCTGCCTTTTTACACCAAAGTGGTATGATTCATTACGATTTATTCCTCACTGTTTGGCAAAAAACAAAAACAAAACAAAACCCACTGTAAACTGCCCTGTTTTATTCTGTAAACCATTCTGCGATCCTCAGACGAAGGGTGGTGTGTAAAACCTCATACATACAAGTACATGGAGGGGTGTTATGATGAGTGGAGTCCTGAACTCTGCTGAAAGAGCTGGTCCTCCAGGACCCCTCTGAAATAAGTGGCTGGCTTTGACTGTGATGCTTATCCTATTCATTGTGAATCCCCCCTCCCCAAGTACATCTGGCATCTTCTCCCCCCTGCCTGTAAATGGAGAGAAAGAGGGCCTAGTAGTTGATTATCTTCCAAACATCGTATCATAAGATCTGCTAGTTTTTTTTTTTTTTTGGCCTCCTACTCCAGGTACATGGGAAGGTATTTTCATGAGCATAAAACTGGTCTTATCAAATCAGTCTGGCAGGACAGCCAGACAAAGTACTCAGACATAATTGCCTTAATAAAAATGCCATGCGCGCTTGCAGAGTGCCGTGAAGACACTGATTTGGGCTGCCCTGCATTCGGAACAATTTGTCGCCCAGTGAGGATAAACACTGCAGCTGTTGCTCTTAGACATTAAAGGGACAGTCTTTCCGTTCACGGTCATTTCTTTAAATATATATATTGTCATGTGGAGATCCTTCAAGCTTGATCCACACAGCCTGCTGAAGCCAAGGATGGCATTTCCATTCATTTAAACGGGTCTCAGGTCAGTCTTTACTGTCACTGTAATGCCAAGTACGGCTGTTTGCTTTCTTTCTTTCTTTCTTTTGTTGTTGTTTAGTCGTTTAGTCGTGTCCGACTCTTCGTGACCCCATGGACCAGAGCACGCCAGGCACTCCTGTCTTGCACTGCCTCCCGCAGTTTGGTCAGACTCATGTTGGTGGCTTCGAGAACACTGTCCAACCATCTCGTCCTCTGTCGTCCCCTTCTCCTTGTGCCCTCCATCTTTCCCAACATCAGGGTCTTTTCCAGGGAGTCCTCTCTTCTCATGAGAAGTTTGCTTTCTTTAAGGCATCCCAAAGGACCCTAGTTAGATGATGTTTGCATATTGTATGGCAAATGTGCTGTCAATGCAGGTCCTTCTGGAAAAGGGTGTGCTTTTCTTTCTTTCAGATACTTTGTTGGAACTTTCATGCAGAAGGTTGCAGATTCCATCTCCCAGCATTTCCAAGTAAAGCTGAGAGAAACTCCTGTCTAAATCCCTAGAGAGCTGGTATAGACAATTTAGAGCAAGATGGCCAACGGTTGGACAAGGCTGCTGCTTCCTATTTTCTCTGTAACTATTTAATGCCCACAAATATATATATATATATATATATATATATATATATATATATATATAGATGAGAGAGAGAGAGAGAGAGAGAGCAGCCTGCACGTACATTTAAATGTAAGGGTCTGGAGCATTTTGCTCTACCAAATATTCAAGTATGCATTTAAGTGCTAAATAGCAATGGGTGATAATGGAGTTGTGCTCTTTTTATTATTATTATTTTTACATTGAGGTTAGAACACACTCCAATCCCTTCTGAGAGTCAGAGATCCAAATGGCTGTGGGAGTTGTGTCCATTTTATGCAGGGCTATAATTAATAAAGTAAACCATTTAAAATAATTGCCATGCTCTGAAGGGCCGTCATTATGGTGTTGCCATAATTATGTGTGAGTCAGTTGTCTCTATGGTTTTTGCTCACTATGCCAGAACAGCACTGAATATTCTTTGATCGTTTGGCTACATCTAACGGAACACAAGAAGCAGCAATGATAGGTATGATGGGGTGATTCACCCAGTCCTGTATTATGGCCTGTACAGGAGGATCCTAATCACAAATAGTGCAATAGAAAAGAAAACACCATTCATTCCCAGAACCCATAGATGTAAAGATTAGGGTTTGTCTAGAAAAGAAGTGCCCACTTACATCTTTGTTGGAGAGCTGAAAGATGCTGAGGAGCATCACAATTTCTGAGCACTTTTGAATTCTGCAAATGAACCTTACAGAACTTACTAATATTGATAAGTGCTTTGCTATAAATGAGAAAGAAGAGGATGACAAGTATTCCAATAATGGCCGTCAATAGTCAGTACTGTGCTGTATGCAAACCTTTGCTTTGAAATTGAGAGACCAGGTTCACATGATTACTCCTTCCATGACTTGTATGATTATAGATGTTTATATGGGGTCTTCAGGTACATAGGCAGCATGCCACTGAATAGCAGTTGCCGAAGAGCAATAAGGGCGTGTGTGCGCCTTGACTTCAAGCCTTACTTATGGGTATGATAGAAGCACAAGGTTATTGTGCTTGGTTTGGTGGATATATAGTCTGGGTTTTCTTTTTAACATATTTGATCTATTTACTTGTTTATTTTAGCCTAACTCACTTGCTGGCTCTTACACACACACACACACACACACACACACACACACACACACACCAATTTAATCACATTAAAAACAGCAGAGAATATGGTGGCGTCTTGAAGACTTGAATAATTTATCATGACATAAGCCTCTGGCCCTCCAGATGATGTTGGGAGTTGGTCCCCCAGCATGGCCATCATGGCCATTGGTCAAGGATGATGGGAGTGCGGCAGCATCTGTAGGACCTGGATTATCTGATGCAAGAGCTATCAGATCCTAGTCCGAGGAAGCTCATGCCATAATAAAATCACTAGTCTTTTTACGGTGCCACAAACCTGCTTTTGATCTGTGGTGCGATTCTGTATTTTACTTTTGAGTTGTATTTCTCGGTGGCATTCCGCTAAATAATTGTGTGAGCAAAATGACTTCCACATGCACAAGGGGACGTCACCCCCCTCCCGTCCCACTTTATGTGCCCCATGTCATCTCCAAATCTGCTCCAAAGGGCTGTTGGAACCCCTAGAACAAATTTAGGGGGTTCCCAAGGGAAGGAGAGGGAGAGAACATTCTGTTGCGCAAGAAGAATGATCGCCAGAGTGCTATGTTGAATCCCACCCTATATATAGATACCTATACCTCTATCTATCTATCTATCTATCATCTATCTATCTATCTATCTATCTATCTATCTATCTATCTATCTATCTATCATCTATCTATCTATCTGAATCCCACCCTATATACAGATACCTATACCTCATCTATCTATCTATCTATCTATCTATCTATCTATCTATCTATCTACCTATCTACCTATCTACCTATCTACCTATCTACCTATCTATCTACCTTATCTATCTATCTATCTATCTATCTATCTATCTATCTATCTATCTATCTATCTATCATCTATCATCTATCTATCATCTATCTATCTACTCTATCTATCATCTATCTATCTATCATCTATCTATCTATCTATCTATCTATCTATCTATCTATCATCTATCTATCTATCTATCTATCTATCTATCTACCTACCTATCTATCTATCTACCTTATCTATCTATCTATCTATCTATCTATCTATCTATCTATCTATCTATCTATCTATCTATCTATCATCTATCTATCTATCTGAATCCCACCCTATATACAGATACCTATACCTCATCTATCTATCTATCTATCTATCTATCTATCTATCTATCTATCTATCTATCTATCTATCTACCTACCTATCTACCTATCTACCTATCTACCTATCTACCTATCTACCTATCTACCTTATCTATCTATCTATCTATCTATCTATCTATCTATCTATCTATCTATCATCATCTATCTATCTACTCTATCTATCATCTATCTATCTATCATCTACCTACCTATCTATCTATCTACCTTATCTATCTATCTATCTATCTATCTATCTATCTATCTATCTATCTATCTATCTATCTATCTATCATCTATCTATCTATCATCTACCTACCTATCTATCTATCTACCTTATCTACCTTATCTATCTATCTATCTATCATCTATCTATCTATCTATCTATCATCTATCTATCATCTATCTATCTAATCTAGCTTTATGGATTTTTATTAGCTACTTTGAGCATCTCCAACTGGATTAGAAAATAGAGCTATTCTGTCTGTTATACCACCAGGCTCTTCTTAATCAGCTGCCTTCATTCCGTCTGCTGCATTGTTCTGTATTCTTCATGCTGAATTTTGTGTGTGCGCGCGCGCATGTTAAGAGATGAAATGCGAAGAAAGCACACCCTCATCAGGCAGCAATGACCGACTCACAGCCCCTGGGCTATTATTCCGGACTACTGCAACCCTTCCAATTTTTAATCAAAATTTGATAAAAAAAGTTTGCCGACAGTTTCACTAGAAAGGAAAGGGGTGGGGGAAAAACTATTTCCAAAGGGAGAGCCTTGTTCCATTTCTTTGGGTTCTGCTTGCTATGTTTCGAGCGTGCCAAACCAAATGTACCCCATAACTGAGAAGCACTTAATTGTTTGTTGGGATGGACTTCATTATGACACCAGACCACCCATAACAGGGCTGGCTCTTGTGTGTGGTAAAACATGCTTAACAGCCTTTGTACTGCTATCTGGAGACGAGGGTGCTTCCCCAAGAATTACAGAAGTTTGCCATCCCCGTCTTGAAGGATGACCCATGAAAGGATGTTAGCCTTTCTGTTGAAAAGGATGTGATTGCTCTAAAACCAAAGGATGGCTTGTTTGCATCTTTGATTATTTTTAAAAAAGCTGAGAGTTGTTAACAGTAGAAATAAAGGCTCGAGAACATGAGGTTTTAGAAACAATTAATGACATGAGCTGCTGTTTGTTGTTGTTCTGGCACAATAGCAAAAGGTTGCTACTGCTACAGCTGTGGCTCCACTTAATCTCCAGCTGCAAATGTATCATCAATCATTTTCTGGGCCACAAAGGCCTGTCCTCTTTAACCATAAATGATTTCCATGTGCAAATATTAGCTTTCTCAAACCACACCCACATGGCAATAAGGATCTATGCGACCCTTTAAAAAAAGAATTCATCTGTTCGGAGGCCAAACATGCTGTTCTCTTACAGTAGCGTAAGCTCACTATTTCTAATGGGACTATATTGATGGAGAAATCTTTGAAGGTTCCCACCCTCCACTGTCTGAATAGCTAAGATGTACCACAAACCACATAATTCTTCTAATATGGTGTGTGTGAGACTTTTGCGTCCTTGTTTTCCTCTAACTGATAATTATGTGTCTTCCATGGATATTTGATTACTGGAAGCTTACACAGGCCACAAGCATAAATTTATTTGCTGCGTACTTTGCGAAGGAATTTAAATGCCCTCCTTCCGACTCCACAAACAAGTTGACATGAATCATCAGAAAACAGTTGTAAAATTCATACGATGCTGTAGTAAAATGCTTAGAGCCAGTTCCAAGAGGAAGTTCTTATGAAAAATACCTGAAACCAGGAGAGAGGGAGCTGCAGAGTTAATTGCATCCTGCAGGATAATTTTACAATTACCCTCCATTTGCTCCAAGTTCCTAACCTCAAATCTAGCCTAAGGGAGAGGCCACAGCTTTTTGTGTGCAGAAAGTGCTGGGTTCAGCCTTTGGCACCTCCAGGAACAACTGTCTACCTCAGGCATCCCCAAACTTCGACCCTCCAGATGTTTTGGACTACAATTCCTATCATCCCTGACCACTGGTCCTGTTAGCTAGGGATCATGGGAGTTGTAGGCCAAAACATCTGGAGGGCCGCAGTTTGGGGATGGCTGGTCTACCTGAAGGAGCGCCTCCACCCCTATCGATCAGCCCAGACACTGAGGTCCAGCTCTGAGGGCCTTGTGGTGGTTCCCTCACTGTGAGAAGTGAAGCTACAGGGAACCAGGCAGAGGGGCCTTCTCAGTAGTGGTACCCTCCCTGTGGAATGCCATCCCATCCCCTATCAAGGAAATAAGCAACTATCTGACTTTTAGAAGACAACTGAAGGCAGCCCTGTATAGGGAAGTTTTTAATGTTTGACGTTTTATTATGTTTGTACATGTGTTGGAAGCTGCCCAGAGTAGCTGGGGCAAACCAGTCAGATGGGCAGAGTATAAATAAAGATGATTATGATGATATGAAAATTTACTGCCACTACCATCAGTCTATATAGACAATGCTGTCCAGGATGGAACAATGGCATAATTTGACAAAAGGCAGCCTAGCACAGTGACTGGGAAAACCCAGTCAGATAGTCTGGCCATTAATAATAATAATAATAATAATAATAATAATAATAATAATAATAAATTCCAACAGCACGATCCTATCCAGTATGGGCTGGTGCCCATTGTGACTTGTGTGCTTGCTACTTCTAGTAAAGGTAAAGGTAAAGGGACCCCTGACCATTAGGTCCAGTCGTGACCGACTCTGGGGTTGCGCGCTCATCTCGCATTATTGGCCGAGGGAGCCGGCGTATAGCTTCCAGGTCATGTGGCCAGCATGACAAAGCCACTTCTGGCGAACCAGAGCAGCACATGGAAACGCCGTTTACCTTCCCGCTGTAGCGGTTCCTATTTATCTACTTGCATTTTGACGTGCTTTCGAACTGCTAGGTTGGCAGGAGCTGGGACCAAGCAACGGGAGCTCACCCCGTCACAGGGATTCGAACCGCCGACCTTCTGATCAGCAAGCCCTAGGCTCAGTGGTTTAACCACAGCACCACCTGGGTCCCGGTGCTACTTCTAGTAAGAGCAAACAAATAAAATCCCCTCCACTCACAGTAGAATCAAACTGTTGAAGAATTCATCCCTGTTCCCGAGAAGTTGGTGAAATGACCCCCCTCCCAATTTTCTCTGACTGAAAATAGGGTGGAGAATTACAAGATGCAAGATTTATGAAACTGCTAAAGATGAGTTGAAATGAAAATCAGATAGGGGGGACTTGGGGAAGTCCACATAACAATGGTTAGAGAGATAAGAGTTTATTTGTATTGTCTTTGTTTTGTTTGTTGTGTTGTTTTTTGTTGTATTTTTGTTTTTATAAGTGTTGATATAAAATGAATAAAAAAATTTGAGAAAAAAAAGAGAGAATTACAAGATGCCACTGAGGTCTAGGCTATGTGGTGGACCTTCTCTGATTTGAGATGTTCATATCGGAATTTGCCTTTGCTATGTTACAATATAAAAGACTAACTGCTCAGTTATTTGTATATAAAGAGATGTTCAAGGGGCCTTTGAGCTAATTAGCTGTACTCAGTTTGTTGCTGCTGCTACTGTTTAAAAGATAAATGGGTCACAAAGGTTTTTTTTTAATTTAAGAAAATATATATTAAAAAGAGCTGAGCTGGAGAAATCTGCACAACTTTACCACCAAATTGCCTTTTATATGTTTAATTTCTTTTTTTTTCTTTTTAATTTTTGGACTTTTTGCTTGGTTGTGATAATGGAGAGTGGTTTTTTTGCATTACTGCTAATTTAGACCTAGGAAGTCTCATTAAAGCACTTTAGGAGAAAATGCTACATATGCAGGATGAGACATAGAGCAGAAATATACCCTCCTAAAAGTGAATATTAAAAACTGTTTTGAATATAACCTTACATGGCTTGTGCTTTGAATATGAAATATAGCTTACATAAATATGAGGGATGGAACATAGTTTGAAAGATCAGAAAAAATTAGTTAGTTTTTGTGGGAGGAGAGCGGGGGCAGGGACGGGGGTGGGGGGGATGGCTTTGCCCCAGTTTATATATTGTAATTTCCAGAGGTAGATAGTGGATGCGATTTGGAGCTTGAATCTCAGTGAACTTCAGCATCATGGGCCATGTAGGGAGTTGTAAAGACTCCTTTGTTTCAGTTTTCAGATTTTTAATTGGCTCTGGGTTTCAAAGTTCTTGTTCTTTCAAATACGTCTTTGTATTTTAATTTATTTCTCAACCTCAGTTGCTTAGAGAGTGGTGCTGATAATGCCAAGGTTGCAGGTTCGATCCGCTTATGGGACAGCTGCATATTCCTGCACTGCAGGGGGTTGGACTAGATGATCCTTAGGGTCCCTTCCAACTCTATGATTTTATGATTCTGAGTCACTTTATGGGGGAGGAGACGTGTGGGGCCAAACAGTTTCTCCTCAAAATGAATATATCACAAAGCCAAGTCAAAATGGCAACTCATACTATTGAAGCAATCAAACTGACTCTAGTAGGGCTTATCTTGGGATTGGAGCCAGACTTCTTTCCTCCTCCTCCTCCTCCTCCTCCTCCTCCTCCTCCTCCTCCTCCTCCTCCTCCTCCTCCTCCTCCTCCTTGTTCTTCTTTGCTTTATATGCCATTTGAGGGCATACCACCTCCATGTTACAAATGTGGTTTTGTAAATGACTCTTAACATAGAATGCTCCAATAGATTGGTTATAATCCTCTGCCTATCAACACTTTCTGATGGCATCCTTATGTTAGTCACACATTGGCCTTCCCATCTGTCATGTGCATTAATTAATTTACCTTTTATTTATGAACCAGTTACAACATTAGCAATGACCTTGTTGTTTCATCTGCCGGTAGAATCAGCAGTTTGGGGAATTTAAACCATCTTAACCAATCAATCAAATGTAATCGAAGAGAGTGTTTTGTCCCTGGAGTTCCCAACATTTTTTTTCCTTTTAAAGAAAATAATCATTTCTAACCAGGTAGTCTAGAAGGGATTCCATTGGTGGCGATATCGATAGTCCCCGGAGGTCAGCAGAAACAACAGGGAAACACACCTTCCCCCTCTAGTTCCCAGATTAGATCAGGGACGAGGAACCTTAAATGCAGGGGTCGAATGTGGCCCTTCAGGACTCTCTGTCCAGTTCTTGGGATCCCTAAACCACACCCTCTCTTTCTAGGCAGCATCCCTTGCCACACACCTTCCTTCAGTGTTTTGTCAGTGTTTCCGGGAATGGAGTTGAGAGATGACCTAACATGGGGAGCAAATAGCAAAGACCTGATGAAGAGAGCACAGAAGAGGTTATACTTTCTGAGAATCCTCCAGAAAAACAATCTCTCAAAGGACCTGTCGAGGGCATTTTACCACTGTACTGTAGAAAGTGTATTAATCTATGGTCTCTCTGTGTGTGGTTTGGGAGTTGCACAGTTGGGGAAAGAACAGGGCTGCCCAGGGTCGTAAAGACTGCGGACAGGATAATTGGGTGCACTCTTCCCACTTTGGATCAAATTTATGCCTCCAGGTGCTATAAGAAAGCTGCAGATATTGTGCAGGATAGTGTGCACCCCGGAAATGATCTCTTTCAGCTTCTGCCTTCTGGAAGGAGGTATAGGGTCATAAAGACCAGAACAAGCCGCCTGAGAAATAGCTTCTATCCAAGAGCGATTTTGGTTTTGAACGTAGTGAAAGGTACTCTCTGAGGGTTTGTATTCAGTTGTGGGGTATCAGAGTTTTAGGCATAGCTGCCAAGTACCCCGTTTCCCCCGGGAAACCCCCGTTTTTTCTTACCTTTTCCCGGCGGTCCCCCATATCACTTCATCTCCCATTATTCTCCCTTATATTCTCCTGCCGGCGGCCATTTTTTCCTGATTTGCCCATCTATGGGCACCGAAAATGGCCGGCGCCGGCTTCGAAAGTCGCGTCTACGGACTTCCGGACATGCGTAGACGCGACTTCCGGTGTTGACGGCGGCCATTTTGGGTGCCCATAGATGGGCAGAGCGACACCGAAAGTTGCGTCTAGGCAACATCCGGTGTCACGCGGCTTCCGGTCCTGGATTATGCAGTCAGGGACATGGCAGATATGGTTTTAGGGGGCAAATCAGAAGGGGTATTAGAGTTTTTAGGGGGTTAATTATGTATAGGTGGGATGGGAAGTGAGTCGATATGCATTTTTTGGATAATAGGCTGATGGTTGTTGTAAGTTTGATGTAGATTCTCAATTTCGTTGTTCTGCACGGGACGATGACAATAAAGATTATCGTATTGTATCGTGTCATGAAGTCTTTAAATCTGACAGTAATTCTGGATTGCTAGGTGGAAGATAGAGAGGGTTCTCTCTCTCTCTCTCTCTCTCTCTCTCCACTATACAAAGATAAAATTTACATCCATTGCTCTGCCTGCTTTGGCCCCTGGCAGAGCCCTCCACTGGCCTGTGTTCCCTATAAAGAAAATAATGAGGGCCCCCCCCCACTGAAATGGTTCCCCACACCTGAGCTTGTGTCATGAACTGGCAGGACTATGGGGAGGAGGAAGAGAATCCCAGTGAGGTGTGTAGCCAGGACTGGAACACACTGGAGCAAACTGAGGATGGGGAGGGAAGTACTTACCGGGTGACGGAAGATGGCGAGGGGATAGGGGGTCCATGCAAAGGAACCAGAGCAGCAGGACCCATCACCAGAGCCAGAGGGGCCCCTGTCTCCCAGTACATGGCAAGCTCTGAGGCGTAGGGGAGCAGTGGGAGGGGCACTCTAGGAGGCTGAGGCAGGCAAGGTCCTACAGCCCAGCTCCTTAGCTGGCCAGGTGGGGCTCACTAGCTCTGGGAGGAGGGGTGTGATTCCTCAGCTGAGGGCAGGTGAGGGTCACCTGCCTCCTCAAGCCCAGAAGCTGCTGTCAGCATGCCAAGAACAAAAGGGAAGCAGAGTTGAGGGGCCGTGTCTGCTCACCTGCCCATCTTGATGGACCTTGGCTTGGATGTTCCAGGATCTTTGTGGGATGGTACTTTGGACTTTGAACATGTGGATTGATCCTGTACTAGAGACATGACGTATTGACTTGCCGCAAGGTAGGCCAGGGTTTCATGACCCAATACCAGACTGGAGAAGTTCTAGATAGAATGCTGAAAATATCTAGATATAATTCAGGTGGGGAATTAGGGAAGTCATAGGTACCATGTTCTAAGGCAGCACTTTTATTAATAATTTATTTCACATTTCCCACTTGCAATAACAAATTATTAATTATGATCATTTTGTAAATGTGCAGATTGAGAATACTGACGAAGGGATAGGATTTCTTGCCTTGGTTGAAGTAACTGATGGATCTTACACCCAGCAGTGGAACCCCAAATGAAATTAAGCTGAATATTTTAATTCTTACCTTGTTCTGTATTATTGTGGGCATTTTTGTTGTTTTGCACACAGCAAAAAAGAAAAGAAAAGAAGGGCAGGAGAGAAATTAGAAGAGATTACAAAGAGTGGTGGTGCCATCTATTTGGGAAATGCATTGTTTGCCTGCATTTGAAAAGAGAAGGACACCATTTGGCAGCACAGGGTGCCACTGTTTTGGTTCCAGCTAATGATCATTGTGTGAATTGAGCTGTAAGGGGAGCTGCCCATTGACCAGCATTGATTGCTTCCACCGACAGGTGCTAATGTTCAGAGGGCAGGACACAGCTGCTGGAACAAGGTTCCCATTATCCTTTGCTGGGTATTGATGCACCCTGTGGGATGTTTCCTCTCTGGCTGTGTTAATTTTCGGAATGTGTATTTGCATCCCTCTTGTGCTGCAGTTTCAGTGTCGAGGCCTTTGCCTCCCTCACGCCTTGGCTTCCCCTCCTTCCCTGTCTTCTCCAATCTGCAGCTTTTGCAGTCGTGCTGGGCTCCAGGCTTACTCTAATTACAGTCCATATTAAATGGCAGGCTCTATGAAGGTTGTCCCCATATACAGTGGTACCTCTGGATGTGAACGGGATCCGTTCCGGAGGCCCGTGCGCAACCAGAGCAGTACTCAACCTGAAGCGCCGAATCTGCGCATGCTCGCCATGCGATTTGGCACTTCTGCGCATGACGTCATTCGGCGCGTCTGCGCATGCACGAATCACTGAACCTGGAAGTAACACGTTACGTTACTTCCGGGTTCGGTGCGTTCGTAACCCGTGTTGTACGCAACCCGCAGCATTCGAATATAGAGGTATGACTGTACAGGATTGTTTTAAGGGATGCCAGTAATGTATCTGCATACCCTCCAACATTTCTCCGATGAAAATAGGGATGTCCTATTCCATTAATAGTAGTAGTAGTGGTGGTAGTGGTAGTGGTAGTAGTAGTAATAATAATAATAATAATTTATACCCCACCCATCTGACTGGATTGCCACAGCCACTCTGGGCAGCTTCCAACATATATAAAACATAATCAAACTGTACAAGGCTGCCTTCAGGTGTCTTCTAAAGGTTGTATAGTTACTTATCTCCTTGGTTCTGGGGGGTCACATAACTCCATACCCTCCAACATTTATCTGATGAAAATAGGGACGTCCTAAGGGAAAGTGGGACATTCTGGGATCAAATCAGAAACTGGGATGGCTTCTGTAAATCTGGGACTGTCTCTGGAAAACTTGGAGGACACTTGGAGGGTCTGTATAGTTGCTGTTGTTTTGTTCTTCAGGCTAATATTTGGTCTTGCTGTTGCAGTATTGATACAATCAAGAAAACAGTTTGTGATTTCCTTGGGGCAGGGCCTGGAGATTGCCTACATTAGTGTCTGCCATTTTCTGCGATGACACTGACAAACCAGAACGCACTCTTTACCTTTGTACGTTTGCAGCAGAGGATGTTCTTTTTGGAGTCATGCACACTTGCCCAGAGTCTGCTAGGATTTCACTACAGTCTTGATTGTAGTATTTGGCATTTAACACTGATCTGAGATTTTTTATTTATTTTTTTACGCTGGGAATATTGCTTACGTTCAGCAACCCCCTCCACAAAGCAGAATCAAAATTGAACACAGTGCTTTTAACACTCTTGTGGGTTTTCAAAAGAGGATTTAGGGCACCTCCAGACAGTCAATATTTTGCAGCAGAGATTCAAGTACATACTGGGAAAATTAGGTGTGAGCAAAAGTGGATTAAAGCACCCTGTTGCTGTAGCACAACCAATCCACTTTAACGGACCCCCCCCCCCCCGGCGAAGTTTAGAAGTGGTTTAGAAAGTGACAGGGAACTGCACTAAAATGTGTCTGTCTGAAACCCTGGAGAGCTGCTGCCAGTCAGAGTAGGAAGCATTGAGCCCATGGTCTGGCTCAGGGTAAGGCAGCTCCTTGTGTTCCTATGTTATATGGTGGAGTATATGCTAAGGAAACTGATGTTGGGAAAGATTGAGGGCACAAGGAGAAGGGGACGACAAAGGACGAGATGGTTGGACAGTGTTCTCGAAGCTACGAACATGAGTCTGACCAAACTGCGGGAGGCAGTGGAAGACAGGAGTGCCTGGCGTGCTCTGGTCCACGGGGTCACGAAGAGTCGGACACGACTAAATGACTAAACAGCAACAATATGCTATGGCTGTCTTAATGTTTATAGTATTTTTTTTGCTCCTCGTGTTATTGTTCTCCCTCTGCTCATGCAGCACTTTGATCTATCTTTCTCTAGAGCAGGGATGAAATTAATTAAATCCTGCTGGGCTGCCTTGGCTAAGCTTGGAGAGTTTCACTCTCTTAACACAGTCTGAGATGCTCAAACATTTCAGCTAGCAAACGAAAAGATGAGTGAAGTGCGGAGGGCCCTTCAGTCTTCCTTTGGCTTGTGCCAAACAACAGTTTTCCCCATACTGACTTAGTAAAGATGAGGTTGATTCTTGCGATAGTAGGGCAGGACAGCTGTGCAAATGGAACAAAATAAAAACGGGTGCGTTCCATGTAAGACAGGGACCTAAATCTATGAGAAGCACTGGGCAGCTGCCCTTCAGGGAGCGAAATATCCTTTTCCTGAGGGGGAGGGTGTTATAAGAATTTTAAGGTCTCAAATATAGAATAAATATTCATAAATGCACACATATCTCAATATGCCTGAAATAGTATGGGAGAGCAATCCTGAAGCCATTTTGACTCTTCCAATGACCTCAAATATTCCTGTGCAGTAAGGGAGGCAAATGGGGAAAGCCTTCCCATTGTCTATTTCAGTGTTTCTCAACCTTGGGTCTCCAGCTGTTTATGGACTGCAAATCCCATCATCCCTAGCTAGCAAGACCAGTGGTCAGGGATGATGGGAATTGTAGTCCCAAAACAGCTGGAGACCCAAGATTGGGAGACACTGGTCTATTTGCTTACAAATCATGTGTTAAGGGCACATTTGCTTACAAATCATGTATTAAGGGCACATTTGTGTATGAATAAGGTGACCTGAATTCAGTAACTAAAGTATTAACCATCACAAAAAAATGGCCAGACTGCCCAGGTAATGCAATCAGTGACCATTATCGGGTATCGTGGCAGACAGGATTTCTGCTGTAAACCACCTCCTTCTGTGATTTATGTATGGTGTTTTAGGGGCATGGTCTTGGGCTACAGGGTGGGCAATTTCAAAAGTTTATATAATAATAATAATAATAATAATAATAATAATAATAATAATAATAATAATAATAAATAATAATAATAAATAATTTATTATTTATACCCCACCCATCTGGCTGGGTTTCCCCAGCCACTCTGGGCGGTTTCCTACAGAAAGATAAAATAAAACAATCTATTAAACATTAAAAGCCTCCCTAAACAGGGCTGACTTCACATGTCTTCTAAAAATCTTCTAGTTGTTTTTCTCTTTGACATCTGATAGGAGGGCGTTCCATAGGGCGGGTGCCACCACCGAGAAGGCCCTCTGCCTGGTTCCCTGCAATTTGGCTTCTTGCAACGAGGGAACTGCCAGAAGGCCCTCGGTACTGGACCTCAGTGTCCGGGCGGAACGATGGGGGTGGGAACGCTCCTTCAGGTATATAAGGGCTTTCGCACCATTGTTCAGGGTTAGTGAGGACCCTGTTGCAACAGTTCCTTGAATAAAAATCAGGCTTACTAGCCGCTTTGCTTCTCAATATACTCTGGTTGGTCTCTTTTATTTCTTCTAATGATAGGGAACCCACTTAAGGACTCTATACGGGTTCTGGAATACCCCATAAGGGAAAGGGAGCAGTTTTTATTATAACAGAGGGTAAAGAACAAGTATTGTGGTTAGTGTAGACGATACTGGGCGAGCATAAAGTACGTTAGGAACTCGTTTTTAGAACCACTAACGCTTAGTAACACCCAATCTCTAAAAAACAAACAAACCCACCTTTATTTGGAAATAAAATACCATTAATATGAAATGGATTATGAATTAAATAAGTCCTCTTGAGCGTATGACCTAAAGGCTGGAATCTTAAGAGCATGAGAAGGTTTCAGCTAGATGAGGCCAATGGTCCATTTAGTCTGGCATTTTGTTCTCAAAGTAGCCACTCAGATGTCTATGGGAAACCCTTAAGCATTACCCAAGCACAAGGGCATTCTCCCCTCCTGTCAATCAATCCTAGACAAACTTTCTAGGGAGTAAGCCCCTTTTTAACTTCGTAGGACTTTGAATAAAGATGCACAGGCGTGGGCTGTAAAATAATTCTGCAGGTTGTCGTCATCGTCGTCGTCCCCACCCCCCATCTAGATTTACAAACAGGTGTAAGGCACAAAGGGGCTTTGAATTATTTACCCAGAATTTTTTTTGGGTCTTAAATAATACCTACTTTATTTACATGAAGCTGGCTCTCCCAGGGCACATCTGGCTTCTGCACTGTTTACAGACCGCTCTAAGGAAAGCTGATCTGAGAATCTTTTGCAGCGAGTTCCCTATGTCAAACAGAGGAGCAGCATTTAGCTCTATTCTTAACTCGCAATTATTTGTGTTGGCCAACAAAAAGAATGAGAACTTAAGGGCATAAAGACCAAAAAAAGAAAAGAAAAAAGAAGCCAGCCTGCTCATGCCTGGATTCTGCTTATGGTGATAGCATCAGGGGGGGGGGGTCGCCCAGGATTGAGCGAATTGTGAAACAAGCGGTATACAGTGGTACCTCAGGTTAAGAACTTAATTCGTTCCAGAGGTCTGTTCTTAACCTGAAATGGTTCTTCACCTGAGGCGCGCTTTCGCTAATGGGGCCTCCTGCTGCCGCTGTGCCAGTGGCATGCGATTTCCGTTCTTATCCTGGGGCAAAGTTCTTAACCTGAAGCAACCACTTCCTGGTTTGCGGAGTTTGTAACCCGAAGCGTCTGTAACTCGAGGTACCACTGTAGTTAGCACACTACCAGGGATTTCTGAGGATGAATCCATGCAATGCAATCGCTGTGCATGTTTTCCCAGACGTAAGCCCCATGGGGGCTTATTGCCAGGTAAGTCACGCATAGGATTGCAAGTTTCAAGTCCAAGTTATGAAATAATGGGGGGGGGAAGGAAGGGGGCGGAATCTAGGTTTGGGGGAGTTCTGCATTTGAAAACACTTTAATAAGTTAAGATTGTTCACAACTGACACTGGACACAGGTACATGCTATTTCTAAGCAAGTATATTATTATTATTATTATTAATTTAAATTTGTATACCTTTCTTCATCTGAAGATCCTGGGGCGGTACGATTGTCTGTGTGAAAAAGTGTATACTGGTTTATTTTTGCAGCTCATCTGTTGTGAACACAGACCATGTACTTGCTGAACATTGCATGCGAACAACCGAATGACGGTACAGCTACATGGCTATTTGTGTACACAGATTGTACATTCGATGTAGTGCTATGTCAAGTGTTCTGTCAGTGCAAGCATGAGTTAACTCTCCTTCCCATATGTGCTGTTCTGGAGATTCTCCTGACCACCCCCTCCCCAAGCCAATTTAGCAGGGAGTGGAGGGCAGGAGATGGAGGGAGGGAGTCCTGTTGTGTTGGGAGAAGTCTTTCCATGGGCTTCCACTAGCAAGACTCGTTAGTTCAATCTGGCCCATTAGGTTGTGTCCAACTCAGAGCAGACCCATTGAAATGAAAGAATCTAAGCTAGTCATGCCTGTGAACTTTAACGGGTCTACTTTGAGTAGGACTGCTGCTGAATACCACCCATGGAATGGAATGTGTGCGCATTCACTCTGAGCGTCAATGTGGTATGTTGGGTAATTATGAGAGCCTCAGGCCTATATCCCTCCTGGATGACTGATTTGTCAATGGAAGTGATAAAATAAATCTTGTTTGCCTTGGAAACCACATTTAGTGTGCTCCTGGCCAACAGCACAAATCCTGCTATGCAACCATAGTCCTAAAAAACAACAACCATGCAAACAGTTGCTTTGGTATGAAGAGGGTGTATTGTGGGAAGAGGGTCAAGAATGTAATGGCTGCTCTTCTGCAATGAAAAATAATGATCACAAGATGCCATATCAAGAGATTTGCACACGCACAGATGGACGCCACTCTATTTTGACCTGATTTGCTGCTGGTGGTGCGAACCATAGTAAGAGGAAGGGATTCTTGTGTCTTAGGAGCTCCAATGTCTGTTTGCCTGTCGCGTCCATCACCTGATGTTGCATGAGTGCTCACCCTGTCCATGTTAATGAGCAGGCATAGCTTCAACTTACGTATGGGATTTCAGTAAGTGATTGGTGTTGATTCCTATGCTACAGTCCAGGTCTCCTGTATCTTATGAAATGCCTCTTATGATAGGAACATTAACTGCATCCTTAGAGGGAGTCTGAGAGGGTGGCAACGAGGGTGAGGGCCTTGTCCGTTGTGGCTCCCCATATGTGCAATGCTTTCCTTCATAGGATCCAACGCCTAGGGGCTGAGGGGCCCCCTATATTTGAGGGGGATGGCCCCCCAAAGTTGATGGGCATTGCCATTCAAATGGTATGCATTTACCACATCATGTGATCAATTATGTGAGGCGAGGCTTACCTGCCCCCCCATATTTTATTCAAGTTAGCACCCCTGCTCTCCCTAGTGAGGTCTGCTGGCGCTGTTGTTGACATCTTTTTGGCACCAGGTAAATATTTATGTTTCTCCCTGACTTTTGATGGACTAAACTGATGTTGTTTTGTTACCAGTGTGCTGCCAAGGCTTCCTGTGGGTGTACGATGGTTGTTTTGTTCTGTTTTAATGGTATAAAGTATGTGCAGTTATGTTTTAAATGTGTTGTAATACACTTAGAGACCTTCAGGTAATAAGCAACTTAGAAGTATTTCTCTCTCTCTCTCTCTCTCTCTCTCTCTCTCTCTCTCTCTCTCTCTCTCCCCCATATTAAATATAATATAAAGGCAGTGAATCAAATTGAAATTATTTATATATGAATTAGAATCCTTGTGTTTGTGTATCTATTATGATTATTTCCTCCCTTTGGTTTCTTGTTATAGGAGAAAGACAGCACTTTGTTTTTTATTATTATTAATTTGTGTTATTATTAAGGTATGCAACTTAGCCATTCACATGTGTGTTTATATGCATGCACTTGCTTGCATGCCTATACAGACACACCTCTCAAAATGTTACAATTAGTTTTACAAGCAGTGAAAAGTCAAAAGTTCTTTAAAGTTGCAATTCTATACAGCCTTCCCTCGGGATAAGATTCCTTGAACTGAGCAGGGCTTACTTCTAAGTACTGTAGACAAGTATAGGATTGCACTGTAAATTTCTAACTTGTGCTGTTTCTGATATTCAAAGCGATCATGTCCAGATCCCAGTTAGTTTATACATTAGTATCTCAGAAACCTAACTAAACAAATTACTCTCTTTCATTGATTTCTACACAACATGATAGGGTGAAGAATAAGGCCGAAGCAAGAGATAAGGCTGATAAATTATTTTAGAACAGATGATAAACCGATCATAGATAGCATTCATTGTGGCAGTTTACCTTTAAGAGATTAACCGAAATATCAAAGGTGCAAGAAGAGAGTAAAACCTTAACTCTTGAAGCAACATGTCTGCAAGGATGTCTTATTAGAATTAGGTGAGGGTAGGATCTACATAGTTTCTTTAAAAGGAAGAACTTTATTTTAGTTCTATACATAGGAGCCAACTCCTAGAAGCGGAGGTCCCTTTGGGTTCCCCTCTGAAATATTTGAAGGGGCTGCCCCCCCAAAGCTGATGGGCATTGCCATTCAAATGGTGTGTGTGTGTGTGTGTGTGTGTGTGTGTGTGTGTGTGTGTGTGTGACATCCTGTGAACAATTATGCAGGGTGGGGCTTACCTGCCCCCCTATTTTATTCAGGTTGCGCCCCTGGTTCTATATATGAAAATAAGTATAGGCACCTCACTGTAAATCAGATGTCCCTTGAAGCTTCTGTTTTCTATACTGAGGAATGGCAAATAGGGTTGCCAGACTCAATAGAGGACAGGACTTCTGTGCCTTTAATTGCCCTGCTCTCTTTTGAGTCTGGAAACCTTAAAGAGAAACCAGCAGACCCTTTGCTTGGAAATTAAACTGGTGCAAAGAAAGTTTGCCTTTAAGTTATCCATTGGCTTTGGCATTTCCTGGATATGTTCCTGGCTCAATTACCGACATGCATTTATAGAGAAAATGCACCTAAAGCCACACATTTTTAAATAACTAAATCACAGATTGAGGTGCAAATGGAGTGGGACTCACGTGAATGCATGTGAAAATGAGAAAGAGCAGAAATAGACTTATTTGTTCGTTCCGAATGATGCAATGTGGTTGCTAAAGGATCCTAGAGAAGTACGAGAGCATGAAGACTGTTGCATACCCTCCAACTTTTCATCTATGAAAATAGGAATGTCCTATTCCATTAACAATAATAATTTATACATACCCCACCAATACGACTGGGTTACCCCAGCCATTCTGAGTGGCTTCCAACATATATAAAACCACAATATAACATTAAAGATTTTAAAAACTCCACTATACAGGGCTAGCTTCAGATGCTATCTAAAGGTTTTATATCTTATCTCCTTGGCTTGGGGGGTCACATAACTCCATACGCTCCAACATATCTCCAATGAAAATAGGGACATTCTAAGGAAAAATGAGGCAATCCGGGATCAAAGCAGAAACTGGGATGGCTTCTTTTCTGACTGTCCCTGGAAAATAGGGACACCTGGAGGGTCTGCTGTTGCCCCAATCAAGCTCTAGTCATGCCAGAATATGAAGGAGGTGAGCATTCAAATGTGCAACCCAGGAAGAAATGTGGTGTAGATTGATGAAATCTGCATCTGGTTGTGTGAAAAGAGCTGGCCACTGAAGACACTTTCATTACATGGATCTGCTTGGTTTAGGGCAGGCATCCCCAAACTTTGGCCCTCCAGATGTTTTGGACTACAATTCCCATCTTCCCCAACCACTGGTCCTGTTAGCTAGGGATCATGGGAGTTGTAGGCCAAAACATCTGGAGGGCCACAGTTTGGGGATGCCTGGTTTAGGGCATGCATTACTTAAGTTACTTAAAATGTAGTCTTTTAATCAATAGCAAAGTGCATATGTAGGATTTTCAGAGCACTTCAGAAAAGGTGTGAACCAAATCCTGGCTAATTGCCTAAACTATATATATGCGTGTTAAGACATTTAAACCTCCCCCTTAAATAAATTCAGACAAGACTCAAATTTTGGTTTGGATTTTGGCAGAATTTAGGCCACAGCTTTATTGATTACAGCAACTGGGTGGTTGCATAGCCTCTGGTTCGACTAGCTCCCTGCACCGTTGCAGGTAGCACTGACCCAGGGCACCATCATAGGTCAGCCTAGGGTGAACACCCGGATAGGCGGAAAGCCGGGAACAGGCTATGTCCTCCACCCAGATGTCCCCCTGGACTCAGGCACGGGCACAACCCCCTTGCAGGGTTGACCAAACCATAGAGTCCCTGGATTCCTTTAATGGAATACCCTTCACATAGGGATGGTGAGAGCGTTTGCCCATCCGTATCACCTGAACCAGTGGCTATCCACAACCTTACAAGTTGTGATGATTTGCTATGTGGCAGGCGAAACCCACATGGCAACAGCCAATCAGTCAAATGGGGAAAATTCCTGCCGTGCTCCTGTCCCAATGACAGATGACACACAAGAGCATAGCAAGGTCAAGCGCAACAAAGCCCTAAAAGTAGGGAAAGGTGGGCAGGTGTTCTGAATGCACACACCGAAAGAAGAGGCTCTGGGTCACGTGCATGGATAAATATAGGTCCCTCAATCCATTTGGACTGCGCCCCATTGGCCAGATTGAACCCAACGTTGAGGGATCTACCAATTGGGTGTTGTGGCTAACCAATCTTACCCACCCACAACACAGGTGGTCGGTCTCCAGGTCTCACCGCAACACGTGCCCTCTTTGAGGGAGGACCCGATATCCCAGAATATGCCGAAAGTTCTCACTGAGGAATTCTCAGTACAGTCCTACTATCTGCACACAGGGTTCCTACAAGGGTTTTTGTTTTAAAATGTCATTCAGTAATAGCAATGACAGATGCTCTTTTTATTTTTGGAGGTGGGTGTCAATTAATGTTTACAAGTCAAAGACATAGAGTGCAAATGCAGCATTAATTTTACTAGGGCTTTTGTTTGATTGCTGATTTCTTTTAAGAAGCTCTAAACTATCTCAGCAGAGAACAAGAATATATAAAACATATTGTTGTTGTTTAGTCATTTAGTCGTGTCCGACTCTTCGTGACCCCATGGACCATAGCACGCCAGGCACT
This sequence comes from Zootoca vivipara, assembly GCF_963506605.1. NCBI lineage: Eukaryota > Metazoa > Chordata > Lepidosauria > Squamata > Lacertidae > Zootoca > Zootoca vivipara. Next base: position 26,328,708 of record NC_083278.1, on the reverse strand, counting down.
CTTGTCTTGCACTGCCTCCCACAGTTTGGTCAAACTCATGTTCGTAGCTTCGAGAACACTGTCCAACCATCTCGTCCTCTGTTGTCCCCTTCTCCTAGTGCCCCTTCTCCTAGTACTGTATAAAACATATACAGTACTACAAAATTCATAGCATACAATGCACAACAGTAATCCTTTATTGTAGATTGCATTGGCTGCAAACTAAAAACAACAATACAGCTGGGGAATGCCTAAGTAAAAAGAAAGGATTTCAGCAGGTGTCTAAAGCACAGAAGAAAAGGCAGCCATCTAACTGCTACAGGAACAAAGTTCCATCATGCATACCTGCCAAGTGCCCAAGGAAAAAATGGGACATTCTGTTGTTTTTCCCCACGTGAGATCTCGGCAGCCATTTTGGCATGGAAAATTAAAACTATTTAATTTTATGGCACTTCATTTTAAATGTTGTGAGTGCACATGTTCTATATTTATGTTTGATTAGCTTATTTCGTATATCTTACATTCACAATTCCTTGATTTGGACATAATTGAAAACAGAATATTCTAATCCCTTTAGAGAAATTGCTAGGTCTATTGAACCATTTGATTTCCTTCAAAAACAAAAACAAAAAACAAAACACCTTGGATATTTTGCCCATGGAAGAATGTCCAAGTTTGCCTGAAATGTGAAACATGGAGGCAAATTAATGATGTGAGATACCCCTGGGAAATCTCATTAATCTTGTGCCGGGGGGGGGGGTACCTCTTTTGGTGAAATATGGCGGCAAATTATGTAAAAATGCCCTAGGAAAATATCATTAGTCTTGCCTAAATTCTTTTGGATTCTTTTGGAATTCTGCAGATATTTTCCCCCAGGAGTGTGGTGGACACGCTCCTAAAAAGTAAACTGAAAGGTTTACAGGGGAATTCAAGTCCATGCCGTTGGTCTAGTGGAGCTAAGCAAACTTGGATATTTTTCAGACCCAGGACAGAAAGGACGACATTTGCCCTAGAAAGAGCATGTAGTAAACCGTGAGGTAACAGTACCCTGACAGGGTTTACCCCTGCTCTGAGGTCTGTATGTTGTGTGTCTTGGAGCTGACATTTACATTTCCCACAATGCCACAGACTAACCTTAGGTTGGGAATGTTGTGCATAATTTAAAATGGCAGCCACTGCCACTGCTGCTACTGCTGGATGTTCCTGCCAGGACCTTGTGACATAGGAAGGGGTCCACCACGAGGGTGCTTTGTCAAGGACCTGCCTCAAATCTAGAGCTGGCCCTGTTTGTTCCGAGGGTCGGTGAGAATGTTCTTCCACTGCTCTTGAAATGCAATGTCTGTTTTTCTTGCATGTGAGCAGCAGAAGTCTGATGTTAATTTACGTCTGAGATCCAGCAGTGCTTTGCTGCTTCTTTCCCTTTAAGATGCTTGAAAGAGATAAAAAGGACACTTGTAGAATAAAGTGTTCTTCTGGGCAGAAATAGTTGAGAAGTGTGTTCTTTCTGAATACAGTGGTACCTCTACTTACGAATAACTCTACTTACGAATGTTTCTACTTGCGAACGGAGCTCCATCCGCCATCTTGGATGTGGTTTAGATAGGATTTTTTTTCTACTTACGAATTTTTTAGATAGGGTTGCTTCGACTTACAATTTTTTTCTCCCAATGCATTCCTATGGGATTCAACTTACAATTTTTTCGACTTACGAATGTGCGTTCGGAACGCATTAAATTCGTAAGTAGAGGTACCACTGTACAACATCTTCCTTACTCTCTCATCCCATGCAAGGGAATATAGGGAGAAGACAGAGCTGAGTGCTAAAGCTCTTGTTACGTAGAATGTCACGGTTTCAAAAACTGGCACCAGTTAACTGGTCTCAGTTGGATGACCTGGAAATCAGAAACCCTATTGGTCAGAACAGGGAGCACTGGGTTGGCTAGACCAATGGTATGATTTGATATGGGAGGGCCATGTGCTCGTCATGCTCAGGCGCAGCGTCACTTGTTTAAGTGGAAATGGGAGAATAAAAACTTTTTAAAAATAAAAACAAGGAACTTAATTGAGAGTAAACGGCTGTGCTTGAAGAAAAGGTTAAGAGAAAACAAGAACAAGAGTACAAACACATTGTTTGAGTTTGGCTGAAACAAAGAAAAGCATGCTCTCTGCCTATATATCACAATGTTTCAATTGCAGAAGCTGAGATGATACCCTTAGAATCAAGTGTTATTTGATTAGGCAACACTTGCACTGTACAGCTTGCGAGGGGCTTTAAATACAATAAATAAAAGTAAGATCTTACACAAGGCAGCTCAGCTTTAGTAATTGCTGTTTTGGAGCTCACATCACTGCAGTTATTTAGCTCAGCATTTCATCTCCAGCTGCAGTGCAATTTTTGCCAAATATAGATAAATGAAGTTAAAGTCATTGGCATCCACTCGCTCTGTATCCCTGTTTTGAGTTTATAGATTCTGTGCAAATTTTGAAGCAGGCGGTTGTTCAGGAGTTCTCTGTAACTGTTCTGCATTAAGAGTGCATATGGCGTTTTCAAGGCAACTTTCAGGGCTGGTGTTCACGCGCACACAAAAACTTGCCCTAGGCATGAACAGTGGGCCAGGTTTAAATTTAGGGAAGGAGGCAAGATGGAATCCGAAAGCAGCTTAAAACATTTCATAGGGTTCGCGTTGGAAATTGCGGAGTGAAATCTGTAGGCTTTGTTTTTCTCTGCCAGATTTGCAGTCCGTTGTTTTCTCTTTCATAATTCATTAGCATTTGCTTGAGCACAACATTCTGCAGTCCACACCCACCCATCCAGCAACAAATGCACCAGTAATAATACTTCATTCCCTTATTCATGTTTAGCTATTTTATTTGGAGGGTTCATTAGGCAAGAAATAATAGATATTGGCCTGCTTCGTAAGTAAACCATGGTTTGCACAAATGTGCAGGATTCCAGGGTGAAGATGTCTTTTCTCTTCCTCTTGTGTCATTTTAATGCTGTGTTGTATTGAGATAGGCAGCTTAGTGTGTCATCCAAACCCAGGTTTGTGGTTAACTTTCTCCACAAGGTGTAACAAAGGTTTGTTCTGCAACCATGGTTTGGCTTAGTGTGCAGACATTTAGCTGGGGTATAGGAACTTAGTCACAGCAACTCGGAAAATGACACCATGTAAGACCTTCAAACCACTGTGTTTGTTTTGTCTTAATCATATGCAATACAACCTACCATAAAATTGCCTTTTTTCAGTTGTAGAATGATATCAGGGTGGCACAGTTCATAATACAAATGAATATACAGTATAAAGAAAAAAATTAAAAATATAAGGCGTAGCCACCATTTCCGGGTTTTTTGTTCTGCTGTCAGGCAGTCCTTGGTAGTGGTTGCCTGGGTGTGCCTTCTGACCAAGTCTTTTACCAAAACAAACCCCAATGGATATTATTGACAAATATAGTCTTGGGGTTAAAGGTTAACATGAATTAACACTGTCTTATTATTTCACACGGAAGAAAAAAAAAACTTGCAATATAATGCTTGCTTTCAATTGGAACAACACAAAATATTTCTTTTCCTTGTGAAATAGTTTTCCTTTCTCCTGAATAGTAGTGAAAACTCTCCCACACAGAACTGGAGGGCTAGGGTGGTTCACAAACTAAATATAATAAAATGATAGCATGGCAAAAATGAGGAAAAACCTGTTTTGAATTTTGTTGATAGACGCTTCATATCCATCCAAGGAAAAGAAAGTAGTTTTCCTGTCGTGTTTCTTTAGGCCTCAAGTACTACACTGAACTTGAGTGGCCATATTTGAAAGAAGACCTTGACTAATTGGGTGGCATTTACAATTATTATCAATACAAAGAGGTCCAGGAGCTAAGCATGCTCTCTCTCTCTCTCTCTCTCTCTCTCTCTCTCTCTCTCTCTCTCTCTCTCTCTCTCTCTCTCTCTCTCTCACACACACACACACACACACACACACACAAAATTTCCACCTAATTCACACTTTCCAAACCAAAGTGGGAACTGAAACACAGCTATCTTTCAAAATTTGTGATACGAATTTTGCAATGTAGCTCTGAAATAATGTGTACAATGTGCATGTATCAGAAGAAGTGTGCATAAAAATGCATATACCAGGAAAATAACATTAAAATACATTATATTAGGGGGGAAATGCTTGCCTGTATATCAGGCAAAATCGTGTACAAAAATGTGTTTTTTGGGAGAAATGTGCACTAAAATCGTAGCAAATTTCCCCGATGGTTTTTTTTTTATTTAAAAAATCACAAACTGGTGCAGAAAAGTGGAGAACTGAACTTAAGATCGGGCAAATGAAAAACCAAGTGAAACTAAAATTGATAGATTTGCCCATCCTTAGCTCTCAGGAGGAGGATAGAAGAATCCATTTTACCCAGCAGTAAGAAAAAGAATTGTGGGATTAAGCTAAAGGAGGAAAGATTAAGATTGCATATCAGAAATATGTATTTGCACAAATGTTTGTTTAAACTCAGTGGGACTTGTTTATGAGTAAACATGGATAGGACTGGTCTAGTGGTGAGACCAGGTAGGAAATGGAAGGAATGTGGCTGCACTGTTGTTGACTTCTTCAATGGATTCTTTATGAAAACTAGACAAGTTATCTGCTAAGGATTATTTTGACACCACTGATTCCAGTGAGGTTAAGGGGAAGAACTAGACAACCATTTTTCCTGCCATGAAGGTTATGCTCCTTTAGACACACCTGAAGATTATGATAATTGCATTTCTATGTCTGATCCTAAAACATACTTGCCAGGGTGTAAGTCCCATTGGACACAGTGGGATTTTATTCTGACTAAACGCACATAGGCTTGCACTGTGATGAGTCTGTATTTGGCTTAATAAAAATATCAGTGGTGGGAGATATTTAGCTTAGCTCTACTCCTTAATTTTCCCCTACAGCAGGTTGGGTCATAAAAAAAAGTTATCTCTCCCCCCTGGTCTTATTAAGGATCAATTGTGTATAAACATTTGCTTCTTGGCTTGTGTTTTTAAGGGTGATCAAAATACTGAGAGATGCCTGCAGACCACAAATGTCGGCTGCTGCCTCCACACTCCCATTAAAGCAAATCTACCTTGGAGTTTCAAACATCAGCCAACCCAAAATTATATATAAGGCTTACTTAACTGTAGTAATGTAAACAATGACCTGTCAGGCCATGTGAACCCTCTTTCCTTGGCACTGCGAAGACTTTAACACAATGCCTGCTCGGTTCAATCCCCAGACTTTTTAAAAAGTTGTTTTCAAAGGACAAACCTAGCAGTTCACATTAACAACTTGAGGTGTTCAACCGTGACTTATGAAAAGGTAAAAGGTAAAGGACCCCTGGTTAACTCTAGTCAAAGGCAACTATGGGGTGTGGCGCTCATCTTGCTTTCACAGTGAGGGAGCCGGTGTTTGTCTGCAGACAGCTTTTCTGGGTCATGACTAAACCGCTTCTGGCGCAATGGGACACCGTAACAGAAGCCAGAGTGCACGGAAACACTGTTTACCTTCCCACCTATTTATCTACTTGCGCTGGTATGCTTTCAAACTGCTAGGTTGGCAGAAGCTGGGACAGAGCAACGGAAGCTCACCCTGTTGCGCGGCTTCGAACCACCTTCTGATCGGCAAGCCCAAGAGGCTCAGTGGTTTAGACCACAGCGCCACCCCCTCCCTGTTGTGGCTTATGAAACATGAACCTCATTGCTTGCCCACACATTTTTCATGACATGTTCAATCTTCCAGCTAATTTTGAAGATTGTTTTAGAAAGCATGCTATTGCCCTATCCTGAGATACAATGGTGTAAGCATGTCCCTGATATGTTGATCATGGCACATGAGTGAACCAAGGCAGAATAACCACATTGTATTCATTCGTGGGCTACTTTATAATAATAATAATAATAATTTATTATTTGTTGCCCCAGCCACTCTGGGTGGCTTCCAGCATATATACAAACATAGTAAAAGCTTAAACCTTAAGTAGCTTCCCTATACAGGCCTGACTTCAGATGTTTCCTAAATACTATATAATTACTCATTTCCTTAACATCTGATGGGAGGGCGTTCCACAGGATGGGTGCCACTACTGAGAAGGCCCTCTGCCTGGTGTCCTGTAACCTCACTTCTTGCAGTGCGGGAACTGCCAGAAGGCCCTTGTTGCTGGATCTCAGAGTCTGGGCTGAAAAAATGGGGGTGGAGACACTGCTTCAGGTATACTGGGCCGAGGTCATTTAGGTATTTAAAGGTCAGCACCAACACTTTGAATTGTGCTCAGAAACGTACTTGGAGCCAATGTACGTCTTTCAGGACCAGTGTTTGTGGTCTCAGCAGCTGCTCCCAGTCACCAGTCTAGTTGCTGTATTCTGGATTAATTGTACTTTCCGAGTCACCTTCAAAGGTAGCCCCATGTAGAGCGCATTGCTTTGACCTGTGCTAAACTGTAAATGCATAAAGGTATCTTAAGCAAGACCGGGGTGTGGGTGGGAATTGTATCGCTTCCCAGAAAACTAGTTGCAGTTGTGTTTTCTTTGAGATCATCCAATGAAACCTATAAACATTGCTTACAGATGTATCTCTTAAATGGCTCGATTTCTTTTTCTTAATGAAAGAGGAATAAGTTACAAAGCGGTTGTTACAGAAGGTGCCTCTGATGGGATTTGAAAAGTGACCCTTTAATTCCACCCAATGCCAGTCTGCTGACACTTCGATGGCTGGCCAAAAACATCGCTGCACACAAAGTTTCATGGCTCTTTTTATTAACCTTGTAGAACAGAACCCATTTTCATGATGACAACAAGCAAATAAAATGTAATGAATAATAGTGCTGCAAATCTAACAAATATGTACAACATGTTGTTCCTGTTGTGTGGTGTGTGTTATCCAGCTGGAAACACTAAGGCCTCTGCCAGAGCCACTTCCTCCAGCAACCACTGAGTTCTTGCTAATGACAGACAAGCTGAATTGCACGCCTCGTGTCAATTGATTCTTTCTTGTTGCAGTTGCTTGGAAAGGACTAGCAGCACCCATGCAGGTGACAACAGCATTGGTCATGCCAACTTGGCCACCTTCTCACCAACACCACAACCAGGAAATCTCCATTTTTAGGTACTTCCTGGGCTGGTCCTTGCACTTTTGGAGAAGACGCTGTCCCCTCACAGCTTAAACCTGTTTTCCTGATATCATGTTGGTCTAGTTCAGGGGTGAGAAACTATTTTGCGCCACCAACTTGAGGGTCACATCCCAGTGGCAAAAGTGGGCAGTTTCATCACAATCCTGAATTTTGACTAGTCCAAAGGAAAGTCCAAAGGCTTAAAGGAGATGAGTAAATTTGGAATCTTGTGCAAATAGGGCTCCAACTCCAACGGGACCTGTACTTGTATAGAGATCTACAGACATCAGCTTTCCCCAAAAGATGCTCCTTTCTAAGGAGGTCCAGGAGCTACATCACCCCAGGAAGTCCCTTTCTATGGGTCATACTGTTCACACACGATTCGTTTGGAAGGTTTGGCTTAGCTTTATTCAAAGCCGCACCTTTCAGATTTTATTCAGGTAAAGCTGCTCTCTACAGTCTCTCATTATTCCACATAGTTTTTGACTGCATTGACAGCACACGCTGTGTACGTGTGTGCATGCGCATGTGTGTGTGTGTGTGTGTGTGTGTGTGTGTGTGTGTGTGCATGTGTGTAGATAGATGCGAAGATCACATGCACACAGGGAGAACTGGGTGACTGCTCCCTGCAACTACGGCAAGAGGAACATCTCAATACGCCCGCGCCGTTCCTCGGCTCTAAAACGCTTTGCTGTTCCTTTAAGAAAATGGGAACAATTAGAAAGGAAGGAGGTCAGCTTGGTATACGGAATGAGCAAGGATTTTAAGAAACGTTATTTTATTAGAAAAACACTTGAGACTTATCATGTGCAGCAGATGGGAGTAGAAAATGCAGCTTGAAGACAGTTATATAAATATATTCTTGATGTCTGTTTTGCTTTTCAATTTGCAGCGAAAAGTACAAAGGTAGTTTCTAGCGCCAGTCAGGGCTGCACTGTGTCTTTTGATATCCATTCCAGATGTTGGCTAGACTTTGTGGAGCCAGTCTTATGGCACTGGGGCTGGAGCGAGTTGTCTTTTCCTCCAGGTGTGATGCTTCATGCTGATCCCCCCCAACACATGCTTTGCCTGTTTTTATCCAAACACACAAAGCTCTGTGACAGGCAGCCACCACCTTCTTTGACCAGAGATCACCTCCTGCCCCAAACCTCCCCCTCCGCCTCCCCCTCCCCCCCACACAACCCCACCCTCAGCCTGGCAGGGCCTTGTTGGAACACAAACCCACTTGTCCCTGCCTATCACCCTGTCACTTCAAAAGCCCAGACCACCGGAACGTAAAGAAAATACAATAAAAAAACACCCTCAGCGTTGCGTTGTTTTGAAACCATGTTAAGCTAGCAGCTCCTTTACCAATGCATCCCTCTTTCTTTGTGTTTAGAAATTGTCCGGAGGTCCCATTTGACACTGCGTGTGCCTGCCAAGCCTGTAATGGTAGCTCTCTGTTTGTGCACGCTTGCAAAGGGTTTTTACACTGTAATATTTTAACTCCCTGATTAAACATTGCTAAGCGCAGAGGTATATCATAAATCTTGCAGGCGCCAACACCATTTATTTGAATGTTAGTTGCTGTCTAGGGTGGGTAAACAAATTACAGCAGAGTTTATTACGATAGATGGGGCCACAGTGTAGCACTATTAATATCATGAGCCACCACAGCCACCCCTGGAAATAAAGTCTTGGCTCACAGTTTGACTTTAGTCTCCTGGACAATTAAGAATAAATTCTGGGTCGAGGGTGGAAGATTTGGAGATGGAGGACAAATGTGGTGTGTGTGTTTCAAGCAAAAGCTTAAAGGTAAAGGGACCCCGACCATTAGGTCCAGTTGCAGACAACTCTGGGATGTGAGGGCGATCTGGCTGCGACATCTGTCACCCCATTGATCGCCAGGGTTGATTCGGCTGATCTGGCTGGCTAGGCGGGTGTCCCCTTCCTCCCTCACCGCTCCATGTGCGTCCCTCCCGAAGCTGCGCGCTCGGTGGAAGAGGACGACCTTCCCAGATAGAAGGAGTGTACCGTTCTTCGGTCAAGGGTATACGATAGCTGCGCTCCCCTGCTAGAACCTCCAAACAAGCTCATCTCACTTTATTGACCAAGGGAGCCGGCGCACAGCTTCCGGGTCATGTGGCCAGCATGACAAAGCCGCTTCTGGCGAATCCAGAGCAGTGCATGGAAACGCCGTTTAGCTTCCCACCAGAGCAGTACCTATTTATCTACTGGCACTGGTGTGCTTTCGAACTACTAGGTTGACAGGAGCAGGGACCGAGCAACGGGAGCTCACCCCGTCGCAGGGATTTGAACCGCCGACCTTCTGATCGGCAAGCCCTAGGCTCTGTGGTTTAGACCACAGCACCACCCGTGTACCTAAGCAAAAGCTTGCTAGGAACATGAATAATAGCTCCTTCCTATTGAGTTATGACTGTCCCTGGTTGGAGGCTGCAATACTGTACATTCACATGTTAATTCTGAGGTTTGCCCAGTTTGGTGTACCTTAGTGTTGCGGGAGGGTCAAGGAAGTTTGTGGATAGAGGTAGGGTTCACCCCTTTTAATTCTTAATTTGTATCAATAAGCGGAGCTCTTGGAAATAATTCCCATCCCTCCTTGCCCTCCACTGTAGCCTCTGCTAAAAACAACACAAAAACCTCTCTATACTGTATTCCTAGAGTTATGGTCAAAGAGATGGAAAGTGGCATTGTGAGTAACAGATAGATTTGGGGGTGGGAAAGCGTGAGTTTCTATCTCGGCTCTCTCTTTGGGCTAAGTCATAAGCCCCATTTGGGTTTTCAGTTCCCCCATGTGACTGGAATAGTGTGAGGGAGAGCACTGGTTGGCCTAACACCCTCTGTCATGTCCTGGTGACCTCCATGCACTAGCCTACTATTCAAATGTAAATATTGCATTTGTTGCTGTGCCCCCTTTTTCTGGCCCCTCCCACTACTGTCATGTGACCCCCCCTGGAAGGAAATGTGGCTCTCAGAATGACAAAGGTTCCTTTCTTTTGCTTGAAGAGTTTCCATGTCTTCCTTTGGTCCATAATCAATTTAATTCTGTGGAATTCAAATCTTTTACAGTTCCTATTGCCCCCATATCCTGCTGGCAAGACCGAGCAAGACTTGGGCTTTTGGCAAAGCTGCCTCCATTCATGTGCTAAATATGTATAAGTGAATAAATACAGGCACCCCCTGTAACACATGCATTCAAAGAATGTGCGACTGTACACACGCTAGCTGTTTTAGAACCCGGAAGAGGAAATAATGGGGCGGGGCAGGTTATGCGTGATTCACCGATGCACATGATGACCTAGAACACAAATCGGTGCGTGTGTGTGCACCTGTAACTCCATTTCTCTAGGCTTACAGAAATCAAAGAATGTTAGCTGGCTGAAATATTTGTGTTAGGCCTCTTAGCTGCATCAATTTAGCACTGCTATGGACTAAGTTGAAGTGATAGCCCTTTTCAAAACTCAACAAACAGCTAAGGAAGGAGAGCTTCTTCTTTTAAAATGCCAACTATACAAAGTAATAGGGGACGTGGGTGGCGCTGTGGGTTAAACCACAGAGCCTAGGGCTTGCTGATCGGAAGGTCGACGGTTCGAATCCCCGCGACGGGGTAAGCTCCAGTTGCTCGGTCCCAGCTCCTGCCAACCTAGCAGTTCAAAAGCAGGTCAAAGTGCAAGTAGATAAATAGGTACCGCTACAGTGGGAAGGTAAACGGTGTTTCCGTGTGCTGCTCTGGTTCACCAGAAGCGGCTTTGTCATGCTGACCACATGACCCGGAAGCTGTACGCCGGCTCCCTCGGCCAATAGAGCGAGGTGAGCACCGCAACCCCAGAGTCAGTCATGACTGGACGTAATGGTCAGGGGTCCCTTTACCTTTATACAAAGTAACTACCACTCCAGAAAAGCAAACATGGAACAAGATCAAGATAGTAGGAGCAAGTGTGTGGAGCAAACAAGTGTTTGGGATATTTCTATCTAGTTGTGTTGTTAAAGGAGTCTCTGCTGTCTTGACTTATCCATGGAATGGTACTTGGCCTCTGTTGTAGCTCTACCAGCTGCCCATTTCTATTTCTGGGGGAATGAATGCCATAATAGAGCCTCTTTAGTACCAATTTATGAATACCGGGGCCCCTAGATTTCCGGCAACCACCCACAGAGAAACTGAAATTTTAACAGAACATTCTTCAGTCAAGTAGACTTTTAGCTGACTTATGAAAATCTGTAATAAGGCAATCCTTGTCCTCAGGCTTCTAATCTTTTGACCAAAAGACAAGACTAGGGTGTGGTAAACCTCTCCATTTTGGTTTCTCTCTGTTTTTCATCTTTCCAGTATTAAGTCCAGTTCTCCACATTTCTACCTCAGTTTGTGAATTTTGTTTTTTAAGTCCTCATGAAAATTCATTAGCATTTGATTTGAGTGTGAATTTCTCCTAATTTTCACATATTGGAGTGCAATTTCCCTAATACGCACAGTTTTGCAAAGCAATTTCACCTAATAGAATACATTTCTGGTGTTGTTTTCACTAATACGATGTATTTTTGTACATGTCGCTTGGGTGGATAACAGCACTGCAAAATACGGAGAAGCACAATTTTTCAAGGAGGGTGACCGTGTTCCAATTCACGTATTGTTTAAGAGAGTTCAGATTAGGGGGGGGGGGACAACAGCTCATAGTTACAAATTCTGTACTGAAATGGAAATAGGTCAAGGAGAGGAGGATCGAAATTTTACTCTTTTCTCAGCTAAGCCAATTGAGAGGCCCTGCTTCTCAGGTTTGCTTTTCTGAAGTGCAATTATTCTCCTCCTGCTCCTGCAGACTAGTGGAACTGCCAGGTGACAGTTGGTGAAGGGAAGAGCTTGGTGGAGTGAGCTTCTCAACAGAGTCGATGAAGGGGCCTCTCTCTCTCTCTCCCCTGCAGCCTGATGGCCAACACGATTGAAGTAGGTACCAATAGCCAATACACTTTGAAACGTGAGGCTTGAATTTGCTTTGTGCTTAATCCATTCCTAACACAAATGTGAACTCTACCCGGTCTGCACTGTGAAGGGATCTCTCTCTCTCTTGAATTACCGCACATGATCAGAATATTCACACAGACCACATGAGGGAGGCTGAGATACACTTCCTCGTGTTTCTTGCCCACATGCTCCTGAACCTCTTCTCTCAGAGGCCAACAGTAAGCATTTGTGGCAGACCTGTGGAAGTGACAGCCCCACATCTCCTCCTCTTCAGCATCCCAATAATGTTTAGTCACATGAAACATGCACTGCAATGTTACCGTGCCAGAAGTTTCCTGCAGCTCGCAAATGGGAGCCACTGAAGTGGAGTAGGATTTGGGGTGCCTGGAGCTCAGTGATGTATTGGGGCTGCTCATTCAAATCCACTCCACACTTACAAGTAGTTTGTGGAAGTTAACACATTCACACTCCCGACACTGCCTCCTGGAGTCTCAGTGGCTGATGACCATCATCTTTCTAGGATTCCCTGTGGTGAGAGTAGAAAGCATTGCCCTCATTCTCCTTGGCTTCATCATGAAGTTGGGTGTTCATCAATATGCGGATGATACCCAGCTCTACCTCTCCTTTAAATTGGAACCAGTGAGGGCAGTGTGAGTGTCTGGAAGCTGTTGGAGGATGGATGACAGCTAATGGATTGAGGCTGAATTCTGAAAAGACAGAAGTACTGTTCTTGGGGGACAGGGGGTGGGCTGGTGTGGAGGACGCCCTGGTCCAGAATGGGGTAACTATGCCCCCAAAGGACCAGGTGCACAGCCTGGGAGTCATTTTGGATTCACAGCTGTCCATGGAGGCACAAGTCAATTCTGTGTCCAGGGCAGCTATCTACCAGCTCCATCTGGGATGCAGGCTGAGACCCTACCTGCCCGCAGACTGTCTTGCCAGAATGGTGCATGCTCTAGTTATCTCCTGCTTGGACTACAGCAATGGGGGCTACCTTTGAAGGTAACTCGGAAACTGCAATTCATCCAGAATGCGGCAACTAGACTGGTGACTGAGAGCGGCCACCGGGACCATATAACACTAGTCCTGAGAGACCTGCATTGGCTCCTAGTACGTTTCCGAGCACAATTCAAAGTGTTGGTGCTGACCTTTAACGCCCTAAACGGCCTTGGTCCTGTACACCTGAAGGAGTGTCTCCACCCCCACCGTTCAGCCCAGACACTGAGGTCCAGCGCCGAGGGCCTTCTGGTGGTTCCCTCACTACGAGAAGTGAGGTTACAGGGAACCAAGCAAAGGGCCTTCCCAGCAGATGTCAAGGAAATAAGTAACTATCCTACTTTAAAAAGACATCTGAAGGCAGCCCTGTTTAGGGAAGTTTTAATGTTTAATGCTGTATAGTGTTTTTAATATTTGGTTGGGAGCCGCCCAGAGTGGCTGGGGAAACCCAGCCAGATGGGCGGGGTATAAATAAATTACCATTATTATTATTATTATTATTATTATTCAGAACAAAGGGCATAGGATCACCATGATGCCAGTTAGAATGTAGACTCTGCTTCTGCCTTCACTCTTGGAATTCTGGTAACAGGGAATGGTACCTGCTAACTTAATGGGTGACCTTGGGCCGTCAGTCTTTCGAAGGTAAAAAATGAACCATGTGTGTCTCCCAAGCCCTTTATAGGAAGGACTGGTAAAAGTGGGTTTATTAAAAATGAATGGTCTTTACAGCTGATCTGATGAACCATTAATAAATAGGGCACTGCATTCAGACTTCACAGATTATTTAATAAAAGCTTTCCTTTCAAAGCACAGCTTTCCTTCCTTTTCATCCTCCCAAGATATAAATTGAAAGGATTTTAGCTTGTTTTATAGCTACCCCAGACATTTCAGAGAACATTTCCTACCTATGTCAAAGCGCACTGGGGAAGTTCACCAAATGATCAGCCCCCAAATTGAATGAAGGCCCCCTGCAGTTAGTCATGAGAAGATCAGCTGACATTTGGAATTATTTTTAGATCTACATTATTCCCTGCAATGTTCTGAGATCTGAGTAAAGAAGCTTGATCTCACCCTCTGTTCTCCGGAGACACCATGATGCAGTCATGAAGTCCCCATTGCAAAGCCCAGTAGAACTGCCTGCATGGGCTGATTAATGATTGCTGTTTAAATAGATTCATTTTGACCGTGTTCGTATTCAATTTCTTTGCTTTTTGAAAATATTTTTCTGGCATGTTTGTTTTGAAAAAACGGTGGTCAGAAGCAGTGGAACTTGAGTTTTAAAAATCCACATTCACCAGAAGTTGCAAAATCTACAAGCCGGAGCAGGACCTATCCAACCAACGAAAGAGATGTCAACATTGTAATATAAGTACATTACTGCACAAAAGTGAACATAAGGATTTCAAAAATCAAATGGATTTCAAATACATCTTCTTTCCCCTTTCTCCTTGCCTTTACTGTACTTCCTTCCCCTGTTGTTTCCCCTGTGTTGAATTTAAATTGTGTCTTATTTTACTCTTCCAAGCTCCAAGCATACCATGATAGTGCCAGTAAATACAATAGGCATATAATATCCTTGAATTCAGTAGCTTCGGTAGAACATTTCAATTTGGGTATGAGCATGGCTGCCTTTCCCTACTTTACCAGGATTATTCTGGAACAATGCAAGCTAAATGGTTTGTTACAATATAGAAGGCAAATAATGCCTTCTAAGTTTTGCAAATAATGGCTTCATGTGTGTTTCCCATTCCTAGATCTGAATTGCTGCATGCCAGATGACTCATTTGTAGTTGCCACAGGTGAGATGTAAATATTCCAGAACTACGACAAGGAGAAGAAAACTCTTAGGATGAGGAAGATTTTTTTATAGACACCCGATGTATTTTTTCTTCATAAAGTTGGAATGCCACTATTCTTTTCAAGGATCTTGAGACTTCGCCTCTCTAACTTATCTAATGCAAACATGGAGTTGGAGGTCAGGGGAGTGAGCATGCCGATTTCCTGAAGTTCCTGTCAAGATGCAAAGTATTCCAGCAATCTTCAGGATTATATATCAATCTGAAATATCCCTTTTCTCCAGGAATGAGACTGGTTCTCTTCTATCATCAATGTCAGGAATCTTGCCTGTTGCACCTCTGGTGTCAGGGCTCATAAATTTTCAGTGCCTTTTAACTTTTCACAGATGAGGCATCGCAGATGCCTATCTGTGCTATTCTTCAAATTCGGCTTTGTGATGAAGATCAAGAGCTCATTTCAGCTGCTGAAAAGAGAACCACTTTTCCTACAAAGAGCCATTACTGCTGTTCACTATTAACTATTTTGGTCTTGTGGGTGCCTGCATGTAGTGATCAAAAACCATGCAGAGGGAACAGGGAGATCGTTCCAAATTCTCCTACAGGTTGATGAGAACTCTCATTACCCCACTGCTATCTGCTTCTTCTGAGAGTATCTTAAAAGCAGATACTCCAGGTGCCCAGATATGCCTTTACAGTCACACCTCGGGTTACAGACGCTTCAGGTTGCATCTTTTCAGGTTGCATCCCGCGCTGAACCTGGAAGTACCCGGACAGGTTACTTCTGGGTTTCGGCACTCACGCATGCGCAGAAACGCCGAATTGCGACCCATGCGTGCGCAAACGCGCTGCTGCAGGTTGCGAACATGCCTCCTGCACGAATCACGTTCGCAACCCAAGCGTCCACTGTATTAGGATTTGATGGGAAGGAAAATGAAATTTATGAACAATTGTGGCAAAGAACTGCATGCTGAATAATATTTTGTTGGGAACCTGAGAGCAAATGGCCTGAAAGCAAGTAAACAAGTTGGTCAATTGCCACTGGTGACATTTTTGGGAGCTGTCTACAGCTGATTATGACGCATATCAAGCACAGGCGTAGATACTGTAATCTAACAGTGTTAACTCATGTTATTCGAATGCCCATCTGTTTGACTTTAGAACAAACAACACAGATTCATTAATATATTACTGGAAAAATGTTGATATCTCTGCTGGATTGCGGTAAGACTGCTTCATATGGCTTATTAAAGATTTTGCTCCCCCCCCCCCAATAACTCTATCTTTAAAAACCTTCTGTATTTATTCGAGGAAAAACAACAACAATAAATTGGATCTGCATCTAGCAAAAGAAACGTTACTTATTTGAAGTCACAGAATGGTGGCTGACCATTCGCATGCATGGGCTGTGAGAAATGTTGCTTAGAAACACCATGTTATCAAAGGGAACCCAACACCAGGTTGGAGAAGTTCCCAGACAGCCGGTTTGTGATGATAATTTGCAGTGGAAAATTCCAATGTCTATTCCAAATACTTCTTTCTTTTCTAGATCTTCTTGCTTCTCCTTCCCCACTTTCTGCTCAGTTCTTCTTATTTGGCCTTGCACTTCTGTTCATTCAGCTTGCCCCCTGTCCTTTTGTAAATGGAAGGAGTTTTCAGAGCACTTTGGTCTTTTTATAATAAGACACCCACCTCTGATTTCATTCACCTTATAAAAGAACATTTGAAGTTTTTTTTAGAAAAGGCAAGGAAGAGGTGGCACAACAGAAATGTATAAAATTACGTGCAAAATCTGTCTCTCAACTCCTCTACGCCTCAAACGTCTGGTTCAATGGCTCATCTTCCAGGTTTGATGGCTTCCAGGAAAAGTTTCTCTGGTTCTTCCTCCAAGTTCCAAATTGTGTTCCAAATGCAATACTATTTTTAGAAACAGGTGAATGTCCTCTATCAACTAAAGCATGATGGGCTGCCCATAGATACTGGCTCAAGAACTCAGTCTTTGGCCTAGGGAAGGGGTTACTTCCATACCTAAACAACGAGGAGTTTACCAGCTCATGGATGAAAATTATGGTTAGAAAAGTCACTTTGATTGGAATGCCACCTTCTCTCCTGTACCATCTGGGCTATGATACTGCCCTTGAATCTCTGAGGCAAAGGCATTGGGACATATCACACAGTGATCTCCGATCTCAATCTCATGTTATCTGTGGCCCATTAGCAGTAGGAATTCACTATGGGTTCGAGTTTCAGACACCTGCATATCTTAGAAATTTGTCTGTACCAACATTTTGGCATCTTTTCACCAAAGCCAGATTAAATGTATTCCCGTCAGAAGTGTTAAACAGCAGACTGAGAGGAGGTTGACTGCATGAGGCATATTTTATTGCATTGCGGACAATATGATCAAGCTAGGGAACTATTGATTAAACCACTATTGGCAAATTGGCCGGGTCAATCTGAAGCCTACTATATCAAATATCTTCTGGACGACAACTCCGATGATATCACAGTGGCAGTGGCAAAGTTTCTTTCAGTAGTCATACGAATCAAAGATCAACATACCCATGACTAAACATGTAAGTATGCCATTGTATTACTTACCAAATATATGGTCTATCTCTATGCTAGGGAAGTGGGATAACCTGGAAAGAGCTTTCAAAAGGGGACAATTTTGGGACTCGCAGGAAGGGCATGTTTTTAAAGGTTACACAGCCTATAGTCCCATGCTTTTCTTTGCTGCATGGTTTTTTGTGTTGAATCCCTGCTGGGGTTCTCTCACTGAAGAGTACTGCTTTATATACCTTGGGACTGGCTTGGGCTAGAGTGCAAGTTGTTTAGTAGGATGTTAGTGGCTTTATCTTTTCATGGTTTGCTTTTGTTTTGTTATGTGCCTGTGTCTTGGGATGATTTAAAATCTCTCTTTCTTTCTCTCTCTCTCTCTCTCTCTCATCACAACAATTTATTAATCAAATGATTCACAAATGTGATTACTATTTTGCTTGTTTGCTGTGGCTCAGCCGTAAATGATAGCGATAACTACTTAAGAAGTTATTTATATTATTTTTTATGTCTGCTAACATGAAGAGCTAAAAATGAAGAGGCTGTAGACAGCATAATGTGATGAACAATCAGTAGGCAGATACTGTAAACCGTGTCCTGGTTGTTTACTTATATTTTAAATCATCTATATACTGCATTACGAAATATTTTTCAACACTGCTATAGCCAGGAAGCACAAGCTACTGGAATATTAAAACATTATTAAATGCAACATATGCTAATAAAAGTTATTAAAAGAATCTGTAAAAATTGAAATCCTTTGGGATCCTGTTTATATGTTTGTGTAGGAGGAGCCAATGGGAGGAAACGGAAACAAATAACATAATATCGAAGAATAATTAACTTTTTGTTTGGGGACACTGATGTAGCCTATATACACATTTGTCTGGCCTAATGCAGGGCTGGGGAATGTGTGAGCCTCCTGATGTTGAACTCCATTTCCCATCAGCACCAGCAAGCATAGCCAATGGTTGGGGTGGTAGGAGTTGGAGTCCAACAACATTTGGAGGGCCATAGGTTTCCCCACCCCTGCTTTAAGCCAGACAAACTTGTCAATAATAATAGCTCTTTGTAGAACTTCGTTGGATGACTTCCCACATCCTCCAAGAAATACAATGGCTCAATGGGCCTACTGATTACCTTAGGATGTAGTGGGGAAAATAGATTTAATTCAAAAGTAATGAATGGACGATTCACACTTTATGAGAAAATTGAATTTCCAAGTTTCATGTTTCCTGGTCAGTGGATTAGATTCGGATTAGGTTAGTTGAATTTAGGGCTCATCTACACTTCCCTTTGTCCCACGATTTGTTCTGCTTTTCCAATTATTTTTAGGCACAGGTCTGAGAGGTTTTTTATTTTTTAAAAAACCCAACAAAAAATAAATCCCACCACTTTCCTCTGGAAAACCCACTATTTACTGCTAAATAGGAACAAATGCCAACCCGCAGAAAGCCCAATTGATAAAGGGACCCCTGATCATTAGGTCCAGTTGCGGACGACTCTTGGGTTCCGGCTCTCATCTTGCTTTACTGGTCGAGGGAGCCGGCATTTGTCTGCAGACAGCTTCCAGGTCATGTGGCCAGCATGACCAAGCTGCTTCTGGGGAACCAGAGCAGCGCACAGAAACGCCGTTTACCTTCCCACCACAGCGGTACCTTTTTTATCTACTTGCACTTTGACGTACTTTCGAACTGCTAGGTTGGCAGGAGTTGGGACTGAGCAACGGGAGCTCACCCCGCCGCAGCCGTTTACCTTCCCGCTGTAGGGGTGTGATGTGCTTTCAAAGTGATGTCATGGGGATTCGAACTGCCGACCTTCTGATCGCCAAGCCCTAGGCTCTGTGGTTTAACCCACAGCGCCACCAGCATCCCTTATATATTATATATATTATATTTGTTCCAATTCAATGGTAAACTGCCGTTTTTCCAGGGCAAAGCAGTGGGATAGAAGGAAAACCTCTCGGGCCTATGCTTAGAAATCATGGGACGACGAGTCTGCTAGACATAGGAGCTAACTCCTAAGGGCCGAGGCGTTTTCACCCCCCTAATAAAATATTTGAGGGGTCCAGGCCCCCACAAAGTTGATGGGCATTGGCATTTTAATGGTGTGTGTGTGTGTCATGTCATGTTATTGATTATGTGGAGCAGGGCTTACCTGGCCCCCCAATATTTCATTCCAGTTGGCACCCCTGCTTCTAGTGAAATCGTTGGGACTTCACAAAGTCACAAGTCTTGATGACTTTTTCACACTGATTTCAATAGGACATAAGTGCAACTAAGGGATGCGTGTGGTGCTGTAGTCTAAACCACTGAGCCTCTTGGGCTTGCCGATCAGAAGGCCGGCGGTTCGAATTCCTGCGATGGTGTGAGCTCCCATTGCTCGGTCCCAGCTCCTGCCAACCTAGCAGTTCGAAAGCATGCCAAAAGTATAAGTAGATAAATAGGTACCGCTCCGGCAGGAAGGTAAACGGCATTTCCGTGTGCTGCTCTGGTTTCGGTGTTCTGTTGCGCCAGAAGCAGCTTAGTCATGCTGGCCACATGACCTGGAAAAACTGTCTGCAGACAAATGCCGGCTCACCCGGCCTGTAAAGCGAGATGAGCGCCGCAACCCCAGAGTGATCTGCGACTGGACTTAACTGTCAGGGGTCTTTTACCTATACCTTTGCAACTAAGTGAGGTCCCCAATTGTTCTGTTTCATACTGCTTTAAACAGTCATCGCGTCCCTCAAATAATCTTGAGAGCTATAGTCTGTTTAGGGGGCTGAGGTTTGTTAGGAGACCCCCTATTCCCTTGCAAAGCTGAAGAAGATTTTACGATCCCCAACCGTAAATCTTGAGGGAGGTTCAGCAACACTGCCTTGTGTGCATGCTAGCTCCCTTGCATAGCAGGGTGACGATCGCACAGCTTCACGTTGAAAGGATCATTTTGCGCACAGCCAATGGCAACGAAACACTCATGGAAGCAGTAAAGCTCATCAAGCATTGTTTATATGTAAGGCAATATCAATCTTGACAGTAGAAGACTACTTACAACTTTACTACCACACAGATAGTAAGGCAGACTTCGGCCTTACATGCTGCCTGCACATAGCTCTGCAGTCTCTTCTCTGTAGGAATCGTGCAAGTCCACAGATAAGTGCTCCACAGCTATTTATAGCTGTTGTAGACTAAACAATCTTGCACCTTGATGCTTTGAGAATATCTTCAAGAATCTTCTCACAGGTTCTGGAAACGAATGGCTCTTTCTCACTTGCTCTAACAAAACTTGCAGCGCCCCAAATTCCCTGGGAAGAGGAATTGAAAGTCAAACCACTCTGAGAATTTTGCCAGCCTTTCCAGCTATCGCCTTTCCAATTAAAATTTGGTCTAGTGGCAGAGGGAAACTGAAAGATAAAAAAAAAGCTGGTGCTGAACCTTTCTAAGCCGAGATCCAATTGTGAGGGTTCAGCTTGGCTTGTAATAGCTTTACCGGAGGGCGAGGGTGTGTGTGTCTCTCAACTAGGGAAGTTTATTTCCAAAACCTTTCCATTTCCAAAATTCTTCTCTATCACTAGCAATAATACTGTTTCCTATCCTAATTCAGTAGAACCCAATAGAGCTTCAGGAAGTCTATCCTAGAGTATTTTTGCAGACTGTTGTAAATGATCCTTCGAACGAGCCAGAGTATCCTGTGGCATGGCAAAATGCGAGTGATACGTTTTGAGGCTTATACAAAGCAGCCACAAAATGGCTGGCCTCTGTTAAACAATTTATCTTGTGTTTATCCTCTTTTTTATGCGCAGTTTACATTTATACATAGCTGTCAACCCTCCCATTTTTTGCAGGAAACCCCCTTATTTCAATCCGTTTTCCGCTGGCAGCCCGGATTGTAAAATACCCCGTAACTCTCCCAGATTTTAAAGGAAGCAGCTCCTCTCCCTCCCTGCCGGCCAGGGAGGCTCCACTCGGGGTATAAATCTATTATTATTATTATTATTATTATTATTATTATTATTGGACTAGTGTTGTGTTGTGCCAAAAATGTGTCCACATAACAACATAAAGGAAGAAGAGCGTGCAGGATCAGGCCAAAGGCTCTCTTTTCTAGCAGTGGCCATCCCAAAGCCTGTGAGAAACTCTCCAGAAGGGCCCAAGCTCAACCACACTCCCCTCTCCTGTAGTTTCCAGCCATGTCTTTGTGTATGTATTCAATTAATGAGAAAATAAATTGCATTTGAAAATGATCAAATGGGAGGAAAAGTATGAAATTCTTATGGGTGGGACATAGTTTTTTTTTTCCTCTGTCATGTTTCCCTCACACAGAGGAATTCTAAATAAATTCAGAAATTACTTGAGAATGGGGCAGACAAATGGAAGCTCTTTTCACAGTAGATTTTGAGAAAGCATAGGACAGATTTTGGCAGAGCATTCACTGGGCAGTTTCCAAAATGCCAAAGGTGTGTCTGAAGTGATGGAGAATGGAACCTTGATCTTGGGATGGACCCTGAGCTTGGAGAGGCAGCCTGTGAATGATATTGGGAAGGGTGGATAGTCTTCCCTGCTCTGCCCCTGAACATTAGTATGCAGTGGGATACAAATAGAACAAAAGATAATTCAAAATACTATACTTAATAGGATTCTGGCTCAGTGCCCTATCCCTAAATAGTGATCCACAGCTGCTACAGATTGGTTTATCCCCTGGTGAACAGGAGAGCTGTTGACTATTAAGTCAGGGAGTTCTTAATTTGTTTATTTTAAAATAAACCAAACCAATGGTCTTCCCTTGCTGTAACCCTTTGCAGCAAGTACAGCCTGGAAGCCTGTTGAACAGTGAGCAATACAGATGGCAGGGATGTCTTCGAGCTCAACGTTGAAGGAGCAGGAGGCTAGATTCACACCTGTGACCACAGTCACTCACCTCCCTGCTATTTGAAGACTGTTCCCTACACAGGAGAGAGCATCTTACACACGGAGCCATCAAACAGCACCTACTACATAGACTGTGTGTGAGATAATGAAAGGGAACAGTAGGGGACAAGGAAACCTACCCAAATAAATGTCTGTTAACCAGGGATGGCTGTCAGAAACATTTCACTACAGTGCTAAACAATGTTATTAGATATTATCTTTTCCCTTGCATGCTTCCTGCTTTGAGGTTTTGGTCTAAATTAGAATAAACCAACATGGTGACCTCTAGATGCTTTTGAATGACAGTTCCAATCAGCCCAGGCCAGCATGGCCAATGATCAAGGCTGGTAGGAGTTGCATTCCAACATCGGGTGGGCACCATGTTGGTTGAATATATTCACTGTACTGTGTTTTATTGTTGTAAACTACACTGGGGCCATATTCTTTTTTTCAATTATGTTTTATTACATTTTCAAAAATTTCACATATACATTCCAAGAGACATTTTTTAAATTTTGTTTTGTTGACTCTCCACCTCATTTTCCATGGTTTTTATTATTATTATTTCTCCCCCTTGCTGCTCCCTAACCTCTCTCTTATACCATAACAATAGTACAATAATCTCTAATTCCTTCTGTTGCTCATAGTTCAAATCCTCTTCACGAATTCATCATGCTATAATATTTCCTTAAATAGTCTGAAAAAGGCTTCCATTCTTCCACAAAACTTCCATCATTAGGTTCTCTTATTTTCATTGTTAACTTTACCAATTCCTCATATTCCATCACTTTAGTCATCCATTCTTCTTTAGTGGGAACTTTGGGTTCCTTCCCTTTTTGTGCTTAAACACTGGGGCCATTTTGCAGGAAAATGCAGGATAGAAAATGCCTACGTAATCAAATACATTGCCTTTCCACCCGCCCTGTGGAATGCCCTTCCATCAGATGTCAAGGAAATAAGCAGCTATCCTGATTTTAAAAGACATCTGAAGGCGGCCCTGTTTAGAGAAGCTTTTAATATTTAATGCTGTATTGTTTAAATATTCAATTGGGAGCTGCTCAGAGTGGCTGGGGAGACTCAGCCGGATGGGTGGGGTATAAATAATAAAACATTATTATTATTATTATTTATTTCATAGGCGAGGAGATCCGATCTTGGCTTCCTATGTTGGTTAGTTTGCTGAGAATAAGACTCCAATGCCTGGGAGAAAGTCCCATTGAACTTCTGAGTGCACACATGGTGAGGCGAGGTTTCTATGTTCATACGCATTGGGAAACCGTCTTTTAAGCCAGGAACAGAGAACCTCTGGCTATACTGCAGGTCCCACCATCCCTGACCATTTGCCATGCTGGCTATTGCTGATGGGGGCTGGAATCCATCAACACCTGGTTCCCCACCCCTGGTTTTAAACAAACCATAATAAAAGCCAGAAAGCTGGTGAACTGTCATGAACTGGCAGGGTGACTGGGAGAAGGATGAGGACCCCAGTGAGGGGTGCAGTTGGCACTGGGACACATCGGGGCAAGCAGGGGATGGGAAAGGCTAACGGATTGAGGTTGAATCTTGACAAGACAGAAGTACTTTTTGGGGGGGGGACAGGAGGTGGGCAGGTATGGAGGATTCCCTGGTCCTGAATGGGGTAACTGTGCCCCTGAAGGACCAGTTGTGCAGCCTGGGAGTCATTTTGGACTCACAGCTGTCCATGGAGGCACAGGTCAATTCTGTATCCAGGGCAGCTGTTTATCAGCTCCATCTGGTACGCAGGCTGAGACCCTACCTGCCCGCGGACTGTCTCGCCAGAGTGGTGCATACTCTGGTTATCTCCCGCTTGGACTACTGCAATGCGCTCTACGTGGGGCTACCTTTGAAGGAGACCCGGAAACTGCAATTAATCCAGAATGCGGCAGCTAGACTAGTGACCGGGAGTGGCCGCCGGGACCACATAACACCGGTCCTGAGAGATCTACACTGGCTCCCAGTACGTTTCCGAGCACAGCTCAAAGTGTTGGTACTGACCTTTAAACGGCCTCGGTCCTGTATACCTGAAGGAGCGTCTCCACCCCCATCATTCAGCCCGGACACTGAGATCCAGCACCGAGGGCCTTCTGGTGGTTCCCTCATTGCGAGAGGTGAGGTTGCAGGGAACCAGACAGAGGGCCTTCTCGGTAGTGGCACCTGCCCTGTGGAACGCCCTCCCAGCAGATGTCAAGACAATAAGCAATTATTTTACTTTTAGAAGACAACTGAAGGCAGCCCTGTTTAGGGAAGTTTTTAATGTCTGATGCTGTACTGTTTTTAATATTCAGTTGGAAGCCGCCCAGAGTGGCTGGGGAAGCCCAGCCAGATGGGCGGGGTATAAATAATAAATTATATTATTATTATTATTATTATTATTATTATTATTATTACTCACAGGGTGACAGAGGATGATGAAGGGGTGGGGGTGGGGGTCAGTGTACAGGAAGCAGAGCAGCAGGACCCATCACCAAGGTGGCCCCTGTCTTCATGAACGCGGCGGGCTCTGAGGTGTAGGGAGTAGCAGGAGTGGTGCTGCAGGAGGCTGAGGCAGGTGAGAGCCCACAGCCCAGAGCTCCCTAGCTGGCCAGGTGGGGCTCGCTAGCTCTGGGAGGAGGGGTGTGATTTCTCAACTGGAGTAGGCTCAGGACAGGTGAGGGTCACCTGCCTCCTCAAGCCCAGAGGCTGCCGCCAGCATGCAAAGAACAAAAGGGAAGCAGAGCTGAAGGGCTGTGTCTGCTCACCTACCCATCTTGATGGACCTTGGCTTGGATGCTCCTGGACCTCTTAAGACAGTGTTTCTCAACCAGTGTGCCTCCAGATGTTTTGGGACTACAACTCCCATCATCCCTAGCTAGCAAGACCAGTGGTCAGGAATGATGGGAGTTGTAGTCCCAAAACATCTGGAGGCACACTGGTTGAGAAACACTGCTCTAAGAGACTGTGCTTTGGGTTTGGCTCTGGACTGCATCTTGACTGCTGGATCAGACTTGGCTTGCTTGGACTAAACCTGGACTGCATTTCCTGACCGTTGGAATTAGCTTCCGTGGGTTGATTTCTGGACTTTGGACTTGTCATGCTGGCAAGGTAGGCCAGCAGTTTCAGACAGTGTTTGAGGGTAGGGAGATTACATGTGTCCAACCTGTTCTGAGTGAGGTTGCGCTCTTTGATAATGATGAGGTTCATAGTTTGGATGTCCTATTAGATCCAGATTTGTATGGCCTGCCTCATACACTGATTTGTGTAAGTGTATAGGGCTGGTGTAATAGTCCGTTGAGGGGGAATTATGTATGAAGTCAGTGCTGGAATATGAAGCAAAAACCATCGGGGGGAAAATGTGCTACTCGAAATACAAAGTGAGGGTAGAAGGAATTAGGAAATGGTTCCTGGGCTGTTTCTATTAAATAAATAAAAAAAAAACCAGCCCTCTCAAACTTGATTAATTCTTGGCCTGGATGTACTGTTACCTCCAGCAATTAGATGTCACTATTATGGCAATTATTCTGTAAAAACCAATAAACACTATCTGGAGTTAATATTTGCTCCTGAGGAAAGCTTGCCAAAAGCTTAGAAGATGTTTACAGAAGATTTTGCCCATTTCATTTGTGTACAATGCTGGAAATTCCAAAATCCTTTGACCATCGTTAATCACAAAAATGCAACGTAAAAACAGTTGTACCTAATAAAAGGGTAATCTGATTCAAAAATAGTCAAGCCCTTAGGAATTTAACACAATAGGCTAAATGTTGCCCATTCCAAATGAGTTCCAGCAATGTTGCTTTCGGTGCAAGTTTCAATACCCTTCTGCTCTTTCTAAAATAATCTGTACAGTTTAAAATAAAACACAGGGAAATTTAAAAAGAAAGGAAAAAGAATGACCAGAGTTACATTTTATTTAAAAACCCTTCCTTTTGCTTTACCTTTAAGGGGAAATTATCAGACTATATATTGCATATATGTTGCAGGCAAGAAAACCCAGACTTGGACCTGGGTCAGACCCCCTGATTTATATTTTAGAATTGCCCATCAGGCCTTGTCGCAAGCCCTATAACTGACTGGCTTTTGGATCATTCACATCAGGGGTGCCAACTTGAATAAAATATTGGGGGCGGGGCGCTAAGCTCCACACCACATAATTGATCACATGATGCAACACACCCCATTTGAATGGCAATGCCTATTAATGTGGGGGGGGGCTGGGCCCCTCAAATATTTTATTGGGTGCCCCGAAGGGACCTCAGCCTCTAGGAGTTGGCTCCTATGATTCTATGATCCTATGTTGGCTCCTATGATTCAAATGGTGAATACAGCTGAATGGTGGGATTAGCTGCCTAGGTGACCAACGTTGTGACAAAATGGCCCCAAATACTTGTCAGCAAGGCCTTTTAAGGCCATGGGCCTTAAAATCATCCTGCAGGATGATTTCCCCTTCCTGTGGGATCCTGTGAGAGTGAGGAAGGGAAAGGTAACCTGTAAGGGGGACTCCCTACAGGGAGCCAGCCCCCATCATCCTAACGTCCACCTCATCAAGTACAGAGAGCACCAGTGGTTCTGAAGCAGCCAGAGGGGGAGGAAGAGACTCGGAGGGGGAGAGAAATCGGAGTGAGGAACAATGGGAAAGCTCGGAGGCGGAGGGATGCAGGCAGACGCTTGAGGATACTGCAGAGCCAGGGAACCGACTGCTGAGGGAGGAAACTGAAAGGGCATCGCTCCTTCCGGCACCAGAAATGAGGAGAGCACCACAATGCAGGTCAAGGGGGTGGCGTTTTGGGGTGCCCAGACTACTTTGCTAGTGTAGGAACAGACGTACGCCATTGCCGGATTCTGATTCGGGATGAGAGGTCATGTTCTAAGCTGTCTCTACACTGTAAATAGATAGCACAATAAACTTCTTTGACGTCAAACTGGACTCAGGCAGAGTTACTCTAGAGTAGCCATGACAACCCTCTGACATAACCCCACCTCCTTCATTTTTTCTGAGCCCCTGTGCTATGGTGCAAAGTTACGCTGCTTGCAGGGCATGTTCAGAGCATGACATAGTTGGTATTAGGCCTCAACTTTTATTTAAAAGTGAAAGGTGGACTGAGTGGTTTGTTAGATTTCTCTCAAATGCGCCCTGTTTGGCCAGATGAGTCATTCATGTTGTCCTCAGTGGCAGTGGCCGACCTGGGCAGACCTTAGCTATAAAAAGCTTCCCTGACAAAAGCACCCATAGAGGAGTGCTCTTAAGAAGAGAAACCACTTTGATAAAGATAAAAGAAGAAACATTGCAACAATTTACAAAGATATGATGACGCAGGTCGATCCATCTACATGTCAGCAGATGGAATGTCCACCTGAGGTCCAAGGCTTGAAGAGGTTTTCCATTCCAAGGGACAAAAGTTAGGCACATTGTTCAAATAGAACAATCTGGGGAAAGAAGAGGAGCCTTGTGGTGTGTTTGCAGTCTATGGCTCCTTACCCAAGGGAGCCAATCAGAAACAAGGGCTGGGGCTCATTATGCAATGTTGTTGCCTGCTCCTGGTGCTAGAGGGCCAGTCAGGAAAGGGAATAGGACTTGTGAAAATCCAGTAGGATTTTCAAGGTCAATCAGCCAGCGGTGTTGCTAGCCTTATGGCAAACCTGAAGGCACCCCGTCGGGGGGGCGGGGCGTCTGTCACGTGCATGTGTCGTGCATCATGACGCATGTGTCATGATGCACAATGCATGCATTGTGATGCACGTCACATGCGTCATACTACGGAGCGGGTTTGCCGGGGGGGGCGGTGCTCCAGCGCCCAGATCCTAGGATCCCGATGCTAGAGCGGTGGCACCGGCAACCTGCTCCGTAGCTCGCTGGTGCCCCTCGCCGCTCCACCTGAGCAGGAAGAAGCACAAAGCGAGCAATGGAGCGGGTTGCTGGCGCCACCGCTCTAGCATCAGGATCCTCAGATCCGGGTGCTGGAGCACCGCCGCTGGCAACCCGCTCCGTAGCGCACTTTGTGCTTCTTCCTAGTAGGAAGAAGCACAAAGCGCGCTATGGATTGGCTTGCCGCACACTTTGTGCTTCTTCCTACTCAGGCGGAGCGGTGAGGGGTGTCTCTGATGACGCCCCTTGCCGCTCCGCCTGAGTAGGAAGAAGCACAAAGTGTGCGGCAAGCTGATTCATAGCGTGCTTTGTGCTTTTTCCTGCCCATGCGGAGGCGGAGCAGCGAAGCCGTCAGCAGCTGCTGCTACTGCTGCTCTCTGGCCCTCCCCTTCTCTCCGCCCCACCAGGAAGAAGCGAGGGGCGAGGCCAGCAACACCGGGGCCTCCGCAATGGTGGTCACGCAGCCGCCACAGGAGCAACAGCCATCGGTGGAGGGGGCACTACACTGCCCCCCCCCAGAGTGGAGCCCGGGGCGCACCGCCCCCCGCCCCCTATTGCAATGCCCCTGCAATCAGCTAACCATTAGCTTTCTTCTGGTTATGGTAAAGCAGAGGAGCAAGGTTAACAGTGGGCAGTGGCGGTGGGGAGGTTGCAGGAAGCCCTATGTGTGTGTGTGGTGTGTGTGTGGTGTGTGTGTGTGTGTGTGTGTGTGTGTGTGTGAGAGAGAGAGAGAGAGAGAGAGAGAGAGAGAGATAATGCAGTTGTATTTCTGCTCTGGCCAACTTCCACCTCTCTTCAGTCATTAGCTTCTTAGTAATACCCTGTTTCTCCTAAAATAAGACGTAGCCATAAAATAAGCCATAGCAGGATTTTTAAGCATTCAAGGAATATAAGCCATACCCCGAAAATAAGCCATAGTGTTAGGCAGTTTAACTTTGTAGGTTAAACTGTACCATACTTAATAATAAAAAAATAGGACACCCCCTGAAAATAAGCCATAGTGGGGGGTTTTTTGTTTTGTTTTTTGGAGGAAAAATAAATATAAGACGGTGTCTTATTTTCGGAGAAACACGGTACCATCCTTCCCACATTTTATTAGTGGAGACCACAGAGAAGGGAAGATAATGTTCAAGTAGAGCTTGGTCAAAGTATTTGAACTACTGGTTTTTGGTACTTTTGGAGTGGAGGAATACCCCTCCCCCAGATTAATCTTTGGGGAGGGGGTGAAATGGAAGAACTTTTATGTATGGGATGGGCTTCTCTTCAAAGATGAGGTGGCCAAGTGTTTCCTTTTTCTTTTTCACCAGGGGGAAAAAAAGGTTTGTTGTTGGCCTTCTTTTTAAATTTGAGAACGCCCCATAGGAATTATGTTGTGACATAGTGTCATTCCTAGGAGTATTGCTAGGGGTGGAAGATGGCTGCTTCTATCGCCTAATGGTCCCACAGAAGCGTATGTGTGCCATATTCTGGTCAGCTTGGTTTGAAAGTGGTTTTTGACTGAGTGGAGGGTGGGAAAATGGAGAATATATGCTTGTGTTTCCCCTACTTTTGGAAAGTAGTGACACTCCCTTCTGGCAAATATGGCCTTTTCCCATCTGAGAAGACTGCATACTGCTATATAGCAAAGAACATATTTCCTTGTATTTAAGAACAAAGACATGTCAAGCTTTATTGAGCACATCACTAACTATATAACCAGTGTTAAACACTCAATTTGCAACTGTTGCTGTGTATTTTGTGTGTGATTATCACCCCTAGATCTACATCCTATAAAAAGATATTTCTGTTTGCTTAATTATAAAGCTCTTTATGAACCGGCTCATCTGTAAATAGCTTGGTGCAGCTGAAATAGAAATATAATTATAATGAAGGCAGATGTTTGTGAGATACTTCAGAAGAAACTTGCTCTGAACGTACAAAGGAGAAAGGTTTTGCTAAATGGTGGGTCTTGGGCTGGAAGCCAAATGCTACTAGTATACATCTCTTGGGCTGCCTTTTTTCCAAGTCAAGCACAACGGACTCATTCTCAAGGTAAATGCAGCTATACATTTCTCCTCTGAAGGCCACCAGACTGTTGCAAAGTGCATTGATTCAGAGGCAATTTGCATAACCCACTTGATGAATTGAGAATGTGTGCTTTGTGTATTAATGAAGTGCAGAGATGGGGAACATGTGTCCCTCCTTATCTTCTTGGGACTCCAGGTCCCACTAGCCTCAGCCAGTGGGAATGGGTCAGGAATGATGAAAGGAGTCCCACATCATATGGAGAGCCACCATATCCTTGATGCAGAGATGGGATATGTTAATGAGGTTGTGTGACTACTTAACAGCAGCAGCAGCAACAACAACAACAACAACATCCTTCCCATCTGACTGGGTTGCCCCAGCCACTCTGGGCAGCTTCCAACACATATTGTTGTTGTTGTTTAGTCGTTTAGTCGTGTCCGACTCTTCGTGACCCCATGGACCATAGCACACCAGGCACTCCTGTCTTCCACTGCCTCCCGCAGTTTGGTCAGACTCATGTTGGTAGCTTCGAGAACACTGTCCAGCCATCTCGTCCTCTGTCGTCCCCTTCTCCTAGTGCCCTCCATCTTTCCCAACATCTGGGTCTTTCCCAGGGAGTCTTCTCTTCTCATGAGGTGGCCAAAGTATTGGAGCCTCAGCTTCAGGATCTGTCCTTCCAGTGAGCACTCGGGGCTGATTTCCTTCAGAATGGATAGGTTTGATCTTCTTGCAGTCATAATTGCAGCACCATAATTCAAAAGCACCAATTCTTCGGCAATCAGCCTTCTTTATGGTCCAGCTCTCACTTCCATATATCACTACTGGGAAAACCATAGATTTAACTATACAGTCCTTTGTTGGCAAGGTGATGTCTCTGCTTTTTAAGATGCTGTCTAGGCTTGTCATTGCTTTTCTCCCAAGACATATCATTGCTTTTCCTCCAACACATATAAAAACATAATAAAACATAATAAAACATTAAACACGAAAAACTTCCCTATACAGGGCTGCCTTCAGATGTCTTCTAAAGGTTGTATAGTCCCTGCTGATATTGTCTCCTTGACATCCGATGAAAGGGTGTTCCACAGGAAGGGCAACACTGTCAAGTGTAAGCCAGTGTAGCTGCTGAAGACAGAATTGGGATTCAAGATGACCTTAACAGATTGGGGAACAGGGCCCAAACTAGGGCTTTTTTTCTCAGCTGGAACTCGCTGGAATTCAGTTCCTGCACCTCTCAGGTGGGTGCCATTGTCATTATAAGAACAAGGGAAACAGTCATAGTGAGTTCTGACCCTTCTTTTTCTAGAAAAATTGTAAGGACAAATGTAAGGTTCTACACTTAGGCAGGAAGAACTTGCTGTGCAAATATAAGATTGGCAGTAGTGCATGTGTAAAGAATCTAGGGGTCCCTTCCAACCCTACAATTCTGCAAGCTTAACTTGAGTCAACAGTGTGATGCAACAGCATAAAAAGCTAATGCTATTCTAGGCTGCATCAACAGAAGTGTAGTGTCCTGATCAAAGGATGTAATAGTTTCACTCAATTCTGTTTGGTCACTCCTGGAGTACCGTGCCTGGTTCTGGGCACCACAATTTAAGAAGGATATCAACAAGCTGGAACATGTACAGAGGAGGGGTGGTAAAGATGATCAAGGTTCTGGAAACCAAGCCTTCCGAGGAACGGCTGAGGGAATTGGGTATGTTTAGCATGGAATAGAGGAG
This sequence comes from Zootoca vivipara, assembly GCF_963506605.1. Taxonomy (NCBI): domain Eukaryota; kingdom Metazoa; phylum Chordata; class Lepidosauria; order Squamata; family Lacertidae; genus Zootoca; species Zootoca vivipara. The sequence goes on along the minus strand of NC_083278.1, from coordinate 26,296,810 downwards.
ACTGAGGGGATATATGATAACCATCTACAAATATCTAAAGGGGTATCACATGGAGAATGGAACAAGCTTGTTTTTTCCTGCTCCAGAGGTTTGGACCCGACTCAGTGGATTCACGTTACAAGAATGTTGATTCCAACTAGACCAGGGGTCAGCAAACTTTTTCAGCAGGGGGCCTGTCCACTGTCCCTCAGACCTTGTGGGTGGGCTGGACTATATTTTTTTTGGGGGGGGGGAATGAATGAATTCCTATGCCTCACAAATAACCCATAGATGCATTTTAAATAAAAAGACACATTCTACTCATGTAAAAACATGCTGATTCCCAGACCATCCGCGGGGCCGGATTTAGAAGGCGATTGGGCTAGATCCGGCCCCTGGTCCTTAGTTTGCCTACCCATGAACTAAACATTAGGAAGAATTTTCTGATGGCAAGAGCTGTTCAACAATGGAATGGACTACCTTGGAATGTGGTCGACTCTCCTTCATTGGAGGTTTTTAAACAGAGGTTGCGTGTCATGTCGTTGAGAAACCTGCATTGCAGGGATTTGACCAGATAACCCTTGGGGTCCCTTCCAACTCTACAATTCTGTGTTTCTATGAGATGCTGATGATACTGATGAGAATTAGGAGCTATACACAACATTTCAGACAGGTCCTCAATAGGCCTGAATTAACTTGATTCAAGTCTTGTATCAGGATTCTTGGACCTTTTCCCAGATGAGGTTGAGGAATTCAGACTTCCTCAGCCATTGCCAGTTGCTGCCCCCTATCCCCTCCCCAGGTTTTCTTGACTTCTTTGTAGGCTTGCACAAGCAGCAGAGAGGTTCAGAAATTCATCTCCCATGCTGATAGCTTGTAACTGGGCTTGAAATCTCAGACAATAAATTTCCTTCGGCATTTCAACACCTCACTACTCAAGCTTCAGGAAAATGCAAAAAGCCTGTGAATCTGAAAATGCAATGGGGAATATATATATAAAAGCTTTCTCAGACCTCTGTTCAAGTTTGGCTTCAGTTCAAGTCTGGGGGAGAATTTGGAAACCGTACTTTATCTGCATTGCATCGCCTGGCTATCTTTGTAGCTCCCATGCTATTATGTGATATTAAAGCATGCATTATGGTAGGGTTGGAAAATGATGGGCTACCATTGGCCATGCTGGCTGGGACTTTGTAGTTTGGAAAAGAAAGCTGGGGCACTCTTTTTGTTGTCACCTTTTCTTGCATCATTCGCTTTCGGTGGTTCATGAGAGGTACATCCACACACACAAAGACATCACCTGAACATCTACAAAGACATCTACTCCCCAGAAATGGAAGGGCCCGTACACTTTGATTTCTTTGTCTTTATATAGTTTAGCACTCTTATCTCTGGGGCTTAAATGTTTCTCCAAACATATTATGCTGCAGCAGATGGTGAGGAGCTATTGGATAGATGTGACCCCTGGCTGAGTGTTGGCATAGCCGTAGGGATGTGTGAAATCTATTCCTTTATTTCTGCCTACCCACATGCTGCTGCTACATGTTCCAATCACTTAGGCTCACAAGAGTGGATATGCAATTTTTTGGCAGTGCTGCTCCGAGTTGTTGTATACACTTTTTTATATGCAGTTGCACATCAGATTCACCATTCGAAACCACATAGATATCTTTAAGCAGTTTGATGCAGATCTAAAACATCGTTGCCCATTGGCAGTTGCAATAGATTTTATGGTGAAACAGGACAGCACAACCATTGCTTTCTCATCTCCACTTTCACCACAGACCACATACTTTGCAGGCAAAAAGTCCCAGGTTCCAGCCCAGTTCCTGGTTTACATCTTCAAGTAGCCAGGGCTATGGTTGACCCTTCTCACTAAACCTGGAGAACTTCTGCCAGTCACTGTAGAAAATATTGAGCTAGACGCATTCCGACCCTGACCCAGTTTCTTCTGTTCTAAGCCTTTGTATTTCACACTTCTCCAAATTATTCTGATACAGTTCTTGGCTAAAAAGAGAGAGAAGTATCGATCTGCATATAAAATGTACACATTACAATAAAGTACATTTAGAAATGTGTACATTGATAAGACATACAGTGATGCCTCGACTTACGAATTTAATCCGTTCTGAAGGCACCTTCGTAGGTCGAAAAATTCGGAAATGCGATTTTCCATAGGAATGCATTGGAAACGGAAAAATTCCTAAATTGAAGCAACCCTATCTAAAAATTCGTAAGTTGAAAAATCCCTATCTAAAACCGCCGCGGTTTCCTTTCAGATGTCGAGACATTCGTAAGCGCGCGGCCATTAGCCCCATTCATAAGTCGAACAATTCGGTTGTCGAGTCGTTCGTAAGTCGAGGTACCACTGTATTTAAATATGAATTTTCATGCAGATTTTAAAAAGGGTTATGGCAGAACTATGATGGAATAGGCTTATGAATGAGTGCATGTGAAATTGACACAGAGAGGAAATAGACTATGGTTCGAATTCCTGCAATGGGGTGAGCTCCCGTTGCTCGGTCCCAGCTCCTGCCAATCCAGCAGTTCAAAAGCATGTCAAAGTGCAAGTAGATAAATAGGTACCGCTCCGGTGGGAAGGTAAACAGTGTTTACGTGCGCTGCTCTGGTTCGCCAGAAGCAGCTTAGTCATGCTGGCCACATTACCCGGAAAAACTGTCTGCGGACAAACGGCGGCTCCCTTGGCATGTAAAGCGAGATGAGCGTCACAACCCCAGAGTCGTCTGGGACTGGATTTAACAGTCAGGGATCCTTTACCTTTACCAATCCCTAAACTTGCCACTATAATGGCGATCAAAGAGCCTGGTTCTTTAGTTGGTCACCTTATTCTGCCAGATGCTCAGGGCTGTATTCAACTAACTAGTTGCACTAATGCGAGCTACCACAAGTATTTCAACTACTGTGGTGGAGCTGCTTCTTCCCCCCTCTCCTCCTGCTGTGTGCCACCAAGCTCCTTCAGATAATCTCTGGGTGGGGTGGGGTGGGGTGGGAGAACCCCCCCCCCCAACAGTGTTCAAGGGTAGGAAAGGCAAGTTCCATCTGACAAGCAGAAATGTTTGTGCAGACAGAATGATTGTATTAACATGATGTTGAATGGTTCTTTGCAGCAAACCCTACAGAGCTCCTCTGAGATTTATATGCAAGACATTGCAGTTCCAGACTTTCCTTGACTGGTCGCAGGGCACTCTTCAAATGCCCCAACAAATTATGAGACCAAATTCTCAAGACCAAATTTTGTCAATTTGTGGCTGGTGCTGGGCACGTTAAGTAGAGTGGTCATGTAATTGCTTTATCATGCCACTCAGAAGGTACAATTACAAGTCACAGCCTGAGTCATATGTCTGATAACTGAACATTCTGTGAGCAATCCCATAACATTACCGTTTATTTAAATGTTAACGTAGTTAGAACAGAACACTCGGGAACAGGCAGTATTTTATCCAAATTCTTAATGCATTGAATTAGCAGTATCAGGTGGCTCTCAGTTTTTGTGAGCCTTCCACACCACAACTTCTTAGGTTTAGAAGAGTTAAAGTGGACTGTACTTTTCCCCACGAATCCCTGTGACGGGGTGAGCTCCCGTTGCTCGGTTCCTGCTCCTGCCAATCTAGCAGTTCAAAAGCATGTCAAAGTGCAAGTAGATAAATAGGTACCACTCTGGTGGGAAGGTAAATGGTGTTTACGTGTGCTGCTCTGGTTCGCCAGAAGCGGCTTTGTTCATGCTGGCCACATGACCCGGAAGCTGTACGCCGGCTCCCTCGGCCAATAACGCGAGATGAGCGCTGCATCCTCAGAGTCGGTCACGACTAGACCTAATGGTCAGGGGTCCCTTTACCTTTACCATTACTTTTACCCAGAGTAAATTCCTTTTAATAAAGCATATATTTTGTTTTTAAAAAATCGTTAATGCCCCCCTTTCAAGCAAGCCAGTTCAGAATGCTTAAAAGCCAAGCCCATTAGAAATCAGAAGCTAAGAATCCAAAAACTATCAAATCATTTTTAAAACAAAGGAACACAAACTTCGGCCCTCCAGATGTTTTGGACTACAATTCCCATCTTCCCAGACCACTGGTCCTGTTAGCGAGGGATCATGGGAGTTGTAGGCCAAAACATCTGGAGGGCCACAGTTTGGGGATGCCTGCTGTAGTGCCATAGTAGATAAAGGTAAGAGACCCCCTTTTTAAGAATTACATTTCTTCTGATATATCAATCTCTAAGGAAGACATTGTCTTTCAATATATTGAAACAGAGGATTGGGGAGGGGTATTGGTGGGTGGGTGGCAACTTATCGCTTCTTTTTGAAATGGGTGTGGAAGCCATGCTGGTGTCAGATTTACAATGGAGACTTGTGCCCTCAACTTCTGTGCCAAATTTCATTCAGATATGTTCACAGGATATATGAGCACCTTTCAGGTGGAACTAAATTGGAGAACCAACACAGGCAACCAGGGCTGGAACCAACTCGCTGGAACTCAGTTCCGGTGCCTCTCAGGTGGGCGCTATTGCCATTATAAGGGAACAAGAGAGGCGTTCGTGTTGAGTTCCGGCGCCTTTCCCCCCTAGAAAAATAGCACTTCAGGTAACAGTGGGGCTTTACATTAAGTGCCGACCCTGAGGTTCTATGAGTTCTCCAGACCTTTCACATGATGGTGGTGAACTTTTCAGAGGATAGTCTGCTGTGTCCACAGAGGAAGCTCTCATAACTAGGAATAGGAAAATATGCCACTTTCAGTTCCATTTTCCCACTCGTATGTCCAGTTCCTCAGATTTCCACATCAGTTCGTGATTCATTGTTTTTAAATAACTCATGAATATTTTAGTGTTTTCATACCGTTTTTCTTCATATATATGGTTTTATATGCAGTTTTGCCTAATATACACATTTTTGCAAAGCAGTTTCCCCATTATTGTATGTTATTTCTGCTAGTATATGCCTTCAAATGCACACTTTGCTCTGGTACACTTGTTTTCATATACATAATGGGGCTGGAGAACTGAGGTGCAAAATTCAGGAAAGTGCGAAGTCTGTTTTGGTTTGTGCATTGTTTCTGAAAGTGTGAGTTAGGCATGTTTACCTTACATGTGAACTGAATTCCTTACTCATGACTGAGAACTCCGAAGGACCCCTGGAACCTTGCATGGAGTCTTCTTTACAGATTGTAAAGGCTCCCCAACTGCAGAAGTTGCCTCTCATCATAAGAGGGGAGTTGCATGATCTCAGGGGCAGGGCTAAACAGGCAGTCCCATTGAAGCTGCATTACTTCTTCTGGGGCTGTGGACTGATGAGTTAAATCAGAGGCTCCACTTTGCTTGTCCAAGTAATTGGACTGAAAATGAAAAGGTTTGCATTTTTGTGCCTTGGGGGGAGGTAGGAGGGACAGCTAAGGAATGGGGAGTTAGGTTGCACAAATTTAGGATTGTGTCGAACACCTCTATTTATTGTACTTGACAGGAATGCTCAACTAGCCCAAATGTCTTTTTCATGTGTCTTTGCCATAAGTCCTTCACTTATGGAAGTATTTGCAGGAAGCCATCTTATTTCCTTAGGAGTAGCATAGCTAAGTATCCTAAACTCTGCCTAGTTATTTGGGAATGGTGTAGCTCAGAAGAGAAGATGCTTTGCCATGAAAGGTATTGCATTCTGACATCTTCAATGGTAGGCTCCCAGGGAGTGGCACTGAGAAAGACCACTGACTGAGATGCTGCCTATCAGAGTAGATAATACTAGAATAATGGACTAGAGAGACCAATCGGCTTGGGGAATAGTGGACTTGAGAGACCAGTGGTCTGCCCAGGTGAACATGGCCACCCAAATGTAAATTAATAATGACTGCATCGTCTTATTTGTAATGAATCCTGTTTTCACAGCAAAAATCTAATTTCATTGTTTTTTATGCTTGGAACAGCTTTTCTTATTGCTGCTTCTATAACCTCTTGTTGTGTCATATCTTTGCCAATTGTTGCCATCTGTCCTGATGACATTGCGATGGTGGCTGAGTGAGCTGCTGTGCTTCTTAATGACACTATGATTTTTGTGTTAGCTCTGCCACTCACTGCTAATTCGCTTTGCTTCCTCGTCACTATATCCAACACTTTCCCCAAGTGTCACCCGGGGGGGGGTAGAGGCACAACCAACAACCTCTTTTGGATGTAGTTTTCTGTCTCTCTCGACCTCCACTTGCCACCTGAACATTTCTCCCCTCTTCTCCATATCTGCCTTCGAAGATGTTGCTCTTTGTATATACCCTTCCACAGAAATTTCTGGGCATGGGGCATTTTACAAAGCAACAACCCTCTTGGTATTCATTAACATCCAATTAGGTAATTGTGTTTACACTTCAGGTTTTTTCTTCTTCTGTCATCTTTGTATTGGGGTAGGGGTTGTCTCTGCTCATTTAGGAATAAATTCAATTTCTCTGTTTTTGAAGACAGCATGTGACAACATCCAGGCAGTTCCACAGGGAGGGAGTGCCCCTTTCCAGACGGTTCCCTCCATGTGATCTGCTCCCGGATGGATTTCTCTAACTATGTCATCCTTAATGAAGACACTTGAAGCAAGCTGTTGCTTCTGCCTTACATGCATGCTGGTTGCCAGGGAGCCTGAGGGACTCACCATATGACATCCATAATGCTCTACAAATATGTCTGATGGTGGGCACCGCAAAGTTTAGGATACCACATTTTCCTATTTCCTTTTGCAAAACTTTTCTTAAGCTAGAGCTCCCAGCTACAAATATATTCCAGCATATATATATATATATATATATATATATATATATATATATATATATATGTTGTTGTTTAGTCGTTTAGTCGTGTCCGACTCTTCGTGACCCCATGGACCATAGCACGCCAGGCACTCCTGTCTTGCACTGCCTCCCGCAGTTTGGTCAAACTCATGTTCGTAGCTTCGAGAACACTGTCCAACCATCTCGTCCTCTGTCGTCCCCTTCTCCTAGTGCCCTCAATCTTTCCCAACATCAGGGTCTTTTCCAAGGATTCTTCTCTTCTCATGAGGTGGCCAAAGTATTGGAGCCTCAGCTTCACGATCTGTCCTTCCAGGGAGCACTCAGGGCTGATTTCCTTAAGAATGGATAGGTTTGATCTTCTTGCAGTCCATGGGACTCTCAAGAGTCTCCTCCAGCACCATAATTCAAAAGCATCAATTCTTCGGCGATCAGCCTTCTTTATGGTCCAGCTCTCACTTCCATACATCAATACTGGGAAAACCATAGCTTTAACTATACGGACCTTTGTAGGCAAGGTGATGTCTCTGCTTTTTAAGATGCTGTCTAGGTTTGTCATTGCTTTTCTCCCAAGAAGCAGGCGTCTTTTAATTTCGTGACTGCTGTCACCATCTGCAGTGATCAAGGAGCCCAAGAAAGTAAAATCTCTCACTGCCTCCATTTCTTCCCCTTCTATTTGCCAGGAGGTGATGGGACCAGTGGCCATGATCTTGGTTTTTTTGATGTTGAGCTTCAGACCATATTTTGCGCTCTCCTCTTTCACCCTCAATAAAAGGTTCTTTAATTCCTCCTCGCTTTCTGCCATCAAGGTTGTGTCACCTGCTTATCTGAGGTTGTTGATATTTCTTCCGGCAATCTTAATTCCGGCTTGGGATTCATCTAGTCCAGCCTTTCGCATGATGAATTCTGCATATAAGTTAAATAAGCAGGGAGACAATATACAACTTTGTTGTACTCCTTTCCCAATTTTGAACCAATCAGTTGTCCCATATCCAGTTCTAACTGTAGCTTCTTGTCCCACATAGAGATTTCTCAGGAGACAGATGAGGTGATCAGGCACTCCCATTTCTTTAAGAACTTGCCATAGTTTTCTGTGGTCAACACAGTCAAAGGCTTTTGCATAGTCAATGAAGCAGAAGTAGGCGTTTTTCTGGAACTCTCTAGCTTTCTCCATAATCCAGCGCATGTTTGCTATTTGACACACACATATATATATATAGGCAATAGAAAGGAATGAGGGCTTTTGCAGCGCGCCTGGTCTCCGCCCCCTGGACAGAGTATTGGCGTGGGGCAGAGGAGACTGGGTGTCCTTGAGCAGCTTGATCTAATTCGCAGGGTTGTTGTGAAGATAAACAGGTGGAGGGAGGGAGAACCATGAATGCAGCTTTGAGATCCTTAGAGGTAAGATGGATGGTGATAATTGCATTCATCTGCCACCTTTCTGAAGAGAGACCCAAGGTGGTTTACAATTTTAAAGTGCTGGAGAACACAGATTTGTTAGATTTAGAAGATTATGACAACAGATTTGGTTGGCATGCTTATTTATGGTATGATGGTATGGTATGATGGTATGGTATGGTATGGTATGATAAATTTAAAGTAAATAGAGGTTTTTTGAACCACACAATAAGGAAATCAATATACGAAGTATGGGTGAGGTATAAAGATTTATTATAATGAAAAACACCTTGGTGGAAGCAATATTGGTTATATATATATACTGAGATACCACCCCAAATTTTGCCTCACAGATTTCCAGTTGAACGAGGTTGCAAATTTCTTTTGGGAGAAATTAACACGGGCACCAAATGTCCACTAGATTCTGTTGGATTCCCATAAGTGGTTTTTATATCATGCAAAAGATCACATAAAAATTATCAAGTAAGGAAACACTGAGGAAATGGACTAAAGTGCTGTCTGAATGTGGCACGTGTGTTTGATCTGTATAATGTGCAAAATAGTTTTTAGATGCTCTACCATAACTGCATCAAGAAAGCCTTCAAACGCCAGAGCTCTGATGGATTTCCCAGACTAACTTGCTTTTGTATCAGTGCTGAAGTGTTTTCTATTAGCCATGCACTATACATTCTTTTGTCAATTGACTTTCTTTCTTTCAGCATTGTTACGGAGTGGAAGAAATGATGGAAAGAGATTGTGTTTCTACATTAGATATTAACAAATCAAATTCAATAATATGGCAGCTCCAGTCAACATATACATTTTTTTAAAAACAACAACAATCTTTTGATTCCTGTACCAAGTGCTTTCAATGTTTTATTTCCAGCTCATCTTTAAACAAAGCGGTGTGACCTTCATTGTGCGAATGAACTGTGTTTTCCTTGCACAAAAGATCTACTGGTATAGACATGCTATTGACTGAATAATGAAGCTACGCCTGAAGAGGCGTGACACGAACACATTTGAGTAATACAAAAGGAAAGTTAATGGAGAAATATGCATGAAGTCTTGCTTAGTCAGGTGGCAAGAAATAATGAATGAAAGGAAGATGATTACCTGTAAGGCTAACAGTCTCTCTTTGTACCATGAGCCCCAGGGAGGTGGGGGTGGTTGGTTGGGGAGGGTATCATCCAGAGCTAGATAAGACAGCCAAATGTTTTTTTTTATTCATTTCTTTGTCTTCCACAGTAATCATCTTCAACTGAATGCTCTGGAAGTTGATAGGTGCAGTTTGCGCATTAGCTACCTAGACACACTCCTTCAGGTTTTCTAAATTAATGCACCCATCTCCATTGTGCCTGAGGTGAAACCACTGATTCACAGCTGGTTTTGTGGCATCAGAATACTTGGTTCCAGAGCAACAGGGCCTTTTTTATTGTGGCACCCAGCTTGTGAAACTCCCTCCCTAGAATGGTTCTCTTTAAAGCGGGGGTGGTGAGCCTCCCCCCCCCAATGTTGAGAACCACATTCCCTCATGGGTAACCTGTGGGGAACACACATACAGTATCTGGTGGTGGGTTTTGCCAAATCCAGTGTATCTGGTATCAAAGGGGTTGGGGGTGGGTGCATTCCATTCTTAAAATGAAATTTAAGCAATGACCTTAAGTCATGATAAATTTATGAATAATCAAAATATCACCCAAATTTCTGCAGAGCCAAATTGTGTTGCTGTAGTGGTAATTTTTTTTTAAAGGTTCACTAGTTTTTGTTGTGTGTACATCCTATAGAAGAAATTATTTCCTCCAACTCTATATCCATGATTTAGTAAGAAGTAGCCCATGGAAATACTGAAACTGGGAGCACTGAATGTGTCTGTGCGCTGGAGGATGACGACGACACAGGATTCAGGTGGCAGTACCTATGTACATTAATCTGCTTCCAAGCATGTCTAAAGCCCCCCCCCCCCTTAAATGAATGGAAGGAGAAACAAATAATGAAATAAACAGCCTGCCAACTCGAGCCAGCCAGGCTTTCACCATCATTTTAGGATTGCGCTGTACATCTCCTCTCAGAACATTACAGTGCGTACAAAAGTCAAAATGGGAAAATCAAGTGATTTTTTATTTATTTGTTAGTGTAGTGATGCGCCACTCATTTTTGCCAAAACCAAAATACACAAATTAGCAACCTGGCAATATATTCAGTGTGCCGTGTGCATATTCTATGGCCATCTGAAGGATTTCAGTATGTCAAACTGCACCATCTTGGCATTTTCCATTATTTTGGTTAGAAGCTTTTCAAGCAAAAAAGAAAAGTTGAATGGGAAAAGCAATAGATGCACAGAGGAAGAAAAGAGAATGCCAATTAGCAAGTACATCCACACCCAACTGTAATAAATACAGCCAGTCTCTGTTGATATCAGAGGAAGTTAGCAGGTGTTCCATGGAGATTATTCACTTATAATTTTGCTAATGGAGAAAAGGGATTTTAAAAGGCATGTTAATCAATGAGCATTTAACTTCAACTTGATTACTTTTACCTGGCTGAGAGCACCTGCTTGTGAGATTATGAATTGTGTTTGAGAAGCCAAGTTGGACTTAGTAGATATTGTGTTTCATTCTGTCATTTTAAATGGCTGGGCTAAGAAGTAAATCAGAATTTTTTGAGCAGGCAATGTACCACGAATCCCCCCCCCAAAGCCAGCATTGCACACTTCACTCCTGGGCACACACCACAAGGCCACCTGATGCTCTCCCACTCCTTCTCTCTACAATGCAGCCGCCGGCCTTGGGAGGCCGAGACTTGGGTGGGAACTGCCTGCCAGTGCCTTCGCTTCTTTCTCTGTCTACGCAAATGTGCTGCATCGCCAGGCACTGAGCTGCACCCGGGAGGAAACGGAATTGCCTCCCATGCCTTGGTAACTGCTGCTTACACAGTGAGAGGCGATTGTCGGGGCAAGCCACAGCTGGTGACTCTGGGGAGGCTGTTGGCGCTGTGCACAATGGCACTGATCATCTGTGCGGCTGGCTATCGAGGGCAAGGGGCAACTGCCTTCTTGCTCCCTGCCTTCTTTCCTCCTTTCCGACATCATGATATATCGGGAAGTCACGAAGTTTAGCTGGCGATATAATATGTTGTTGGAAAGCAGATATCGCCTAGCCCTACTGGAAACCACCTACTGGATATAGATTTGCAGGGTGGCCTATTTTGTTCCATGTGTGGTGACCATGCAAAGGGTCCTGTCAACCCCAATCACCATAGCAATATCTAATAGGACTTTCCCTTTGATGCAAAAGCAACACTTTTGTGCATTTTCCTGTCTGCTACCAGCAGCTGATAAACATGAGAGCAGCGGGTGGGTGGTGTTGCAAGGGCAACCGCAACAATCATTGCACCTTTAACTTCTGTTACCAGTAAGTCAGCTAACCAAGAGGGAGGTGGGGCAGATGTTTCTTAGCCAACCAGGCAGAGTGAGCCAGATGTTCGCTGAGGCAGCACATGCCCTGATTGGCTGTGTGGTTCTGAGGGAGTTTTCCACTGTATGTTTCATTGTATATGCACAAGGCTTGATGGAACTTCTCTATTTATTTCCCCTTAAAATTATACTCTACTTTCGTTCACTTAAAGGTAAAGGGACCCCTGACCATTAGGTCCAGTCGTGACCGACTCTGGGCCGAGAGAGCCGGTGTACAGCTTCCAGGTCATGTGGCCAGCATGACAAAGCCGCTTCTGGCAAACCAGAGCAGCACACGGAAATGCTGTTTACCTTCCCGCTGTATCGGTTCCTATTTATCTACTTGCATTTTGATGTGCTTTCGAACTGCTAGGTTGGCAGGAGCTGGGACCGAGCAACGGGAGCTCACCCCATCGCAGGGATTCGAACCGCTGACCTTCTGATCAGCAAGCCCTAGGCTCAGTGGTTTAACCCACAGCGCCACCTGGGTCCTTTTTGTTCACTTAGTAAAGTGTTAATCAGGATTTCCTTTCTCTCTGGACTCTGCATTATTTTAGTGACTATGTTACCTGGGGTGGGGGTGGCAAGGAGAAGAGAAACTTAAATCACGTTAAGTGCTTCAGGAAGGGAGGTGTGTCGTAAGGATGCAATTTTTCCTTTGCCCCTCCTGTTGTTGATCTATAACCCAACTTTAATGGGAATTATTCCACATAGATTCTTGTTTGGGAGTGTTGAGGCACCTGGGCATGTATAAGTGGCCGGTTCAAATTAGCACAGAAAGGCTATGTTAAAGAATGGAGTGAATCCCAAATCTCAGATGAATACGTAGCAGGAGATTCTTCCCTTCCTTCTGCTGTGTTTCATGAAAGCCAGTGACCTTCACTCACCATTAAGCAACCAGTGGCAGAGACTCGCTGCCCTTCCCTCTGCCACCATGTACCTCAAAATGCCGAAATCCCAATGTTAAAAGTCCCTTTAGATCCTCTCCGAGACCTCCGATTCAGTACGTTTTAAGCTACTAATCGCCTTTGGTTTGCCTTGGATCCCTTTCAACAGAACATGGCGAAGGAAAGGAGAGGAATGTGTGTGACCTATTTAAATAATTGCCCCTTAACATCTTTCAGATGATGCGGAATGTTTTTCTAAGCGAGCTGTAGTGCCCAGTCCTCGCTTCCCCTCCTATTTCTGTCCGTTCCCCTTTCGTTTCTGTAACAGAGACCACTGTCATCTGGTAGAAATATTTACCACTTGGATTGGAATTGGCCTGGTAACAGTGAGAACACATCTGGAGTCTAGACTCAGCGGCTCTATGGGCAGGGTCATATCTCTGAGCTCCATCAGGCCCAGCGTCTATTTCTGTTTACATAGGTGGTGTGCTGCATCATCTGTTTCAGCTGTCAGACATATTGAGCCTCCTCCTGATCCCTCCATTCTGGAGCAGCACCAAGGGGAAAGCTCCCCTCCCTCTTCGTGCTGACCCTCCTTTCCACTTTTATCAGCTGGAGACAGGAAGCGAGGGACCTCTGGCATGATATGCAAGCAAAACCAGAAAAAAAACCCTCCTCTCCACTCACACCCGTTCTCCCTCCTTACAACAATGTAAACATTTGTAGTTCTACTTGCCCTATCTTAACTTTGTCATTTAAGGGTCCTGGATTAAATCTGAAGGACGGGTTCCTTCTCTCTCTCTCTCTCTCTCTCTCTCTCTATATATATATATATATATTTAAATTAAATGATAAATGAATCGATGCAAAAGGCATGCACAAAACAAAAGGAGAGGGCAGGCTATTTTCTTACCATGTGAAAACGTTAATCTTCTTTTTAAAAGAACTGGTGTGAGTTTCCTTCTCATCCACCACCAAGCCCTGGCCGGCAAAAATCAAGCTGCAGGCCTCTCTTCAAGAAAGCACTTAAGAAGCTGCTTAAATCCCATGGATATGAAAGTCAGCTATGTGCTTAAGCATTTTGCCAAACGCGGATTTGTTTTCTGAAATGATGCATGTGTGAGGATCTAGGAGGCTTTCAGACAGTGTCATAGTAACTTGGTGTTGTTTATTGGGGCAAGGAGGGATCAGTTTGTTTGTATCTTAATCATATATCTGTAGAGTTGGAAAGGGATTCCATGGATCACTTAGTCCAGCCCCCTGCAATCCTAGAATTGCAGCTAAAGAATCCCCGACGGATGTTCAACAACATCATATGAAGGGAGAGTCCACCACCTTTCAAGGTATTTTGTCCATAGCTGCCAAGTTTTCCCTTTTCTCGTGAGGAAGCCTATTCAGCATAATGGAAAATCCCTTTAAAAAAGGGATAACTTGGCAGCTATGATTTTGTCCCGTTGTTGAACAGCTCTTACCACCAGAAAGCTCTTCCTAATGTGTTGCCAGAATCTCCTTTTGTGCTCAGCTCCTATCTCTAGAGCTGCAGAAAACAAGCTTGTGCCACCTTCCGTGTAAGCAGTCCTTCAAATATTTGAAGATGGCTATCATATTGCCTCTTAGTCTTCTCTTCTCCAGGCTAAACATGCCCAATTCCCTCAACTGTTCCTCATATGGACTTATCACCAAGGCACATATTTTTTTTCACTGAGGATATGACGAATTCTTTGATATATGGTATTATATATGCAGGGCTGGAAACCACTTGAAACTTATACATCTCGCAATTTTGGAGATGCTTCCAAGCCTCTCATTGAATATGTTGTTAAATTGGTTTCTTATACTTGAGTCAGTCTGATCATTGTGTTTGTGGTCAGGAAAAAAGTCATCCTTCAGGCCAGGTATGGAACAGCCACACTAGCAGTTTATTGTCTTTCCATGTATGTTGTAGCTTGACTTACATTCATGAACCCTCCACAAACAATTACCTCGGGTTCTAAAATAATCCATTCTGAATTAAAAAATGTTCATGCCCTAAAACTTTTTATTAAAATCTTGGACCTGCTGCTTTTTTTTTTAAAAAAAAAGTTGCTTAGACAGTTTGCATAACAAAGTAATTATTTAGAGTCGTATATCATGACTGCTTTTAGATATATATTTCTTCTCTGACTAAAAAAAATGGCACTGTTTGTTATATTGTGAAATGAGAAACTGTTTCCCCTCCAATAAGTTTCATATTCAGATAAAACTATTAACAGATTTTTATCCTAGAGTATTCAACAGATTTCCTCCTCAATGCATATCCACCCCAGTTGACTGAAATATGTAAAAACACATTTACTTTTAAAAAACAACACAAAAAGTTTACTGATGGCAGTAAACTTTGTTTTGAAAATGTTGGGGGTGGGGGAATTGCTTTCCTCGATGCCATTGGGGTCTGTGTGTCCTCACAGCCCTGTGATACTTATAAGACTCAGGTTTGGTCTCAAAAGAGAATTGCTGGAACAAGCAGGATTGCTGGATATTATCTTGATGACAGAGTGGTCAGCAACCCTGCTTATGTGAGATGTCTGAGTGGATGGGCTAGAGTGGAAAGAGGGCACCTGTTGGGCTTCATCTTCTTCCTCCTCCTCCCTTAGCCCAGGGATGGGTACGAAAGAAGAACCACCACCCAGACTTGTATTGGGACTAAGCTGGAAACATACAAGAGACCTAAAGTCTCTCTCTCTCTCTCTCTCTCTCTCTCTCTCTCTCTCTCTCTCTGTGTGTGTGTGTGTGTATTGCCAAAAATGACAATATGTATCACCAAAAGGAAGTCAGGTATACATAAAATTTGCATATCACATTTTTATTGTAATTTAATATACCGCCCTTTGTCAAAGGCCACTTTGTAGCATAGTAACGTAAGTCTGTTTGCGCCTTCTTGGGTGGGCGGCTTTGCAGGTGGCCCAAACCACCCCCCCCGGTGCCAAATGGGCCAATGGTGGCAGGAATTGGAGGGCGTTCCCCTGGGCACAGGACAACCAGACAATAGTGGCGCTTGGCCCTGCGCCCAGAGACAAGATAAATTGCCGGCCTTCCAGGCCTGTCACCCTCTCCTTCATTGTGCCAATTCTTCAGCTCAATGGGTGGATAGGAATTGCGTAAGCCTAGGTCTTGGTTGGAGGGGTGGGTGTGTTGTAGCCTCTGCCTGCCCCTCCACAGGTAAGGGTATCCTGTTCAAAGGATCTGGGAGGAGTGGGTCCTGTCCGATGCCCAGATGGGGGCTAGGGGCATACCACTCTTCCAACGGGGACCACTTGGGGGATGTCCCAATTTGACATAGGTCATAGGGCGTCTCTCCCGGCTGGCTTTATCCTTAGTGACACTACCAGCAGATGGGCTGATGTGATACATGCAGTCGCTTGCCCCAATGCCTATAGCCTAAGCTTCAGATATTTAACCAATAAAGTTGTGGCCTTATTTTATCCCAAGCCTATATACTGTGTGTTGTCTAGCTATTTGTACCTAGGAAACAAGGTGGCCACGGGGCGTCGGCGTGCAATACATGATATCCATAAAAAAACCCAACAACTTAGAAATACAGTGCACTTCCATATAATGGGGAAGATGGAATCATGCCAACATCAACTTCAGCAGGATCTGGTGTGGTTTGGCATGAACGGTCGATGAGGGTGAGGAGGAAGGAGATTTATCAAGGGGTTGAAGGCTAGCAACCAAGGATGGAAGATGGAGGTTCTCCTCTTTTGACTCCATGCCTCAGAAATGGAGAAGCCAATCTGCCATGTCTCCCCACTGCCCCTCCAGAGCAAACGCCTCATTGGAGGTGGCCGAGGAGGCTGGCAGTGGAGTAGAACACAGTCTTACCACCAAGAACCAAGTGCTGTCTCTATTGGTAGGATCAGACTCATCCTTTTTTGTGTCACTTGAATTTTATGCTATTGAACATTTCGGGCTGTGTTTTTTAAGTTTTTTTTTTTAGCTCTGTTGTTGTTTTTAAAGACATAATATGTTTAAAAGTTTGTATGTTAATTTACTTTGTTGGCTATAAACCACTGTCAGCTCTTTTGGAAAGGCAGGGTTAAAAATGATTACAAAAATCAAAATATATTTAAAGTAACTTTCAGAGTGATAGTGCTTTTCAAGACAGGAGAAGGTGCTAGGGGAAAACAAAACAAAACAAAACATATTTAGCATGGGCCTAACAAATACTGGGGAACCCCCTTCTGAATATTAGATTATATATTTTCGAGAGGAGAAAGCCAGATTTTCAGGCACTTAACACCATTCAAAACTCAAGAGGGTTTTTTTTTTTTTTTAAAAAAACCACTCAGTCTAAAGTTCTGGCAGTATATGATGAGTTCAAGATTTGATTGTGAAATATTTTGCCTGTGTAATTTAAAGCAGCTCATGAAATAGCTGTAGTAAGGAATGCGGTCCTGTAACTGGACTAACGATCAATTTCACTGCAGATATTTTTGATTTATATCAGTGTGGATTTAATGTACTAAGGCAGCAGTCCTGGGCTCAGTAAACTACAGAGTAAATCCCATTAAATCCAGGGGTACATACAGCTGAGTAAAATCTACTACAAAATGACTGAAATCTGAAATTTCACGCATACTTGCTAGGCAGTACGTTCTAGTAAACTTAGTGGAGCTTGTTTCCAAATAAATGCCCATGAGGAAGGATCACTTCTATAACTGTCCAATGCTCCTGAAGCCCCTGTTAGCCCCACAGATGTTCTACTTTCATGCCTACTAGAAACTTGAGGGGGGAATTTAGATCAGCACAACCACGAGTGAAAAGAGTTTGGAATATAGGACGCTGCCATCTACTGAGTCAGACCAATGGGTCCATCCAGCTAAGAGATGGGAAGGTGGGCTGCTTTAGAGTGATGTCAACATTTCTAAAACATTTCTAGAACAGTTTTGAGATTTTAATTTTCCTACATCGCCCCGCTTCCAGAAAAAGAAGGTTAGTTAGCAGAATTCTATCTGAATATGCTCCAGCATTTTTGGGTGGCGCGGCTGCATTGCCTTCACCCACCCGAGAACACTCTGGAATGATGCCAAGGACAGGCCTGGTGGAAGGTGTGAACTGGTGCCCAGGCTACTGGCAGAATAGCTGCTGCTGCTCCTGCCACTGGCAGGAAACAAAAATCTTAGGGAAGAGAAGAAATTGTTGCTAATGGTAAGCTCTACCCTTGACAAGTTGTGGGAAAGCTTCTTCTCCCCCTGGGTGACATAGCTTCCCTGCCCACCCTGCCTTCTCTGTCCACAAACAGGATGGGTTTGAGGGGCCACTGACTCACAGCTGTAAATGGGCGGCATCGTTATGCTCATCCCCAAAACATTTTAAGAAGCACACCGTGAACTTGCCATTTACTGAATTTTAGGCGTAATGTGGTGGTGCACCTTTTAAATAAGCCGTTCTGGACATACCAGTGCACTTTTGATTAACAAAACTAGGATTCCTACTGCTGTTGTGCCCTTGAAATAGCTGGACTCACATTGCTAACTGGGACATTTCATAATTTTTCATGTTTTATATTTTCATGTCTTAAGTTCGGCAGTGGAATTTGCTACCAAGGAGGGTGGTGGAGTCTCCTTCTTTGGAGGTCTTAGGCTTGACAGGCATATGTCAAGAAGGCTTTGATGGTGTTTCCTGCTAGGCAGGGGGTTGGACTGGATGGCCCTTGTGGTCTCTTCCAGCTCTATGATTCTAAGTTCTCGGGTGGGTGAAGGCAATGCGGCTGCACCACCCAAAAATGCTGGAGCATTATGTTGTTGAAAGGCACATTTATACAAGAAGCACAATGCTCGGGACAGCTCTTTCGGAGTAGTTTCATTTGTAAAAGGGCAGAGAACTAGGATATCAAAATCTAATAAACTCACCGGATCCAAATGCTCCTGGGGGACACTTCCCCCAAATTAATCATAACCGAAACCTGAATTTAAACATAACCAAAATCCACCTTCACACTGCTTTCTGTCTTAACTGCAGCAAAATTCTAGATTGCTTGGCAGAAAGAGTCATTCTTTTGTGCAATGAAATGGCTGTACAATTAAGTAAAATCACTCCCGTCCTATTAACCAGCAGGTTCCATTCACCACAAAGTGCTTACGTGCGCCACACCTGCATGGATGCCCATTGTAATATGTGATGCAATGGGACAAAGAGGAGGGGGAGAGTTCTTCTGATTGTACAAAACACCAGTCACCACTTTTACATAAATATGTACAGTGGTACCTCAGGTTACGAACTTAATTAGTTCCGGAGGTCCGTACTTAACCCGGAATTGTTCTTAACCTGAGGCGCACTTCAGCTAATGGGGCCCCCTGCTGCCGCCGCGCTGCCAGCGCACCATTTCCATTCTCATCCTGGGGCAAAGTTTGCAACCCGAGCAACTATTTCCAGGTTAGTGGAATTTGTAACCTGAAGCGTTTGTAACCTGAAGCATTTGTAGCCCGAGGTGCCACTGTACCATTTTTTTTAACCCTCAAGGAATCCCTTCCCCCAACGCAATATAGATTAACTTTTATATAGACCCAAAAATAAATAATGGAAGTTGAATAATGAAAGGCAGGCAAACAGGGCCACTAAAAATGATGGCAAATCTAGGTGCAAAATATTTGCCAATCAATCTCCTGATAGGCGAATGCAGTATAATGTTTCGCAATGGGACATTGGCCCAAATAGTAATTTGGCACATCATTTATCTATGTTTGCTTTCTGATCGTGCAGGTCTTCAAATCAGATTTAGTTCATTTCATTTGGTTATTTATACAACTATGATCCAGCAACTGATGAGTTCCTATCTAGAATGGACATAGTTCAGAACTGAATAGTAGGAAATGTTTGGAAGGAAACAATTTTGGAAATGAAATGGAGAGATAGGGTCAAGAAAAATCTGGTTACAATTACTGATTTTGGCTTGCTTTTTCCTGGCAACTCAAATACAAAAGATCCCATTTTTATGTAATCTATGGTTTGGGTTTTGTTTGGGTTTTTTTGCTGTTATTCACAGAAATTGCAATAATGTTAAAAATTAAAATTAATCCCTGATCTCTACAATGGATGCAAACCACAACTCCATAATGTGGGGCATATGCAGAGCAAGGTTGACATTTGAACTTAAGTGGAATTTTGTGCTTGTAATTCTATCAGTCATTCTCTTTCCATGCAGAGACTGAACAAAATTAGGTCCTTGTGCATTTCCAGTTCTGCTTGCAGATGAGCGAGATACAAAAGTTGGGTACATGTGACTAAGAGCTATTCAGACCATGAGCAAAGGAACCTGACACGTAACAGGGTAAAATGATGAACTTTGGGCACTGCCTTGGCGGTAGTGGTGGTGGGGTAGGTAAGTAAGAACGAGAGTCTTTTCGTGTAGCAACACGTTCATCTTTAGTGGGGAAGGGGTGGCATTTTGGATCTGCTTCAGGTGACAAAATGTCTTGTACCAGTGGATGGGGGCATGAACATGCCAGTGTCAAGAAGATAAGGGATCTCACATGCATTCACACCTGCTGCTGAAATAATACCACCAAGGTGATGTCTGAGCCTCTGACTTGGCCTCAGCTGCAGATGCCCAAATCTTAAGCAACCAAATTACTGTAGGGCCAGGTTCCATGCCAGGATTTGAATCTCCTGGGTTTGCTGAAGAAAGCAAGACAAGAAGCTGCGCTGAACCCTGTGATGACTTAATATGCAAAGGGGACCTGCCCATGGAGGGGTGTGTGTGTGTGTGTGTGTGTGTGTTTGTGTGCTGGGAGAAAACGCCTAACCAGATACAGTGGTACTTTGGTTTACAAACACAATTGGTTCCGAAAGTCTGTACTTAACCTGAAGCGTACTTAACCTGAAGCGAACCATTGAAAGTAATGGAAGTGGATTAATCCGTTCCAGACAGGTCCGCGGAGTACTCAACCTGAAGCGTACTTAACCCAAGGTATGAGTGTAATTGGTTCTGGAAGTCCATACTTAACCTGAAGCATACTTAACCTAAAGCAAACTTTCCCATTGAAAGTAATGGAAAGTGGATTAATCCATTCCAGACAGGTCCACGGAGTACTTAAACTGAAATACTCAAACCGAGGCGTACTTAAACCGAGGTATGACTCTATGCCAGAATTCTCTCACATGTTTAAGAAACAAAGGTCTCCATATGACCCTTCACACTCTCACATGTCAAAAACACAACATTTCCAGGTTTCTTCAGGCAACAAATGTATTAATTAATTATTATTAATAATACATCAATTTATTTGTCTCCTAATTCAAAACATTTCAAATTCAGGTTTAACAATAGTGCCTCACTAAACTCACCCACCCACCCACCCACAGAGCAATGAGCATGATTTTTGTAGTCCCTCAAAAACTGGGATAACTGTTAATGTGGTTCCAGGCTTTGCTGTGGGAAGCATTCTGTAAACAGGAGAGTGACCCGACTGAAAATGCCCTCTCCCTTGTTGCCACCCTCTGAATCTTGATTAGAAGGGGCTCCTGGAGATGGGCTCAGTTGATGAAACATTTCAGAAGAGTGGGCGCAGGGTCTCGGGTGTTTTGATCGATAAAACAAAGCAGCTTCAGGCTTGTGTTGGCACAAAATTGGCACCAAAACTCACAGAAGCTAAGTGTAAGGTGATTTGACAGGAGGAACTAGCAAAGAGCATAAGACAGAAAACAACAAGCCCCCTTTCCTCACAGCACCGTGATTACAGCACCCTAGTAAAATCTTCCCTCTGTTTAGAAGCTGTGTGTCGGTAACAAAAGAGCTCTCTCTTCCTCCCTCTCTCCCTTCATTGCCTACTTGGGGAGAAATGTTTTGATTTTTGCAGACACACTTGCCTGCAAAGCTTTTTCAATGCCCAAATCACCTCAGATTGCTTTGGAGATCTCTAATTTGGCTTGGGGGCACTTTTGGGGAGTTTCATCTTGGGGTGGGGGGTGGGGAAAGCCCTCAATCTGTTTGAAGTAATGTGCCTTCTTTTGGGATTATGGCCTAATCTGATGCACACCCCTATTATTTGATCTTGTAAACTCCATCTGTAGTTTGAAGCTGGTGCAGTCCGGACACAAGTTTGCCATCATGGTGAAAGGCAGGTTCAAGTGCTATGTCAACCTATGTTGAAAAACCATGCCTATCCTATATAATAAAGTCCAAGTGTCTCTGCGTCCAGTTTTCCCGTGTGTCCCTGGGTTACTGCGCATGGGCCCCAGGGACACAGGGATTGGACAGCAGAGACTGGACGCACACACACACGCACTCTCTCTCCCACCTAACGTTTCCCTGCGGCTGCCAACCGCCGCTCCAGGCTGGACTGAGCGTTGGCGGGGGGGGGGGGAGCGCGCACGTGTGTGCGTCCAGCAAGGACAGGTCCCGGGGTTCGGAGAAGCGCTGCACAAGCGCTTCTCCAAACCCCGGGATGTCTCCTTCCTGTCGCCTCCCGTTTGAGCTGGTAGTGGTGCTCCTGCTGCCGGGCCAGCCGGTCACCCCCGCCGAAGCCTCAGAGTCCCCGGGCTCAGGCTCCTGCTGCTGCAGCTCCGCCGGCCAGGCTTTCCCCATCGTCGTCGTAGGCGAAGCCCGCGACGAAGCGCACCATGGCTGAGGGAGGCGGCTAGGCTCAGGCGCCGGACTCCGCCTCCCCTCGCGCCTTCCCCTCGCGCGCTCAACGGAGGAGCCCGTGAGAGGAGTGGCGAGGCCGCAGCCTTCCCTCCCTCTCTGCGCTCAGCTGCGGGGCATGACGGGATAGCGAGTTTGTTTACTTGCGTTCCTGGTGCGCCCCGCGGCCGAGCGCAGAGAGAGAGAGAGAGAGAGAGAGAGAGAGAGAGAAGGCCGCGGCCCCGCTGCTCCTCTCACATATCCTCTAGCGCCCGTTTTCTAAACGGGCTGAACGACACTAGTATAGAAGAATTAAATCCCCTACCATGAAATCAATAGAGAAAGTCAACCAAGGCAAGGATGAAGAAAAACAACCTGCATTCATTTTAGGCCAAGGTCTTCTTGTATTTAAGATGAATAAACCTTAGCCATAAACTCATATGTAAATTTGATGCCCATATTTCCTCTCCCAGTGGGTGCCTATAACAGGCTTTTGGATGACATACACTCAGTTTAGCGACGGGAAAGTGAAATCTCTCCTTGTTCTGCTTAACAAATGAATGGGCTTCCATATTGCGCAGACAAGGAGGAAATAAAGGGAAGTTGGACTGAGAATTCTCATTCTGGAAACGGTTCTTGGCATACTGAGTGTGAATCAGTAATATCTGTTTTACTCTTTTCCTGTATATGTAATTAACAGATCTGACAACAAGAAACCGGATTAGCATTCAATTGTAGGGCAATAGTTTTCTTTCTTTCTTTTGCAAACATTCTTATTATTTTTTGCACAAAGAGTTGCATACAATCTTGCACGCCTTTAATCATTGAAACAAACATATTTTAATAAGCTTAGTCTGGGATATACTTGAAGCTTCTATTTACACTGGGCCAAAGACCTAGAGATATTCCATAAAAAACAAACAATGTCATTGATCAAAGATTAGCCAATGTAAGGTAGAGCTGTGGGCTGGATTCGGTGCAATCTCACCTTGTACTGTTTCTGGAACAGGCTCAGAATCCACACATGGCAGGTCCTTTGTCCACTCTAAAAATGCTTTCACTCCAGGGTTCAGGCTGAGACCATGGCTGGTGCTGCACACTGTCCCAACCCTAACTGGTGCAAAACCATTTGTCTTCATAGAATCATAGAATTGCGGAGTTGAAAGGGATCCCAAGGGTCATCTAGTCCAACCCACTGCAATGCAGGAATCTCAACTAAAGCATCCATGACATCTAACCTCTGCTTAAAATCCTTCAATGAAGTAAGAGTCCACAGCATCCCGAAGGAGACCGTCCCGCTGTTGAACAGTCCTTACTGTCAGAAAGTTCTCACAATGTTTAGTCAGAATCTCCTTTCTTGTAACTTGAAGCCATTGTTCCCTCGTCCACGTGACAGCCCTTGAGATATTTGAAGAGGGCAGTCATATCTCCTCTCCGTCTCATGGGAATGCACTGTTCACATGCCAAGTGAGTGTGGAGTGCTTTTACCTCCACATGTGTGTAAAAGTGCAATGCTCAAGCAATATTCTGCCCCCCGGCATCTACACAAAACCTATGAATTTGGAGTGTGTAAACATAGCACTAGCAGCAATGACTCTCTCATCACTTCTCTGAGAAATATCTTCAGCTGCTGTTTAGAGTCTATTGCAAATGCTGACTCTAAACATTTTGCTGTCTGAGATGAAAGACTAAGATGGCACCCACTGATTGAACTGGAAGAAGAAGAAGAAGAAGAAGAAGAAGAAGAAGAAGAAGAAGAAGAAGAAGAAGAAGAAGAAGAAGAAGAGAAGAGTTTGGATTTGATATCCCGCTTTATCACTACTCGAAGGAGTCTCAAAGCGGTCAACATTCTCCTTTCCCTTCCTCCCCCACAACAAACACTCTGTGAGGTGAGTGGGGCTGAGAGACTTCAGAGAAGTGTGACTAGCCCAAGGTCACCCAGCAACTGCATGTGGAGGAGCGGAGACGCGAACCCGGTTCCCCATATTACAAGTCTACCGCTCTTAACCACTACACCACGCTGGCAGCCCAGAAGTTGACTGGGCTGGGGATAGACTCAAAATCACAATAGAACCGTACTTGAACATTGGTGGTTTCCTCCACAGTAAATGAGGGTCCTGCCCAAGTTTAAGGGAGGTGAACGGCAACACACATCTCTGTCCTACAACGTCTCACAATCGCTCCCTGGCCTCTTGCAAAGGCTGCCTCACTCTGCCTAATAGTAGGCCTAGCTGTTATTGTTGCTTTGATTTGCCATGCAAGGCCACATTTAAGGCACCATACATTTAAAGCACTGGGAACTCTGGGAATGGCCTCCTAACAACATCCAGCACCCTTAACAAGCTACCATTCTTGGGATTCTTTGGGGGAAGCTATGCCCGCTTAAAGTGGTATCATGGTGCTTTAGATGTATGGTGCAGATGGAGTCCGAGTCCATGTCTCTCTGTTCAGTGAAGTCTGTGGAACATATTGTTGGCAGCCTGAGCTTCTTAATCTAGTCAAAATGTGCCAAAGAACACTTCCATAGCCTGAGGTGCTATAGTTTAGTGATGTGGGATTGGTGGAAGATGTGACTGTTATGTAGGCTTTACATTTCTGGGACTAATTACCTTAAAAGAGAAGGAAAAAGAACAGGGAAAAAAAAGAGAGGCGCTGAAAGGTCCATTGTATTTCCCAGAAAGTCAAAATGAATTTGACACATGGAAAAACAGAGGATTATCACATGAGAAAAGGCAAGCCACTGTTCCTTAATTGCATCTTCCCTCCATGTTGCTGAATTAAACAGCTCCATATCATTTTTAAAAAAACAAAAACAAAAAACAGGAGGCAGTAATTTTCCAGTCACGGGATGGATTCCCCATTCCTCCATTATTATTTTTTGCCCTTGACATTGTTGTTCTCTAAGAGAAATAAATCGGAGATAAGACATTTAAGAGAATGAAATTCACCTTAGTGGCACTGAATCAGAAGTCTCTTACATACGGACAGCAGGGCTGGCCCAAGACATTTTGCTATCTGAGGCAAAGGACAAGATGGGACTCCACCCCCATTCCATGTACAAAAAACCACCTGAGGAATGTATGTAACATACTCTGTCTAATAGTAGGGCCAGCCCTGACCCAATTTGCCCTTTTGATCTTTTTCTCCTTGTCCTGTTTGCAGCTCGACTGAGCTTTATTTATGTTTTTTAAAAAGGGCAAACAGACTTGTATGGCAACTGAACATCTAGGAACATATCTACATAACAAATTTTACCTTGGTCTTATATCAGTTTTAATTATGATAGGCTCCTCCAAAGAATCCTGGGGTTCCGTAATATGGTGGGAATTCTCATATAATGGCCTCCTAATTATCTGCACAGAACTATAATTCCTAGAGTTCATTGGAAGTGGTAATAACTGTGCAACACGATCTTACAGATGTTTCCATGGAAGAAGTCCCACTGAATTGAATGTATTTCCTCCTAAGTAAATGTGCATGGGGTTACTGCCCATGAAAACATCTATGTCTTTTTGCCTGGCTGCAATGTGTCCTGAATTATCTGATAAGGCCTCTTACTTGTCCAGAAGGAGGAGAGGGTTGAATGAATGAGTGTAGAAACTAGCCTACTGCACAATGGTGCAAACTGGTTCTTGTGTCCACTCATGTCTTGCTTGCACCCAATGTTGCCTCTGGCTCCATTCACAACTGGCATGTGGCAAGTTGCCTGGGAAGGAATGCTGCCTTCAAACTAGAAAAGCTTCCCCATCCCTGGTGTTATAAGGTTGCAGCCTATAGCAATTTAAGTTTGCACCGTAGATATACTCCACTGCAGCAGTCCTATGCTTTCTTGAAAAGGAGTCCCACTGAAGTCAGTGAGAATTCCTTCCAAGAGAATATGGAGAGGGCTGGGCTTCACTGCTGCAATCCTGCCCAGTCAATTGGATTTAAGCAGCCCAGCAATGCGCAGGAAAGGAGCCTCATTTATTGTGGACAAGAGTCTTCTTCGTTCGATGTGTTGGGTCTCTGTGTTCCTCAACTAGCATATACACCCCCCCCCCAAAAAAAGCCTTCTTGCAATCTTTAAAAACTCACCTTGTGCTTTTGGGAAGCATCAGTTACTTTGGAACCTTTCCCTCGTTTTAGCCATATTTTTAAGATCGTTTTTATTTTTTAAAGTATCCAAACTTGTTATGTGCAGACAGGGCCATATTGATCTTATACCACTTTAACAGGCATGGCTTCCCCCAGTGACTCTTGGGAACTGTAGCTTGCTAATTGTGCTGGGGATTTTAGCTGTGGGAGAGAAGTCTTCTAGTAGCCCCCAGCATCCTTAACAAATGATGTCCCCCAGGATTCTTTTTTTTGGGGGGGGGGTGTAAGCCAGCCTGTGGACATCACCCACGTTACCCCTTTGCAATGCATAGGATGCATGGATTGGGTGGACAGAACACTTTGCTTCTCCCCTTGTCTCTGAAGTGATGATCTAAAAGTGACAATGTGCTAGGGGCCCAGCGTGGTAGGAAGGGAAACATCTTGTTTACGAATGTCAGCCAGCAATTAGCATCATTTAAAGAACCAGGACCGCAACTGCTGTTCTTAGTTAAAGTATATAAAAAAAACAAAAAACCTCGCCTCTTTCTTGTGGCCGCATTTGAAGAGGCAAAAGTAGACAGCGAGACTCTGGAACCAGTTCATAAATAGTTGATTTCATATTTTAAAACCTTGCCCAAACTGTCACCCACTTCCCTCCGCCACCCCCAGCCCCCTCATGTGGATCACAGATGGCAAAGAGCTAATTTGTTACTGTTTGATAACTGCTTTTATGTATCAAAGCTCTTATTTACTACTCTGTGGGGGGAAATGACAGACTAGAAGCTATTATGTGTTTTCTCTTGTTCTCTCACCCCCTCCTCCTTTAGTTGCTATGCTCCTTGGCTTTTTACTCTCCCCCCCCCCCCACTGAAGCTGAACATCTGCACCCCCCTCACACAAACACAAATTTGCAGCACTATTTGTCCCTCACAAAAACATCGGGTGGGGGGATATCAGTGGCTTTGAGGAGGACTTTTTCCTCTGGAAAGTACCCAAAATTGCTGGGCTGAATACTTCACCCCAACACCAACATGCCCCCACCGCTAAATTTATTTGAAATGTAGCATTATGAATCTTTTTCTTTCTTTCTTTTTTTACATATGCAATTAACTCCCCCTCTTTGGTTTCTCAAGAATGCATCTGGTGGAACAGCTCAGCTGAAACCTGTCACGACTGTTTATCATGGCCCCGTGATCAGGAATAACACTCTGAGGTGTCTCTTAATAACAATGGGATTGTGCTTCGGTTTGAAAAGGCACAAATTGTGACTTTGTTTTGTGGCAGTATTCGGAAGAATATATCGGAGCAGATGAACAAACCACAGGCACCAAGATGGCTGAGATTCAAAAAAGAGACAGCCTTGTAGCCCAACCCAAGTTTAGTTGGAAACGTTTATGGCCATTCTTGTACACTGATCTCCAAATCTGCAAAGACTCCCCTCCCCTCCTTTCTCTTTGCCAACCTTCTCTCTAACCTGACAAACTGAGAACAGATAACTTTCCTGGGGAGAAAAGGAGCTGTCAACCAATCCCACGTAACTTTGCCGCAATGCCTTAAAAATAGGTTTTTAGCAGGTGGCTGTTTGCAAAAAAGCATTGTCCTCTAGATGGCTTATTATTGGGGGGGGGGCTGGCTATTTATGGTGCAGGTCTATGGCTGTTCTGGTTTGTTTGTTTTTTAAATAGATTTTATGTGTACAAAGTCATTTTCATTTCATTTGGCATCTTTTATCCCACAAACCATTTGATTGTCTTCGATTGTGGGTTCTTAGGGAATAAGACTATTAATAGAGCAGGGTATCCATCCAATAAATAGTAAGGTGCAAGTGTTAGCAGTAGGGCAATGTGCGCGTATGGAGGGGGCAGGGTCAACTTTTCGACATTTGGCAGTCGCTGCTGTTTGCCTGTACTGAGGAAGGTGGGGTGGCAGCCACACAGTTGCAAAAATGTTGTGGGGACTCGTTGTGGCCACTTCAGTTCAGTTGTGCAGCCCCAATCAAACCACTTCCCCTCTCCATCCAGGTGTTGGGATGTGGGTGTGAGGAGAACACCAGTGTCAGGGGGGTGTCTCCCCCCACATACCACTGCAGAGTATTGGGGTTGCCAAGCCACAGCTCAGAGACTCTCCCCACCTTTTGGAACAACTCAGGAGCCACAAAAGATCATACACTTTACCTCTCCTCTCCAAGTGTTACAGGAAAATTATTCACGAAGCAATATTTAAAAGCACTTGCCTCCTCAACTTATTTTTATTTATAGAAGTATTTCCCTCTATATAATAAAAATGTAAGGATGTCATTGCGCGGTCCCCATTGGAGGACTTGAAGTGATGCGGAGTAGGGGCCCAAAAGTGAAGGCAGGTTGCACAACAGCAGTGCGTATGGCATGGGAGCGAGAAGCGAGGGGAACTGAGCGGAGGGGAAGTGGTGGTTTAAAACAACAGCAGAGAAGCTTCCCCTTGCCACCCCATGCAACTACTAGGCTTACTTGTCACCTTCACTACCCCATTTCTTAAACAACTTCTCTCTTCTAGTTCTTCTGATCCATCCTAACTCTGAGGAGGAAGTGCAGGGAGGTTGGCGAGCAGAGCGAGACAGGGGGCACCTGTGTATATAAATATTTGGTGGCATTTTTAGCTATCCCTGAAATGATGTGCACCATTTCACTCCAGCCTCTTGAAAGCATGTGCAAAATAACCACCATCAACTGTGGCAAAACAGTGGTTGGGGATGGGTGCCTCCCACCCCTATATTAGTATCAAGTAAGCACGTCCCAGCTCCTGCCAACCTAGCAGTTCGAAGGCACGTCAAAGTGCAAGTAGATAAATAGGTACCATTACAGCGGGAAGATAAACGGCGTTTCCGTGCGCTGCTCTGGTTCGCCAGAAGCGGCTTTGTCATGCTGGCCACATGACCTGGAAGCTGTACGCTGGCTCCCTCGGCCAATAACACGAGATGAGCGCCGCAACCCCAGAGTCGGTCACGACTGGACCTAATGGTCAGGGGTCCCTTTACCTTTACCTTTAAGCATACCTAAGACTGCCCATAAGTGTGCGGAGCAGCAGCTTAAGGTAGCTATAAAAAAACCCTTTGTGGTGTGTAAAGGAGAAAGTGGCGTTAATCGACTGGATCCCAGTTCAGACATCAAGGGAGGGTTTGCGCTCATAAGTATACATTGAGAGGAAATGAACATGTGACAAAAGCAATAAAAATAACAGAAGCAAAAATGGCTGAGATGCAAGTGCGCTCTTAAATATGAAATCCTAGTGAGTTATCATTTCTTTCAACAGATATAACAACAGTAGCACTTACTTTGATATTTTAATGGCAGAAGCCCTCAATGTGATCCATAAATTGTTGCCATATGGTTTCAGATAAATCTCTGTCTCTCCTCCTGTGCTTTACAAGTCAGTCTCTCTCAAGCGATGCAGTCTGTTAGGTGAGCCGTTTGTCAAAGTGCATTGGTTGTGTGCGGAAAGGATGTCAAAAGTACCAGCAGAAATCTTTTCTCTGACATTTTGGTACTCCCACCTCTCTTTTTTATTTTTAAGTGCATTTTTATTTCTAGGGGAACTGAAAACCATGTAAAATAACTTCTCATCGTACACACAAGCACAAACAATGATCAGTGTGGTCATTTTAGGTGTCATATAATTTAAACACATGGGAGCACTATCATTGCTGCTTGAGAGTATTTACTACCACAATAAGCAACCATGGGCAAAATTCACCAAGGAAGAAGGGTTGGTTGGTGGAGTGAACTAGAGAAGGATGACTGTTTCAAGTGGTATGATGCTGCTTTAAATGCATAGAGCAGATGAGTCCTGTATTCTGTTCCAATCACTTGGCATAAAACCAAGCTGTGAAGAAAGTAAGCAACATGGAAGTAAAAGGGAGCTTGTGAGAGAGAATTTACAGGGGGACTGAAGTTTCTGAAAGGTGCTGAGAGTTGTTAGGAGACAGGCGCCTCGCCATAGCTTTTTTCCAGCCGGAACTTGCCAGAATCTAGTTCCGGCATCTCTCAGTGTTGGGAATTCCATTCCACCCTTGCTGCAGACATGTGGGATTGTCACATGTCACATGTCTGTTTACATTCCAGCACAGATTGCGGGAGTCTCGTGAGTGAGGGCCATTGCCATGATAAAGGAGGTGTTTTTGGTGAGTTCCAGAAGCTCTTTTTCTAGAAAAATAGCAGAGGTAGAAATCCCAGAGTTCACTGGGAAGAGGGATTGATTGTTCAACCACTCTGAGAAGTGTAGCTCTAGGAGGGGAATAGGGGGTCTTCTAGCAACTCCCGACACCTTTAGCAAAGTACACTTCCTGGTATTGTTTGGTGGAAGTCATGACTGTTTGGAGCAATATGGTAGTGCTTTAAATATATGTAATGCAATTGGAGCCACACTCTGATTCTGATGCAATTGATGATGGAGGAGGTGTTCAGCGAACAGTGCCACAACCCTATGCCTGTTTTCAGGGCCATCTTTACCCAGGGGTGCAAGGGGTGCGGGGCTCCCAGGTGCTGAATTCTCAGGGGCGCCAGGTGCCCGCCGCTGAACCCGCCTAAGCTCTTAACTATCTACCTGTTATGAAATAATAATTAATGTTGAAAAACAAAATACATATATACCTAGGTATTACCGAAATGTATACCTACTGTTTCACTGAAGGGCTTTCGACTTTGTGCGCTCAATTACCAAAGACGGTGCTTGTCATTCTCAATGGCACCGTGCATGCAAAATTAACTCTTACATCAAAATATTATGTTATGTATTGTATGGAGCTGCTATGTGGCAGCGGGGTCAGCTGGACCTTTGACACCTTTGGGGGAGGCTAAATTAAATTTGGGGGCGCTGGGCAGATCTTTGTACCCTATGCTAAAGACAGCCCTGCCTGTTTTATTGAAAGTGTGGGTCTCAGTGACTCCAGTGAGGCTTAATCTCTAAGAAGCATCTTTGAGATTGCAGCCGGAGGGACATAACAAAGAGAAGAAAAATCTGTAACTCTTCTGTGCTACTTATTAGGAACAGTAGTACACTTTAATCATAAGTGGGATAGATTTTTTTTAAAAAAAGAAGTCTAATTTTAACCTAAGGAAACGCTGGTCCCTTTTGAAAAAGATCTTTGCAGAAAGTGGTACCAGGAAAGGCGCTTGTTAGGAAGTGCCACATATAAAGTTGGGTTGCCTGGTAGATGGATCACATTTTTGTTGTTGTGCTGCTTTCAATTGTTAATTTAACAAATGACTTGTTTCAGCACTCTGGCATTCGCTGCTCCAGATCTGTTGCGCCATATGCTACTGTACAGCTTCACAAGGGCGCCACTGAGCTCATTTGCCATCCGCCGTACCAGCGAAACTTCCCCGCACTTGTTCTGCAATAATGACAGGGACGCCTTTCTGTCTTTTTCCTTGGCTTCCTTGCAATTAAGGAAGGATCAGCAGAAATATTCCTATTTATTTCGCTCCGTATTGCTCACTTGCTTGCTTGCTACAACAACAACAAAGGGAATGCAGCTTTCCTTCGCTGTTATGTAGCATAATGCAAATGTGAGCTACTATATATCCCTTAATAGTCGGTCATTAATTTTCCTTGCATGCAGTTTCCCCAGCTTTTATATATTGCTGGCTGTTGGGGTGATATGTAAAGCATCAGCTGCTGGTTCACAGCTTGGATTTTAAAGAGTCCAGAAGGAGAGATCAAAAGCTGAATTTCTAATATTGTCTCTAATGGAGGAGTTATTACCCAAACAAGCAGGATGTTGAAATCTTTCCTAGAACAAGGCTTCTAATGCTCTGCGCTAGCAGAAACCAAGACACCTTTCTCCATCTCAAGTGAGAGCTGGAGGTATTAAATTTTGTCACTGTGGTATTATGCCACTTTCAGTGATCCAAGGTTTGCTTTCCATACATTCAAATCACTGGTTTTTATTTATCTTTGCCCGTTCATACATTGGAATCAATGTGCAGCAGCCTCTAAGTCCAGGAAATGCATGGAATTATATCTGAAGGCATTTTTTTGCTGAGTATTGTGGCCTGTCAATTCACCTTCAAAAAATATATTGTTACAAAAGTTGGGTGCCTCCCCGTCTCTCCGCCGAGCGGTGGCAAGAGCCCATGGGGTTCCAGGCACTCACCCAGGGTCTGTGTTTCTTTGGAGAATTGAGACACGGCAGAGACGGCCGTAGCTTTAAGAAATATGGGTTACTCACCCATTTACACCTTCAGTCTGCATGGAGGGAGTCCAGATCTCACAGCATGGTCATTTCAAGAGAGAGTTGTTCCCCACAGCAGTGCAGCCATGGAGTCCAAGGCATCTCTCCCATCCAACCTTCAGCCATCCTGCCCAAGATGGATTCCAGCCCTTCTTCCTTCTTCTCCTTCCCAGAACCCCTTCCTACCAGACTTCCTTTTCCTGTCTCCTCAAACACCCATTTACCCTGGTAACCTTCCAACCCCCCCCCCGTCTCTGTTCACACCTAAGTGGGACAACGACAACAACAACACAGTTTTCTTGCATTGCCAACAGCCCTCAACTGGCCCTCTATTGTTTCTTAATGGCCGTAGCTTGGCCAGGTCATTTTGCATAGGCTAGCCCAGGAATTCCTCTGCAGTTTGTA
Organism: Zootoca vivipara; assembly: GCF_963506605.1. NCBI lineage: Eukaryota > Metazoa > Chordata > Lepidosauria > Squamata > Lacertidae > Zootoca > Zootoca vivipara. The sequence continues at coordinate 26,264,040 of NC_083278.1, read as the reverse complement.
TTTCTCCCGCCACATTCCAAATCATCAAAAAGCCTACCATTTATTAATTTCTATGGTTTAGGAGGGGGTCCCCCTCCCAAATCTATAACAGTATTTTGGATGTCCTCCTCCTCCTCCTCCTCCCCCTCCTCCTCCTCCTCCTCCTCCTCCTCCTCCTCCTCCTCCTCGAAGGACCAGTAATGAGAAGCACTGGATTCGGAGCTTTATCCTGGCATTTTTCTTTATATTTTCAAGAAATAGAAATGGCTGCTGCTTCTGTAGTTGCAGACTCTTGAGGCCCTTCTCATCCTGGAAATGGGGACACTGGCGGAGGAAGAGGAGTGTGGGGGGGAGCGCACCACCCCCGGCAGTGTGATCCCGGCGGGGTACCACTGCGGCTGCCCCACGCCAGGTGCTCCGCCCCTGCAGGCGGTGCACCCCGCCCCCAGGATGCGCTCCAGGCCCGCTCCATCTGCTTTCCACCCCCAAGTACCGGAGCATGAAGCTCCGCCACTGAATGAGGAGCCTGGTTTATAGGAGATAGAGCCCTGTTGAAGCCCTTGCCGTGCTTTGGGATGCCTTGGCTCCTGACACAGTTGCCCCTGAGTGCCCTCTCTGGCATTGTGGAACCCGTTCTGATATAGCAAGGAATGAAGAACAATGAAACAGGCTGGGTGATGGGTAGAGTACAAGTGGAGAAGGACAAGCTGTGAAGCCAGCTGAGCAGGAATGAAGCAATATAAGCAATATACCTACTGTGGCAGCAAGAGTGGCAAAGAAGGGCTACCTCTCTGCCTCTATTACATCCTCAAGTAGCTATCCAGTGTTGCTTTCTCATATTGTCCAGGGTCTGTTACCGTCTACTCCAGAGAGTGAAGTTTTAGACCCTCCAGAAGCCCACGGTGAACTTCTTTGCGAAGCACTTCAAGGGCCCTTGCTTCTGTAGCAGCCTTGATACCATATCTTCATTCACTGTAGTCTCCAGCAAGTTGACCAATGAAAGATCTGACACAACGTCTTGGAATTAGTTTCACTTGACATGGACAGATGTTTGGGATGATGTGGCCAACAATGGATCTCCTTGCCCCTTGCCCCTCTTGACTTATTAAAGGAATCTCGAAAGGAGCACCAGTTATGTCAGCCAGAAAATCTGCCAGAGGATTCAGGAATCCATCCGATTTCCTAAGTCTACAAGGAAAGACCATCTCAGATGATGGAGCTGCTCCCCCCCCCCACCGGTTGCTCCAGAGTCTTGAACACAAACCAGTAGGTTCATATGACAAGAAGGCAGATTTCTGCAGAACATTAGAAAGGACTTCTTGATGGCATGAAATATTTGACAGTGGAACAGACTGCCTCAGTGAATGGTGGGCCCTATTGAGTTAGAAGGTTTCAAGGTGGTCACCTGCCAGGAGTTCTGTAGCAGCAGATTCTTACATCAGCAAGGGGTTGAGCTAGGCAACCTCTTAGAGTACCTTTCAATGCTGTGATTCTGTCTTATGCGAGCAGATTATAGCCATGTCCCAATAAACATGACAGAAGTGATCATAATAGTTTCTTCTGAGTTTGGGGGATTTTTTTCTTTTCTTCTCTTTTTGGTACATTGCTCTTCAGAATGATGCCGCCATATGTGCTGTTATATTTAAACAGCAGATGCTGTGAACTCACAAAGTTGAAGAAAGCGGAAAGATGGTGCCATTTGCAAACAGGTTTTCTAGGGAAAGCTGACTTTTCCTTGGGAATGCTTTGGATCTCTTACAAACATTATATTACTAATTACAGTAAGCCATATTGGATACATTTGTACAGTGCATCATTTTTTTCTTATTTTGAGCAACCAGCTGCCTGGTTATCTAGCATTTATGCCATAGCTATTCTACCATTAGAGCTGTTGCCTTTTTTCCTGCTACAATAATTTGTGTGTAAACAAGAATAAAAGTTGGTTGTTTTTTTAAATTCACAGTAGGGATCGAAAAACAGATTATGATCCACGGGATAGAGTGTGATCTAAAGACTCAAAACCCTGAAACAAGGACTATACTATATTGGTAGAACCATTCAGCTACTAGTTTCAGGTAAACTGTTGATGCATGTCCTTAGTATGGTTCATAATTTTATTTATTTCACTGCATTTTTGTACCACCTTTCTGCCAAGGCACTAACAGTAATTCACACCAGAGGGAAATGGTTAACTCTCTAAGAAACATGTTGCAGAAAAGGAAAGTATATAAATGAGGAAGATAAGCATCTTCAGATATTGATTCTTCTGTACTGTCCCATAATGATGTTATGTAAGGGATTGGTTGTGCAGGGACGAAGGTGTATTCCAGACTTCTCATGGTCCTTTGGCTATTGAGTCACTCCTGCAGAAAGACTAATGGATATTCTTGCCCTTGTTCCCTAAGCATCTGCTTGGTTCACCTTCCTAGACAAAAATTGTTTTCGGATGAAGGTGTCTAGGGAGATCATTTGAAATGCCTATGAGGCCAAACAACTCACAACGGCGGGCATCACAATGGTTTATTGGGATTGGGATTCCCACGCCCCACTCAAAGTGCCCTGTGCAGCAATTTCCTGTTCTGAGCATCTCTATTTGTTAGTGGGCATGTGTGCTCTAGAGCAGTGGTCCTCAACCTTGGGCCTCTAGATGTTTTGAGACTACAATTCCCATCATCCCAGACCACTGATCCTGCTAGCTAGGGATCATGGGAGTTGTAGGCCAAAAACATCTGGAGGCCCAAGGTTGAGGACCACTGCTCTAGAGTCTGAAAGTACTCCATTGTCATGAACAGACCTTTTTCTTCTTCTTTTGGATAGGGTTTATACTTACTCCTAACCTCTGCAGGGGTGGTTGACCAATTGGAATGGTCCATCAATCAAGACCTGGTGTCCGGTGACTGTCAGGGGAGCAGGTTCATCAACAGGTTAGAAGAGAGACTCCGAGACACTGAGTAAAGTCAGAAGATTGGTATACAACAGAGATTACTCAGGTACGGCTGCCCTCAGTGAAGACATTGCCAGGACTGGCTCTTGGCACCTCTTGCTCCTCTTAAACCTCCTCTTCCAGATGTCTCCCAAGTAGACACAAACTCCGGCAGGGAGGAGAGCCCCCTCTTGGGCTTTCCTAGCAGATACATGTAAAGCTCTGCATGACCTTGGAGTCAAAGGGGGATGGGACCTCAAGGCAGAAGGACCAGGCAGCCGCTGTGAAGCTGTTGCAGTGTCTGCCACCCTCCCTGTCCTCTCCTTCAGATCCTGAGCTTGAAGTGTCCCTCTGCATCCTGTCCTTTCCTGTCCTTGGAGGGCTTCCTGCCTCTGGCTCTTCTTGTTTCTTCCACCTCCCGGCTTCCTCCCTCCTCTGATGTGTCTTCTGTGTCCCACCATCACACCCTTGTATATAAGGATATTCACCACTCCCCTGCGTCTCTGTGGCTTAATCCCTAGGAAGTTCCTCGATGGGGATCTCCCACCACTCTTCGTCATCCAGCCAGTCCCTGGGTGGTTTATTGATGGCTCTGGGGGGATTTCCCTGCTGCCTTACCCAGCAGTTCTGTGAAAGTCCTGATCAGCTTCTGGAATGGGAAAATATCCTGACATAATTGTTCCCAAGTACCTTATTCCATTGGCCCCAGCTTGAGCCTCTTGGTTTTCCAAGGAACTATGAAACACCTGGGGGAGTAGCTAGAGTGATGGTGGAAGAAGCTATTGCATGGCTTATTTATATACCACTTTTTAGACCAAAAGACTGAAAAGACAGGTAGAAATTTTCTTAAAAAAACTAAAAAACAAACAAACCTCCATGTCTAGTGGGCAGGAAGGTCAATGCATTGCATGTGGTGCTTCTACAATGGACACCTCTCTCCTTTGACTCAGAATATATGCGCATTTCCTCCACTTCAATGAGAGTTGGAATCGGCAACAAAAAAGCATGAATCACTCACATTTCCTCTGCTGTCACTTCAGGTAAATGTGAGAATGTCTTGGGGGGGGGAGCATATATTTTATTCAATGCTTCATTGAATCACCCCTCCCCCCACCCCCACAGCAACAATTACTTAGCAAACAGGAAAGGGGAAAAAACAATCAGAAAAGCTAAAACTTCAAATACAAATACAAAAAAAAAAAATCCAAACTGGATGTAGAGTGCTTTTTTAAAAGCCTGGAGAAATGCCTGGCTCTTCTAGGTTCTAAATTGAGACTTTTGAAAGGATTTGAAATGCTTGCATAGGGCTTGCTTTTCTTTCCGATCCAAGAGTGCTGCTCGTATACAATGACAAATTCCAGATATAGTTTAGGAGCAGCGGGATCCCAAATTTTAAACAACTGGGAGGCACCGAAATGCTTCCAGTAGCCGTTTTAGCTACAGATGGAATCATTTGACCATTCGACTCACCACAGTTTTCATGTTGGAGGCTTCTGAACAACTCTTTGGTACATTAACTTCATAACAGCTTCCATCAAAGGGGCCCCCCAACCAGAGTGGCTGTTCCTTCTCCTACAGCATTGTCTTGTAAACGTGCTAAATGCTGCAAAAAGATCCACTTTTCAACGTCTCCCCCGCTTCCATTGGAATCGTAAGGAAAGCATAATCATTTCCACAAATTATTCTCATTCAAATGAGTTTCAGTATAGTGCAGGTTTATCTTTGCATTTCCTTTTCAAAATGGTTTCTTGCAGACAAATAAATGAAGAGAAATGGAGAGCTTTTTGTTCTACTCTTCTACATCTCTAACTGTCCTTGGCAAGAAAACTCTCTCTCTCCCCCCACCCCACCCCTCCGCCATCACACAGACAGCAACCCTCCACTAACCAACACATTTTAATATCCTGGGTACCTGATAATTTTGTTTCTTGTTTGTTATTTCCCCCCTCCCTTGGATCTTTAATTTTGTCAAGTGCTCTGTTCATATTTTGGACTTCATGTTTACAAAATAATTAAACACCTGGCATGAGGGAAATAAATCTGCAAAGATGTGCCTCTTTTTTTAAAAAAATATCCCAAGTTTCATGAAGGAGGAGAGATGACTTATCTTTAAGATGTGTTCTTTGGAAATAAAGGTGGACCTCTTGCCTATTTAATCCCCTCCAGGTAACTGTGCTGCTTTTAGTGACAACCCCCCCCCCCCAGTTCAGTTTGTAATTGGGCTCAGCAAATGGAATTCATTATATATCATTTCCCAGAAAGCCTGTACCAGTGTACATGTTCACCACATATGGTAAAAAGTACCCTCCTTCACTTTACATTTCCAACGCAGATTTGAACTCGTTCTGTACATTTTCGCAATTTTACTCGGTGTTAGATACCAACGATACTCCTTTTCTCAAACTTTTTGCTCTGGGTCACACTTTCAGAACAATAATTTGCTTGCACCACACTGATTTTTTTTTTGATAAGAAATACATTGGAAAACAAAAAGAAACAACTCCTAGCAGTGCTTGATTCATAACAGAACACAAGTACTTTGTAATATGACATTGTCCATGAGACATCCAGAAAGTTTAAAACAATGCAGCTAAATAAGAACATGAATCACTCCCAAAATATAATGATAAATGAGCCTCTTACGTATGTACCTGAAGTATGCATACAAACTCAATGAGAGGTGTGAACCTGCTTTTGCCGGGTAATCTCATTTATATTGGGTCTAATTTGAGACAAACCAACTCTCATCTCCTCATCAAAGCAGCCTTTCTCTTTTCTGATCTTTCATATTGGTCAGAGTTGAAAATCCCTGTTCACAACAATATGTCACGGGGAACTGTAGAAGAATAGCCAACGCTCTTGTGGAGAGGCGTGGATACTGTTTCTGGTTGTATATGCATACTACATTGAAATGTTTAACTGTTTCTTTGATTGTCCTTAAATCTCCCCATCCTCTCCTGCTACACCAGTTTGGTGCACTGCACCCTTTGAGAACTACCACCTTGGAGTGTCCTGGAATCGGTTTTCACCTGGCTGCCACTGACAGAAAAAACGTGAGTGGGCCTCTTACCAAACCATTCAGAAGGAGGCTGCCTCAGTCAAGAGAACCAGGCGGAGGGACACAGTCCAAGTGGCTTGCAGTCTGGTCTAATGGAGAGGGGTTTGGATGGTTCTGCCACCTATCCACTGCTTTTCATGCTTTCATGCCAGTGCAGTTTTTAGCTCAAAAAAGTATATAGATATGTTGAGAGCCAGTGTGGTGTAGTGGTTAAGAGCGGTAGACTCATAATCTGGGGAACCGGGTTCGCGTCTCTGCTCCTCCACATGCAGCTGCTGGGTGACCTTGGGCTAGTCACACTTCTTTGAAGTCTCTCATCCCCACTCACCTCACAGAGTGTTTGTTGTGGGGGAGGAATGGAAAGGAGAATGTTAGCCGCTTTGAGACTCCTTCGGGTAGTGATAAAGCCGGACATCAAATCCAAACTCTTCTTCTTCTTCTTCTTCTTCTTCTTCTTCTTCTTCTTCTTCTTCTTCTTCTTCTTCTTCTTCTTCTAGAAATTCATGTTTCCAAAATTCATTCTTTTTTAAAAAATAAAAAAAATCTGCATTTATGGATGAAAACATGCAAAATCGACACATACTAAGAACAGGCGGAAGCTGTCCACCCTTGGAAGAATTCTCCTCCTCAGGTTAAAATCTGAGCTGGAGAATAACTGTGGGGTTGAAATGCTTCCCTCATTCCTTGAGTGCAAGGAGCCCCCTCCTCAGTGAAGTGAAGGGTAAAGCCTGTTAGCTGAATTCTAACATATATACTTGGTGAAGGTGGTATTCATGCAAGTTTCTTTGATTCCACAGAGGGTTTTATAAATGGAAAGATGGGAGAGGGAAGGTGATTTTTACTCCAATCTCCAACCCACTCTGTAGTCTCCTTTGTCCCCCTCTGCTCCAGAAAGTAAGAGGTCCCTTTGTAACAACATGAGGAAAGGTGTAGTATTTGCAAAAGGCGCTGCAGTATTTGCGAAAATCGCTTCAATCTCCCTTCCATATATAGACGCTTCTGCTGGAACAAAGAACCTTCTGTAAATGAAAAGACACAGTTGGAAGTAACCAATTGTTTTTTCTCATTTGCATATTTACATAAATATTATGGCTCTTCACAAGATTTTTGCCAAGGAAAATCTCCCGTTCTCAGATGGCTTTGTGTTTGTGTGTGCGGTACTGATGTTGCAATGTTGCTGCCTACCGCACAAAGTGCTCGGACTCTGATTCTCTTTCCATAAAATGAGCCACCATTTCCTTCATAAATAGTCCAGCAGTGCACTAAAACAATGAGCCTCCACAGTTGGATCGTTTACACAGAGGAGACAAGTATCGCCTGAATTTCCCAGTTCACGTTTTGTCTCCATCCACATTGCTCTTCCTACTAATTCCCCGGCAGGCTTTGTGATCCTAGGCAGGCTTACGTGGGTCTTGCACCAGGCAATGGGGTTTGTTCCCAAGCCAGTGTGCATGGCATGGCAGCCTTAGTTGGCTATACTGAAGGAATGAAAGGAACATATGTTGTAAAATATACCTGCACCGATATAAACAGATGGATAGGTAACACTTCAAAACAAGGTGGCCAATGATTAGCAATTCATCTTGTATTCACTGTGATAGCATGATCTTGATGCATAAAGTATGCTTAGCATTACAGTACTTAGAACTGTGTGAAAAGAAAAGTATTTGCCTTTTGCAGTGGTTATGCAAAAAGGCATCTCTCTCTCTCTCTCTCTCTCTCTCTCTCTCTCTCTCTCTCTCTCTCTCTCTCTCTCCTTTTGCTCCTTCCACTTCAATGGGTGGGAGCAGGAGCAGGGGACGTGAAAGCCCTTGACCTGCACCAGCCTGACCTATCTCTCCCCTCCTGCACCTGTGCTTCACCCTCCAGTCCTGCAGCTTCTCCTCCTGCCCCTGAGTCTCATCTTCTGCCTGTTACAGGCTCCCCCACATCACTGATCCCTCCTTCCAAGTCAGTCTCCAACTCCCCTTCTGCCAGTGCCCTCTCATCAGTATCCAACACCACTCCTCAGGGCCTAGCCAGTCTCTGACGATAGCGACTATTGGTAGTAAAGGTAAAGGGACCCCTGACCATTAAGTCCAGTCGCAGACCACTCTGGGATTGTGGCGCTCATCTCGCGTTATTGGCCAAGGGAGCCGGCGTACAGCTTCCGGGTCATGTGGCCAGCATGACTAAGTCGCTTCTGGCAAACCAGAGCAGCGCACGAAAACGCCGTTTACCTTCCCTCCGGAGCGGTACCTATTTATCTACTTGCACTTTGACGTGCTTTCAAACTGCTAGGTTGGCAGGAGCAGGGACCGAGCAACGGGAGCTCACTCCGTCCTGGGGATTCGAACCGCTGACCTTCTGATCGGCAAGCCCTAGGCTCTGTGGTTTAACCCACAGCGCCACCTGTGTATATTATTATTATTATTATTATTATTATTATTATTATTATTATTATTATTATTATTATTTCTCTCCTTCTGCATGTAAACTCTCCTATATATGTTTGCTGCCTGCACCTGACACTTCTGGTTTAAGTAGCCCTTTGTCCACAAGCTCTGCGTGTTGTTTACTCTCAAGCAAGTCCCACAGCGTTCAGTGGACTTACTTTCACTGGACGCCAGTGTAAAATTTCTGGGCTGGCAACAGCTGGCTAATTGTATGCCCTGTTGCTTTGGCAGTTTGGATTGGACTCAGTCTGCTGTCAGCAGCACATGAAGAGAGAGAAATGGACAAAAGAGGCTCTGAGAGCAGATGTTGACACTAGAAGCATTAATTCTAGGATCCTCAGACTGTGGATGTGGAAGTCCAGCTGGGTGGAAGAGACAGGCTGCATTCATTGAGCCTCTCTGGGATCCATGCCCCATGCAGGTATTCAGCCATTGAGAGACAGGAAGATGAAAGGCTGCTCCGCAGATGTCACCTACAGAGGGTTCAGCAGCCTGTCCAGAAATGTCATGTTTGGCAGCTGGCACAGGATCCCTCCCACCAGTTCTGGCACACAGATCCTCACAGTAGTCTGGGAAACTTGCTTACACTAGGGCTTCCTAATGAGACTACTTGAAAGAGTTTTCTTTGGCTTCTCTATGTAGTAGCACATTTGACATTAACCTAGCTGCCCATTTATTATACAGTTCCGCCAGAGATCAGTCACTCTAACAAAACGCATTTTAGATGCAAGCTTCATGTCGGATTACCCCGAGTTAGCTCTGGAGAAGCAGTGATACAGAAGGAAGCGGTGTCCCTGATCCCTGATCCCTGGCATCGCTGTGATTTGCTTGCACAAAGCTTAGGTGGAAGCAAGGATGGAGGAGAAATTTGATTCAATTCCCATTTAAAGGTGAACCTACCGAAATTTCATTATACACAAAAAGAAACACAGGTATCTTTCAAAATTCACACTTTGACCCATTTTGCAGTGCTGTTGCCTGGTCACGTAAAGTGTCCAAAATTGTATATACTAGGGTATAAAGTGTGCTTAAAATGTGTGTGTGTGTGTGTGTGTGTGTGTAAGTGAAAACAACATGCAAAAATTATAGTATTCGGCAAAATTGCTTTGCAAAAATGTGTATATTGGGCAAAATTGCATGTGTGTGTTGGGGGGAAAGTCCCACTGACGTGTTGATGAAGTGGGGGCCAGGTGTATTCCAAAGTTGAGCACCACCACTGCTTGCTACCCCTTCCATTACAGTGGACCATTACAGTGGTGCCTTGGTTCTCAAATGCCTTAGTTCTCAAACTCTGAAAATCTGGAAGTATGTGTTCTGGTTTCCAGACACTTTTAGGAAGCCGAACACCCGATGCGGCTGTCGGCTATTGTTTCCAGGGCACCTGCACCAATCAGAAGTTGTGCCTTGGTTTCTGAACATTTCGGAAGTCAAATGAACTTCTGGAACTGATTAAGTTTGGCACTTTTGTTTTTGCTATTTGTGTTTTTGTTTTTGAGGCTTTTTTGATTAATTTGTTTTTGCGGTTGTGTGGAACCCAGTTCAGCTACTGATTGATTGACTGTGTGACTGCAGAAGTGGATAAGAGCCCCCCGCCTCAAAACAATGGGCGCAGGTAAGGAAAAATAATACCGGTAATTTTAATTTGTATCATCTACAATACTGTTTTAATTATTTTATAGTACAGTACATTGATTATTGCTTTCATTTTATGGATCAATGGTCTCATTAGGTAGTAAAACTCATGTTAAATTGCTGTTTTAGGGATTGTTTTTAAAAGTCTGGAACGGATTAATTCGTTTTGCATTACTTTCTACGGGAAAGTGCACCTTGGTTTTGGAACACTTTGGTTTTGGAACAGACTTCTGGAACGGATTAAGTTTGAGAACCAAGGTACCACTGTATTACTGTTTTTGCTTGGGGGTGATGCAGTGGTTGGAACTTGCAAGGAAGGGCTAGGCTGCTCTGTCTTCCTCCATTTGGGATTCAGGGGAGCATTCTTAATGAGTGATGAATTAAAAAAATTGAAGGCTGGGTTGTGTTTTTTTGGGGGGGGGGCATTTGACAATAACTCTTAGAAAGTCTAGCTGGTTTGCAGGACAAGCCATGCCATGATTATGTACTGCATATAGCTACTCTTGAAGATAACATTTCACGTTCTTTGGTTACCTGCGTCTGCCTCCTGCAAAGACATAGTTTTCTTAGGAGGGAGAGAGAATGAGACTATGGCTTATAACAATCTCAGACCCTCCAAGTGTCCCTATTTTCCAGGGACATCCCTGATTTCGAGAAGCTGTCTCAGTTTATGATTTGACCCTGGAATATCTCACTTTTCCTTAGGATGTCCCTATTTTCATTGGAGAAATGTTGGAGGGTATGGAGTCATCTGACTCCCGAGCCGTCTGAAGCCAATCCTGTATAGGGAAGGTTTTTTTAAATGTTTAATTATGTTTTTATATATGTTGGAAGCTGCCCAGAGAGGCTGGGGCAACCCAGTAAGATGTGTGGGGTATAAATAGTAATATTATCATTATGGAATGGGACGTTCCTATTTTCATTGGGGAAATGTTGGAGGGTATGCGATCTCCTTCCATCAGATCTTTTGTTGGAGAGAAAATTGCTCTCAAGCAGAGCCATGGGAGACATCAAACACACATCTGAACAAGGCACTCAAATCTTTAAAAAGCAAACATGCACCACCAACAGACATTCACACACTTTAATTGGGCCCAGCCTCTGCCATCCATCCTGCCAAATGTGATGTCATTGCATATGCCTTTGCAGCAAAATAAGGAATATAATATTGTATCCAAAAAAACACACACAAGAATGACAATCTAAGCTTTTAATTGCTCTAAAGGGGAAGGCAGTGCATATTAAGATCTATCGCAGAGAGGGCCATGTCCATTGTGACTGACAAAGTCTAAACACTGTGAAAGTTTAATAAAAACAGAGACTACATTGGCTTAACCTACTTTAGCTGTGTTTTTGGCTTCATGACTGATAATTTGTTTTGGAAGCCAGGGAGCCTGGTTTTGATCCCAGTGTTAATGAATTGTATGCTGTGTTCGCTCTGCAGTTCATGAAGGAAGGTAAAAGACAATGCCTGGATGTGAATTATTTAAGCACTAACAGCTCTTCCAAATGTCTTCATTGGCCAAGTAATGACCCATCTGAAACACTAAATGCCCAAAGAAGGTGTATCCAAATGCAGAAAAATCTTCAAATGATCCAGGGGGTGCTCATGGAATTATTGTAGATTTTCTCTCTCTCTGTTCCACTGTAATTAGATTTATTTTTTGGGAATATTAAAACAACAACAACAACAACAACAACAACAACAACAACAACAACTGAATCCAATTAATTACTCACTTTTGTATGATGGCCAGAACACTTTCTATAGCAGGCAGAGCCTGTTCAGTCTTGGTTTGGTTTTGTTGTTGTTTAGTCGTTTAGTCGTGTCCGACTCTTCGTGACCCCATGGACCATAGCACGCCAGGCACTCCTGTCTTCCACTGCCTCCCGCAGTTTGGTCAAACTCATGTTCGTAGCTTCGAGAACACTGTCCAACCATCTCGTCCTCTGTCGTCCCCTTCTCCTAGTGCCCTCAATCTTTCCCAACATCAGGGTCTTTTCCAAGGATTCTTCTCTTCTCATGAGGTGGCCAAAGTATTGGAGCCTCAGCTTCACGATCTGTCCTTCCAGTGAGCACTCAGGGCTGATTTCCTTAAGAATGGATAGGTTTGATCTTCTTGCAGTCCATGGGACTCTCAAGAGTCTCCTCCAGCACCATAATTCAAAAGCATCAATTCTTTGGCGATCAGCCTTCTTGATGGTCCAGCTCTCACTTCCATACACCACTACTGGGAAAACCATAGCTTTAACTATACGGACCTTTGTAGGCAAGGTGATATCTCTGCTTTTTAAGATGCTGTCTAGGTTTGTCATTGCTTTTCTCCCAAGAAGCAGGCGTCTTTTGTCTGAGGCACAATGACAAAGCAATACTGCAGGAGTTGAGGATGCTGATGCTGAGGAGGATTCAATGACATAGATCACATAGGAAATCTAATTACTCTGAAACAATACACTGCATGCCTCACTTTATAGACATTGGGTTGTATCTTAAACAGGTCCATTAATTTTAACAGATCTACTCTGAGTCAAACTTAGTTGGCTCCAACCCCGTGTGACCCTTTTTATGGGAAACACTGGCTGAAAATTTGAAGGGTTACTCATGGCTTGTGACACCTGAAAAACTCATGGCTTGTGACAGCCCTGTGGGATGTGTGGAACCCTCCTGAATTGGTTCATTTGCCTTATTTAGAGCCCTTTTTGCTTCTTGTGGATGCGCTTGCTGGGTTTCATCGGATCGAGAACACCCAAATGCACCTCAAAGATTGCTTTAGGTGAAATTTGGGAGCAAGTCTAAATATGAAGGGCAGCCACCTGATTAGGGGACTGATTCCCAGTTTTTCAGAAGATCTTTCAACCAAGAGTTACTAAACCATACCCATGCCCCATGCAGACTTGCCAAATTCCAACCATGAGCATCTTATCAACATAAGCAGTGCCCTGTTGGATCAGAGCAAAGGTTTATCTAGTCCAACATTTCCCATGGCAAATAACCAGATGCCTATGAGTAGCCCAGAAGTAGGAAATGAAAGCAATGGCCGGCTGTTGTCCCCCATATATAGCCATCATGACCAGTAGCCATTGATAACCTTATCCTGAAAGCCCTGCATGACATATATTTCAGCATGGATGCGGGAAGTATGATGACATTGGGTAAAATTTAAGGGGCCGAACCCTGTTGGTCTGTTGTGGCCCAAACAACTGAGAGTTCTGTAAGCAGAAGTGGGGGGACCTTTTTGTTGTTGTAGGTTTGGTATTTTTTTCCAGCCACCACTGCCAACATAATTTGGGCAATGGCGAAACATTTTGGAAGATTATTTGGTATGCATAAACATTTGTGGGCGTGCAAATGATTCGGCACATTAAAATGCCATAAGAATAAAGTCTTGATGTGACTAGGTACTGCTTGTTAATGGTATACAGGGAGAAGTGAAACCTTTTTGGTTCAGGTTGGGTGTGCGGCATAGGAACTGACTCCTAGGGCTGAGGTCCCTTTGCCCCCCCCTAAAATATTTGAGAGGGCCGGGGGGCCCAAGTTGATGGGCATTGCTATTCAAATGTTGTGTGTGTGCCACGTCTTGTGATTATGTGGGTTGGAGCTTATCTGCCCCTTCAATATTTTATTCAAGCTGGCACCCCTGTTGTGCAGGGGTGGGGAGCTTCAGGCCTGCGACCCAAATGCTTCCCTATTTGCCCCACAGATAGGGCTGGGTTCTTCCCAGATAACTGCACCCTCCCCGGTCACATCTCCTCTGCCCAGGTGTCAGGCGGCCGAGGAACCAACCCCCACAGCAGGCTGCCAAGAACGGACAAGACAAGGAAAAGTCCTTACCACCTGCTTTTATTAAATATTCACAGAGAGAGGCTTGGGAGTGCAGCCTCTTGGAATAGTGGTGTTGCCCAGAGTGAATCCCCACCTCCTCCGTCTCTCCCACTTCCTCACGAGTCATTGTTACGGGTGCTGAGAAGTGCCCTCTGCCTTTGAGCACTTTGCTGTCCTACTTTCAAGGCCCACCAGGGTCTGGTAGAGGGGGAGTCTGGAATGCTTTCTAAAGACACTGAGTCCGTCAGCTGTCACTCCCCTGGTGCTGCTTCTTCTTCTTTCTCCTCCTCCTCCTCCTCCTCCTCCTCCTCCTCCTCCTCCTCCTCTCCCATTATTTCTCAGCTTTCCCCTTCATCTGCCTCTGAGCTGTGACCTCCCTCAAAACCCTGTTGTAATTCTGGAAGGGTCAGGCTGGGGAGGTGGTTTCCACCATTCCTCCTCTGCCCAGTCCCAGATGCCAGGACACATTCCTCATGGACTCTGCTATATGTCCTCTTGCCTGTCTGGGATGTATCCTTGACCTCTTGCCTGCCTGGATGGATGGATGGAGAATAGAGAATGGTGCGCGAGTATTTGTGTATGTGTGTAGAAACTGGCCTGCTGTACTAAGGTAAAATTCACACTTACTGCTCTCCCCACTTTTGCCTCTGGCCCCAGGCACCCACTCTGGGAGGATGCCCAAAAGTGAACGTGGCCACAGGTTGAAAAATATTCTTTACTGCTAGTGTTGCAGAATTGCTGAAAGCAGGACCAATTTCAGTATGGCTACGAGGAGGTATGGTGTGAAGTTGGATCTACCTGGAGCAGGCTTCTTCAGCCTCGGCCCTCCAGGTGTTTTGAGACTAGAATTCCCATCATCCCTGACCACTGCTTCTGCTAGCTAGGGATCATGGGAGTTGTAGGCCAAAAACATCTGGATGGCCGAGGTTGAGGAAGCCTGACCTGGAGTCCAGCATTCGTCCTGCATTCTACTTCTTGTGCATTTTGGTAGCAAGTTTAGACACTTCATTAATGCTTTTGCTTTAAACTTTGGTTTTCGAAAACGGTTTGCTTTTATGCTGCCGCATGTCTGCAGCATTGAGACTTAAAAAAAAAGAGAGAGAGTATTTGAGATGTATTTATTTTCTCTTCTCAGGCAGTTGAGTCTGTAGATTAACATTGCTGAGAGTTTTATCATAAACAGAAGAGTGGGATAGGAATCAAATAAACAAAGAATGCTGCACAGTGTTATGGCACAAGACAGAAAGTTTAACCGACAGCCAGATAAGGTCAATGTCTTGGTAGGCAGCTCCCGCTTTTGCCCCCATCGTTTCAAAGCCAAATGAGGACATTTGGGTAAAATCTGTTCAAATATATCTATATGAACACCAGGAGAGTTTTAAAACGTTGTTTACAAAATCTGGCCCTATGTATTCGCATTAAGATACATAAGTGTTCTTGCATAAAGAGACATAAAGCGGTTCCCTGCAACTCAAATAATAATTCCAGCACCATAAATGCCACCTAGAAACAGACACGCATAGCTTTCAGACTGAGGTGTATGATGGCGATTGTTTTTCCTTCTATCTGGGTACATGATAACGGTATCCCCTGGAAGCACAAAATTATGGGAATAAATTGCGCAGCTATATCATTTTGTGGTATTTAGTCTAACTCTTCCCCACCTGCGTTAAGAGGTTTCCCTTCCTGTGTATCTAGACAAAACATCTTCAATAGCCCACAGAAGAATGAATGGGCTTGGTCCTTACCCAATATGTAATCAAAGTCTCAGTCTAGTTATTATGTCTGCAGTTTTATTATTATGTTTGAGCTAAAAATATTTGAGTGCTATCTGCTGCATTCCATGCAATTTCATCATAGGCAACATATTTCCATGCCAATTGGTGCTGACGTTTATGGTCCATTTGTTGTAAATAATGACTTACAGGTTGACTTAAATGAGGAATGCTTGGAGATTTCATTTGCTCCACGTTTGAGCAAACCAACCTGGCTCTCACTTCCATGACTAACACCCGTATCAGAACAAAGCCACCCTTCCATTTTCACACTTCTAAAAATGTCACACAATACAGTCATACCTCGGGTTACAGCTGCTTCACGTCGCATTTTTTCGGGTTGTACTTCCTGTCGAACCCAGAAGTACCAGAATGGGTTACTTCCTGGTTTCGGTGCATGTGCAGAAGCACTAAATTGTGCTTTGTGCATGTGCAGAAGCGCCGAATTGTGACCCGTGCATGCGCAGAAGCAGGTTGTGAACACTGCGGATTGCGAACGTGCCTCCTGCATGGATCACATTCGCGACCCGAGCGTCAAAGACTGTACCAAAATACACCAAAGCAGGGGTTCCCCCTCAGTCAGAACATGCCAGAACTCACCGGAACTCGGTTCTGGCACCTCTAAGAGAATGAGGGAGGTGTTCATGGTAAGTTCTGGCACCTCTTTTTTTCTAGAAAAATAGCATGGGTTCAAAGAATGTAACAAAATATGGTACATATACAGGCATACATCGGGTTAAGTACGCCTCGGTTTGAGTATTTTCAGTTTAAGTACTCCGCGGACCCATCTCGAATGGATTAATCCACTTTCCATTACTTTCAATGGGAAAGTTCGCTTCAGGTTAAGTACGCTTCAGGTTAAGTATGGACTTCCGGAACCAATTACACTCATACCTCAGGTTAAGTACGCTTCAGGTTGAGTACTCCGCGGACCTGTCTGGAACGGATTAATCCACTTTCCATTACTTTCAATGGGAAAGTTCGCCTCAGGTTAAGTATGCTTCAGGTTAAGTACAGACTTCCGGAACCAATTACACTCATACCTCGGGTTAAGTACACTTCAGGTTGAGTATTCCGCGGACCCGTCTGGAACAGATTAATCCATTTTCCATTACTTTCAATGGGAAAGTTCACTTCAGGTTAAGTACGCTTCAGTTTAAGTACTCCATGGACCGTCTGGAACGGATTAATCCACTTTCCACTACTTTCAATGGGAAAGTTCGCTTCAGGTTAAGTACGCTTCAGTTTAAATACTCCACGGACCGTCTGGAACGGATTAATCCACTTTCCACTACTTTCAATGGGAAATTGTGTTTGTAAACCGAGGTACCACTGTAGAAATTTGTGTTTTAGGTTAAAATGTAGGCAAAAATGCTTGTTTTGTAAAAAGTAAAATTTTGCAATTTTTGTGTGTGAGCGTTTTTTTAAAAAAAATTGAAGATTGATGCAGAAATAAGACAAAATGGGCCTATGAAGGAATACATAGGAAATGTATATCAGAAATTCTGTATGTGTATCAGAAATAGACCTATCCATCCACCACTTGCTTAGACAAAGGAATGGTGCCAGGTATTCTCCTTTAAATATATTTTGAGACTTCATGGAGTTAATTTAGATCTGAAGAAATTGGAACTTTATTCTTGATGCAAGTTGTCATTTTCTTCAGAAGTTGAGATCAAGAAAGAGCAATGAACCAGAGATGAATATAGCATTTTCTACCTCTAGCTTCTACCGTATGTATCATTATCTAACCACACAATTTTGGCGGGTGGGGTGGGGAGAGGAAGGAGGAAGAAGGAAGAAGGACTAGTCCTTTTGTCCTGGTACATCCTGTCACCAGAATGGATTCCCATATGCGATGTGATTCCTTTTGATTTGATAGGTTTTTTTTATAAAGATATTTTGCTATCAATACTGTTCACAATTTAATTACAATAATTAACATAGTTTTCCAATATTTTTTCTGCATTTGATTATACGCCTAAAAAATGTTGCAGCTGTGTTTACCTATATGCCTTTTGTCTTGGGCTTCATCTGAAATGAGAAGTAAATATCATTTTATATATAGCTTTCCACTTGCTTTGTGAACTGTTTTGCATTGAAGCTTCATGCACATTGATACAGATGTGCTCAGATCTCTCCAAACAAGGCCCTTCTGGGACAGAAATCAGGGTAAGCTTGAAAGCCTCCGCTGAGAGAGAATAATTCCCTACACCATCTTTTTTATAAATAATTTTATGGTGTTCAGGCTTCTTTGCCAAATAATAATAATAAGAAGAAATACATGAAAATCCTCCACGTTCATCATTATCTAGGTGATAAAGTAAAATATAGCTTTAATCATGTACACCATCTGGGGTTCTCATGGACCGGGTAAACTATGTGTCCAGAGGTTAGGAGGGCTCCTTTGTGAATTCTCTTGACAGGCCCAAATATAGGGCTACGTTTGCTTGGTAGCTGTTAGCCTTCCATGTACACCTTGGGCCTAAATAGATAAAAGAATTGTGCACACAAATGGATGCAGCATGTATGGTTTGCCAGACTTATACATAGGCAGTGTGCAGGCACATAAGTCTAGTAAAAACTGAACTGAAACGGAGCCATTTGGCTCCCAGAGAAGAGGACGAGGAGATTGAATCTGATTGGCTTGGATAGCCCCTTTGCTGGATTTGGAAGATCCATATCACGACAGTGCCTCACATGTAGCTGATACGGCAGCTGAGCTTGGACTAGTAAACATGAGCAGAGGCTGATAAAAGGAAATTGGAGCCCAGCCAGCTGGTTTTGTTGGGAAGCCAGGTATCTGAAAACTTCCTCCCTGTTTCCCTTTCTCTAACAAACAGCTGATCGTTGTCTTTCCAACGTATTTTCCCTCTGCGAGTGTGGCCCCTGCTGCTATGCGCACATTGTGTTGGATCAGGGCCTACTGGAACAGGATGAAGCTTCCTTACTCCCACAGCAAGCCATGGAAAAACACCCCCTCCACACACACAATTGCGCCAGAACAGTTAATGGTAATTAACTTATCTCACCCAACCTAGCAAATACTGCATATGGAATGTTTATGAAGTGGCACAAACAAAGTAACACTAGTAAGATAACATCACTGTAGACAATGCAATCAATCCACAGCCAGAGAGAAACTAGTTGGAGCTTGAAGAGATTGTTTCTAAGACCACACTGTATGCGACAGCCATATTTGTAATCATTTTTGCTGGGCTACACTACTAGTCTACTACCGTACCTGGTCCAGGAACGGTGATATATCTGGTGAACAAGCCACTAGGCACTCCTTGCTACTGATACCATTTGGATAACAAGTGGCAATGTTGGTTCTAGGAGTACCCCAAGCTGTTCCCTTTTCCTTCAAGAGGAGCATGACTCCATTTAGAATTGGAAATCCACCAATTATTGGGCATGAGAGCCATCTATTAACCATCTTGTCTAGATTCAGCTTCCATTCATGGGTCCCCTTCCAGTCTTTTACTTCCTCCTGGCATTGATTACCACAGACACAGCTTCAACCTGATGCAGTCTTGGACTTAACTACTTGTAGGATCATCACACCTCCCATATAGACACATCTGCTTGTAAAAAGAGACCACTTTGTTCTGCTGCAACCAGCTGAGATTTGCAATGTGGCAACCTGGGAAAGAGCCTTCTTTCTGGTGATGCTGTTTATGGCCAGCATTATTTCTTATTATGTTTCTTATTATATTGAAGTCCTATTTAGTTGCACATGCCTTGTGCATTAGTGCCGGGTTTCCCAAACTTGAGTCTCCAGCTACTTTTTTGGACTACAGTTCCCATCATCCTTGACCACTGGTTCTGCTAGTTAGGGATGATGGAAGTTGTAGCCCCAAAACAGCTGGAGACCCAAGTTTGGGAAACCCTGTATTAGTGCTTAGGCCTGGCATTTAATATTTGACCTGTTTAAATGTTTTATCTGCCCCTGTTTTATTACAATATTATTGTTTATATTGTTGTTTGCTTTTAAGCTATTTTGAAATAGATCATGAGTTCCTCCAGAGTATGGCTTCCTGTATCTAGTTCAGCTAGTTCATATGTGTGTAAAGTATATACAGTTTATTCTGTAGAAATGGGAAAAAAGTCATCAAGCAGCTTTTGCAGAGGGCAAATGGTGGAGACCTTTACGTCATCGGGTTATTATCAGCCATATGTAGTCCAGCAGACCAGCCAAACCTTTGTGAGGCAGCAGCTGTTAACAGGAACCTTTAATGAATATAGGTTAGGAGTAGTTCCATGAGTTTGTGCTGGAGTTGGATCAGATCTACAATATTCAAAGGGGCTTTGGGGTTTTCTATGCTTTTTGTTACATGAGTTTGGTCCAAAACGAACTCTCTGATAAGAGACACTTCCACCAAATTCTCTGCTGTTGAAACCTAACGTACCAGTTAATGGTTTGCATAATGTGAACTGAACAGAGGATGTTCAGCCATTCAGGCACTGGGATACGGAGGATGTAAGCAAATATATTCATATGGAGAACGGCAACAAGCGAATGACGTAAGCAGGCAATTTTGTTTGGTCAGCATATGCCATTTCCAAAAATGTTGGGGAATTTGCACCTAATGGTCAGGGGTCCCTTTACCTTTAAACAGCATAAATGGAGTGGTATTTCATGAATTGCTCAGAGCTGGATTCAACTAAATAGCTGAGCCAGTGTGATCCAGCACAAAGAGTCCCACTAGTGCAATGGGCCTTTCGCTTGCATACCTCCTGAACCACCTCAAATAAGCTCTGGGGTGTCGGGAGAATCCACAGAACAGCCACTATACCACACTGGCTCTCAAAGAACACTAGCAGCTGTTCATAAGCCACCCCAAATAAAAACAACAAAATGTACTATTTAGAGTGAAAAGGTCACTGCATGGATTTCCCATGCAATTTTTTTCTTAACTTGAATTAGGGGACCCCTGACCATTAGGTCCAGTCGTGACCGACTCTGGGGTTGCACGCTCATCTCGCATTATTGGCCGAGGGAGCCAGCGTATAGCTTCCAGGTCATGTGGCCAGCATGACAAAGCCGCTTCTGGCAAACCAGAGCAGCACATGGAAACGCCGTTTACCTTCCCGCTGTAGCGGTTCCTATTTATCTACTTGCATTTTTGACGTGATTTCGAACTGCTAGGTTGGCAGGAGCTGGGACCAAGCAACGGGAGCTCACCCCATCACAGGGATTCGAACTGCCGACCTTCTGATCAGCAAGTCCTAGGCTCAGTGGTTTAACCACAGCGCCACCTGGGTCCCTTGAATTAGGGTTGCCATATTTCAAAAAGTAAAAACCAGGACCCCTAAATGACATTGTTGAGGGGTTTTTTTTAAGACAAACCCCAAAATTGTGGGTGGATGGCAGCCCTACTTGAATAGATACCCAAGTGTGAATGCATACAAATGTGCCATGTTAGCTGCAATATGTCGGTGTGCACTTAAATCACTACATGCCTCTCTGCAGATAACACACATGTAGCAAATGGGAAGAATTGGACTCCTATTCTGTATAATTTAAGGGAACGAGCTGTGAGTAATACGGGGATGAATATTCCACATCTGATGTGGTGGGTATATTTTGTACTGTAGAAGGAAACACTGCATGGTCTGCCACAGCCGTAACACTCCTTGTTAGCCACTCTTCCATGTGAGAAAACGTTGTGGTGTGTGAGAGTTCGGTTAGGGGAGGGAGAACCATCAACACAGGGCTGTTTTTTTTTTACAAAGTGGCTTCTTCAGTAGAGCTGTATGGGCAAGGGCAAAAGAGAGCACAGCTGGTGGAGAAGAGGACTGAGGATTGAGAAGGGCTCAGAGAGGAGTCTTTCAATGAAGTCACCGTGAAGCAATCTGAGAATGCAACTGTGTGCGCCAGGGAAAAGGCAAATGGGTGAACTGTTAACTATAGCAAGTTGGAAAGGAAGAAGGCCCTTAAGGAAAGAGAACTGAAATTCAAGACAGAGCAAAAATGGTTGGGACCTAAGCGTAAGTTGAGGATGGCGAGGAGACTCTAGCAGAAGCCTCATCAGCTAGCCTTGGCATGTCCTTCTTCTTCTGGCCAGCTGGTGTGGAGTGTGCTTGGGTAATGTGCCTACCCATGCCAGCTGGCTGAAGCTCAATGCCAGCCTGCAGGGAGCACAGTAGTGTGGGTGGGAGGAATTGCTTCCCAGATGGTTTAGCAATATCTACGTGATTGCAGTACTCTAGGAATGCTAAAACTCATTTGATTATGGTGCTGGGGTGTGTGTAATAAAATTATAAACAAAAATGGGCTGTGCTGGGCTTGATTTTGATAAAGTGCAGGCAGTGTTGCAAGTCTTTGGCCCCAGTTTAGCAGAACCATCCCTCAGAAATTTAGGTTTCATATGGAACATGCTGCTTGATGATGATGATGATAGCCCATTAAGGAGTCCTCAGTTTGACTTGCTGTTGCCTCCACTTCCATGTGATTGCCCCAAACTCACTCAGTGTGCTGCATATTGAAAAATCAAGACTGAAGGCTAGTATACATGATATGGTGATGTTAATTGTGTGCCGTTGCTCTGGACCACTCATTGCTCAATTATCTAGTCTTTGGCAATCTGGCTATGGGAAGAAAACTCCCTTACCAAGTAGGTTTTATCAGCTTTTTCATCAAACTGTATCTTGAACAGTAGCTTTATCAACTACTGTTAGCAGAAGATAATAGTTACCTTCATGGTATGAATGGCAAAGTTTCACCTTCCTGTGCCTTTAACTGCCTGATAAGATGAGCAGGCCAAGCTGTACCCCTTCGGTCAGTTGGTGAAGACTCTACTTCCAAGGCGTACAGTGAACATTATCTAGATTTCCAGGTTTTTGGGTGGTTTTTGGATGGATGGCCCAGCCATTACTAAATGATCTGTCAGATGTACAGAGAAACTGTTCATACTTGGAAGAGCTTAATGTGCACTGGATCTTGGTCCCAAGTGCCACTGATTTTGTAACTCTCAGCAGCACTATGGAATTTGTCCAAAAAGTTTCTCTTAATCTTTCTCACTGGCTGCTTTACTGAAGGAAGAGGCAAGGAGTTTCATTCTTCCCTGTGTAACACTGCTGAAGTATGTGTTGTACTCTCCATGTTGTTGTTTTGACAGGCTGTTGGAGGTGATAGGCTTGCTTGCTGGCTCTTCCTGGCCTCAACATTCTGTAGTTGCAAGCACGTATCAAGGCACAGCAAGGAAGAGAGCTTATTGTAAACAGCAAAGCATTTGCCTCTTTAGTCAGTTATTCCTTTTCATTTCATACATGTGCTATAGCAATGCTATTGGGTGTGTGTGTGTGTGTGTGTGTGTGTGTGTGTGTGTGTGTGCGTGCGTTGGTATCATGAATGATCTGGCCTTGATGAATAAGCATCAAGAATGCTTTGCTATGAGGCTCATAGCTGCCAAGTTATCCCTTTTTTAAAGGGATTTTCCCTTATGCTGAATAGGCTTCCTCGCGAGAAAAGGGAAAACTTGGCAGCAATGATGAGGCTGGGCTAGACACGTAGGTATTACAGGTCTGTGGTCATGAAATAAGGTTGCCATATTTTGAAGAGCAAAAAAGAGTACGCTGTGATGACTCTCATTTTAAGTACACCTACCGTACTATATGGATGCGGGTGGCACTGTGGGTTAAACCACAGAGCCTAGGGCTTGCCAATCAGAAGGTTGGCGGTTCGAATCCCCGTGACGGGGTGAGCTCCCATTGCTTGGTCCCAGCTTCTGCCAACCTAGCAGTTCGAAAGCACGTCAAAGTGCAAGTAGATAAATAGGTACTGCTACAGCGGGAAGGTAAACAGCGTTTCCGTGCACTGCTCTGGTTCTCCAGAAGTGGCTTTGTCATGCTGGCCCCATGACCTGGAAGCTGTACACTAGCTCCCTCGGCCAATAATGCGAGATGAGTGCCGCAAACCCAGAGTCAGTCACGACTGGACCTAATGGTCAGGGGTCCCTTTACCCTTTTTACCGTACTATATGTAGGCTATAGAAGCTGTATATTGCTGAGGGGGGCAGGAGAAGAGAAGAGGAAAGCAAGTCTTCAGCTACCAGGTATCTTTATGTCTCATCCATAAAGTATAGCTGGATACATTTTGGCATATTTAAGAAACCCACCCAGACAGAAATTTTACCCCTGAAAAAGAGGGTGAGTCCTGGAAAAAGAAGACACATGGAAACCCTAAGAACAACAGTAAAAATAGCTGTTGTTGTATGATACCCAAGACATGCCACATGTCTTATAACTTTCCTGTTTTGCCTTCTGTAGATGTCTCGCATGAGGAAATAGCCAACATTTGCTTCAAATTTCACTTTAGGCCAAATTTCAGTGGCAATTCTACCTGAGATGTATTCTGAATAAGTTATTCATGTTGGCCTAGCGTGGGCAGTGAAGGGGAGAAAAAAAAGAAAGAAAAGAAATGAAGAATGTGCTGGAACTAGAACTGTTGGTGGTAATCCTTTCCAAGGGCCTAGTGGTAATCAAGTTCACATGTGGGGAGATTTGGGAAGGGGCCTGGCTTTAATCTGCTTTAGTAAACAAAAAGGTATTGCACTTGGCAAATGAGGAAGGTTTGGGAGATCCTGTGTTTTCTGTCCTGGTTGTTTAGCTGTAAATTAAATGGAGGGATTCTGAAGGATGTTTTGAAATGGAAATGTTAGATTTATGTGCGCCAGTTCCAGTATGAAGTTAAAAAGAAACAGAATTGTATGGGAACATTGGATAGTCAAAGTTGAAGAACCTACATAGTGGGCTGATCCAATAATTGTTGCAGACAACCTTGCCAGAGAACAGAAGATAATATGTTTGGGCCCAACAGATATGAATGGAGCATTTTTCCAATTGCCTACTGTAGAATACATTACCAGTAACATAGCTGGATGCAGAAGAACTATTTACGGTAGCGGATTTTGGCAAATTCAAATGGAGGACAAAAAGCTCAGATTCTATACATTCAAGATTACTTTGGGCAGGATTACTACGGTATATGGTATCTCTTCAGCTCCAGAAGTGTACCAAAGGATTATCCAATGAACAGCTGAGAGGCTCTACGTGTCACGTGTATATGCCGCTGGTATCCTAGTGCAGGGAAGTTCAGAAGGGGAATATGATGTGGTTTTGGGAAGGAAACTTGAAAGTGAATCTAGGAAAAGGCAAATTTGTCATGGCTGAAATAAAATAGGAATATTGAAACAAACAAGACTTTCCCCGTTGCTATGAAAAGAAATTGCAAGCATTTCTAGGCATGCTCTCTTACCTAGCAGTGCTGATTCCAAATGTGGCAACAGTGATAACACCATAGGATGGGTTTTGGCCCAAGATGTTGAGTTTCACTGGATGCCAGTAAAAGAGAAAGCATTTCCACAGTTAAGAGAGCCATTAGGAAAAGCACCTGTGTTGAAGTACTACAACGTGGAAGAAAGGAATAAAAGAATAAGTGACTGTCAACAGATGTCAGTTCTACATTGATTACGTGCTGTTTTGTTGCAGGTAGGCTAACCTGTTGCCTATGTTTCCACAGTGCTGCCAGGTACTCAAGAGGGTTAAATGGAGGGAAATGGCAGAAGTGTTTTGGACGTACAGGATTCCACCAGTTTGTCATGTGCCACCCCAGTCTACGAGATTCCAGGAGTTCCAGGCACTTAACCCAGGGTTCATGGAATGGGATCCTATGAAATAGGGGGCTACAACTGGTAAGGGGGAATTGGTGCTAGTAGAAGCAGTTCCCCTAGTGCAGGTATGGGGGGCTTTCAGGTGTTCCTGAAGTACAATTCCTGTCAGCCCCAGCAAACACAGCCAGTGGCCAGGAATGATGGGAGCTGAAGTTCAGTAACATCTGGTGAGCTAAAGGTTCCCCACATCTGTTCTACTGCAAAGCCACCATTGAATACAACTCATGGAGTCTCTCCCTTGCAGTTGAGGGACCAGTTTTACATAGCGATCCCCCCAGGGCCTCAGGACAAAGACAGGATAAACACATTTTCTTGTTGTTTATTTAAGAAAATAATGTTCAGTAGGTACAAACCCAGAAGGCTTCGGCTTGATGTTCAGTTTCTAGTAGTCAAATGTGTGGATTGAAAATACTGTAAGTCAAAAACCTTCATTTGTGCTTAACCTTCTGTTTTTCCTATAAGCACAGATTCTTTTCATTTAAACAAACAGGGCAGCTTTAGGTCAGAAATGGGCTCTCCTGTACTTTTTAAAATTCAGCATTCATAGAAAAGGCACATATCCTCACCTTCCATTTTCATGATTTGCATCTTATTGTGGAACTAAGCATGTGGCATGGTTAATTAATGCTGCCAACACTCTGCTCCACTAAATGATTGTTTAGCCTAGAGTGGAATAAAATACTACAATGACTAATATGGTATCATTATGTAACAGAAAATTAAAAATCTGATAATTTGATTGGAAGTCTCAGGTGAGTTTTCTGTATGAAAGCGTTAACCCCAAGTAGCTATAAACAGGTAAATGTTTTATTCATCCAACTGATAAGGAATAAATGCATATGATATAAATTATGTATAATTAATACTCTTGGGGTTAAAAAAAGGCTCCTTATGCTAATAGGTTGTCGGTTAATTAAGAAATGGAATATGAGGCAAACAAAGGTGATTAGAACATACCGTGGGACCATAAACAGAAATCATGCCTTAAATAATCTCTCTATAAAAACACATTATACAGCAAACAATTTTGCTTCAATCCAGCGCAAAAGCTTAATGCTTTGTGGGGGGAAAACACAGTGAAGGGTTTTAAATAAGGAAAAACAGCTTGCAATAACAGTTCATGGGCTACAGAAATGCTTAGTGTTGTGGTTCTTTGTTTTAAATATTGACCTGAAGTAATTTGAGCTAAAGAGGAGCTGAAATGCTCACAAGCTGTGAAAACCTTCTGGTTCTTGAGAGGCTGCTCAAGTTTAGGTGTGCAATTGCCAATATTGTGTGCGTTGTTTTGTTGTTCACCCAGAAAAATGTCGAAGAATCTTCCCAAGTGGCAGCCAGTGGATATACGCTTTCCCATAGCTTGGCTGCAAACTTAAATCAACTTACTTCTGAGGAGGCATGTACTATACAATTCTGGCATTAGGGCTGGAAATTAGAGACGGAAATTTAACATGTCAGGGGAGGTGGTGACTCCATTCCTACAGCCCTGCGCTCCGTGACTTGGAGTGCAAAGTGTCTGAAGGAGGGAGCTTTCAGAGAGCTGTCTTCCAATTCATGGAAGGTGACGGGCTTGAAGCTTGGAACCAGCACATCTGTCCCCATGCCGCCTTTCATGTACTGGATTTCTGAATTGCTCTAGTGCCTAGATAGGGTGAAAGAGAGAACCTTGTGAATTTCTTAAGAGAGATCATTCCAGAGTCAAGGCACCACAACAGAAAAGGCCCTGTCTCTCACGCTCGCTTTCCAAATATCCCAGGATTGGCACTTGATTTTAAGTCCAGGGCAGGTCTATATGGGAGCAGGCAGCCATGCTCTGACTGTCTGGCAGTGCAAGTGCTTTATTTAATTATGTCAGCTCTGTGTCTTAGCAATGCATCTTAAATGTGTGTTTGCTTATTTAAAAATAGCCTATTTTTTTAAAAATAAGTAGCCCAGTCTGTTACCAGTTTTCCTATGACATGATGCAAAACAGTGGCTGAGTAAAGATCTATCTGCCAACTTTCAGTATTTGTGAATAGGCAAAGCTTTTCTATCTGTGAGTTTTTAATTTGGCTCCAGCTTGCAGGCCGATGGAGGGCAATTGCCATGGGTGGAAACAGCATCAACTAATAGACGCACTGGAAGCCAGCATCTAGCTAGAGTTTGCCCTGCAAGTTTAAAGACAAATAACGCCATGTTCAGGCACACCTGGCAATCTTGGAGCAAGCTTTGTAGAATGACAGAAAAAATTAAAATCAGGGGGGAAATTCCATTAGATCATCTCCAACCAAAATAGCTATAAGGAAGAAAATAGGTGGCATGTTCAAAGGGATAAATGGAAATTCATTTAAAGCATGTACTCTTTTGCTATCAGAACTCTAAGCTAACAATGTCAGCTGCTTTGAAAGAGGCTGCATTTACTAAATTTATTTATAGTTGGCAATATTGGTATGCCACTTGGTAAAAAAAACCCCCACATCTAAGCAGTTTACAAAGCAGGATAAAATATTCATTTGTGATAACAACAGTCTTTAAAAACAACGGACAATGAAATAATAACAAAAAAATTAGAGAGCTATAAAAACTAATATAAATAGTAAAATTGTGTGCCTCTCCTGCAGAAGAAATTGGATCCCATTGATCTAATTTAATCTGTTTTAAAGCAAGACGTTTGAGAGGGTTGGAGATGGTTAGTTCCAAAGTGCCATTGGATGAAGCAGGTTATCTGAATCTGTTTCAGGCCAGCTTTTGGCGAGTATCTCCAGAATTGTCCAGGTCATTAAGAAACAAGACAGAAGCATTAGTATGCCCGGGAGAACTGAGTGTGTAAAAGTGCTAAAAGGACAATGAAACACCCTGGCCTAATAAGGACTAAGCATGTTTACTAGCCATGAAAGGCAGAGTGATAGTAGGAAATTGAAAATGTAACATGGGGACAATG
Source organism: Zootoca vivipara (assembly GCF_963506605.1). Taxonomy (NCBI): domain Eukaryota; kingdom Metazoa; phylum Chordata; class Lepidosauria; order Squamata; family Lacertidae; genus Zootoca; species Zootoca vivipara. The sequence goes on along the minus strand of NC_083278.1, from coordinate 26,235,821 downwards.
GGATCAGGGCCGGATTTAGGTTAGATGAGGCCCTAAGCTACTGAAGGTAATGGGGCCCTTTATATGTCCAGCTGTCCTTTCTCAACAACAAATTGTCACTGGTTTTGTGTTGAATATATGCTATATGGTAATTTATGGACCTAACAGGTATCTAAAGCCATTTGCACATAACAAAATATGTATTTTATCAAAGTAATTATTGAACTGAAATACAATTAAGAAGAAGTATATTAATAGTGAAATACAATTAAGAAGAAGTATATCAATAGCGAAATAATTATTAAGCTCTAACTGTATGTAGGTTTTATTTTATTTTATTTTTATCTGATATTTTGGAAATGTACATCCAGTTTTTTCCCTTTAAATTTTTTTGGGGGGCCCTCAAGAGAGTGGGGCTACCTTTGAAGGTGACTCGGAAACTACAACCAATCCAGAATGCGGCAGCTAGACTGGTGACTGGGAGCGGCCGCCGAGACCACATAATACCGGTCTTGAAAGATCTACATTGGCTCCCAGTACGTTTCCGAGCACAATTCAAAGTGTTGGTACTGACCTTAAAAGCCCTAAATGGCCTCGGTCCAGTATACCTGAAGGAGCGTCTCCACCTCCATCATTCTGCCCGGACACTGAGGTCCAGCACCGAGGGCCTTCTGGCGGTTCCCTCATTGTGAGAAGCCAAGTTGCAGGGAACTAGGCAGAGGGCCTTCTCGGTGGTGGCGCCTGCCCTGTGGAATGCCCTCCCAACAGATGTCAAAGAAGAAAACAACTACCAGACTTTTAGAAGACATCTGAAGGCAGCCCTGTTCAGGGAGGCTTTTAATGTTTAATAGATTTCTGTGTTTTATTTTTCTGTTGGAAGCCGCCCAGAGTGGCTAGGGAAACCCAGCCAGATGGGGGGGAAAAATAATAAATTATTATTATTATTATTATTATTATTATTATTATTATTATTTAGCTTAGACGTAAATCCGGCACTGAATGGGATGCAGTACTTGGAGAGCATGCACACTGTAACGATGAACAGGAGCAGTCCTTTTCAGAGGGCGGATACACTGCAGTATCTTCTTGCAGGTCCCACTTGTAGGAACAATAACATGAGGTGTTGCTGTGTACTCCAGGCCATAGGTTGGAGCAATCAAGGACTCTTGGTTAAAGGGTCAACTCTTTGGTATTTGCCATTCCTTCCAGAGCAAGCCAAGCCATATGAGTGGTGATATTTTGGGTTGTGGGAATCCCCCCGTTGCTTATCAGATTAGGATTTGGAAGAGGAAGTGCTTGTGTTACAGAATGCATGCTTCATTGATGAGTGTGCTGTCCTCCCAAGGGTTTGTAAAGTTTCTGATGCGGCAAAAGGAGGCAGAATGCTGTGGAACCATCTTCATGCTTGTAGGTGCTTTGATCAGAACCCACAGTCAGAAGCTTCTGAATATCAATTGCTGGAAACTGTAGGAAGGGAGAGACTGCTCGTGCTCAGTTCCTAATCCTGTTTTTCCCACAGGCATCTGGTTGGCCACTGTGAGAACAGGATGCTGGACCATTGACCTTATCCAGCAGGCTCTTCTCATGTTCTTACATAAGTTATTGTTGTGACTGATGATGTTCCCTATCGATGTAAATTGGCCTAAGGCATGGCTAACAGCACTATCCTATACATATTTACTCAGAAGTAAGTCTTACTGGTTCCAATGGGGCTTACTCTGTAGTAAGTGTACCTTTAGGATTGCAGTTTTAGGAGGAGACTCTTGAGAGTCCCATGGACTGCAAGAAGATCAAGCTTATCCATTCTGAAGGAAATCAACCCTGAGTGCTCACTGGAAGGACAGATCCTGAAGCTCAGGCTCCAATACTTTGGCCACCTTGTGAGGTGAGAAGAGAAGACTCCCTGGAAAATACCCTGATGTTGGGAAAGATTGAGGGCACAAGGAGAAGGAGACGACAGAGGACAAGGTGGTTGGACAGTGTTCTTGAAGCTACAAACATGGGTCTGAGCAACCTGTGGGAGGCAGTGGAAGACAGGAGTGCCTGGTGTGCTCTGGTCCATGGGGTCACGAAGAGTCGGACACGACTAAACGACTAAACAACAACAACAAACCCATGAAGCTTTTGCTTCAGGATAAAGAAGAACAAATGAGAGAAGGATTGTGTGCGTGTGTGAACACGCATTTCCATGTTATTGATTCACTTTCTAGGTATGGTGGCACATAGCTCCTCTAGTTCACTTTAAGCAAATTAGCCCTGGCACATGGGAATGGTGACGGAATAAAGAATAGAGATGGGGCAGGAGCAGCAAAATAAAAGAATATTTAAATGATTGCAAATGGATTGCAAAGTGTTGAATCATAAAAGGTTGGCAAAAAAAAAAGCCCTCTCCTCATGAGGTCTGGCTAATATTAGGAATTACTGCCTCAAACGCTGCAGGTGTGGGCCCATTTCTTTCACTGTGAGCAAATGGGGTTGCAACTGCCTTTGACAATGTAAAAGCTGCAGAAGCCTCGTGCCCCGGGGCAGACAATGATGTTGGGGAGATGCTGATTTTAGGACAGAAAATTACAATGGTTATGTAGTAAACAGCACCTGGAAGTTTACTAATGATTTTTACAATTAACAGCAGCAGCACAGTGGTCTTGATTATTCATGCATGCTTTCTATGAAAGAAAAGAAAAGAAGCAGATGTTGACGAGAGTCACATGGGCTGAGGGTTTTGTTGCCGGGTTTTGTTGTTTTTTCCCGCAACCGGAGGTAGAACCTCCTTCCTGTTATCAGCTCATTCCAGCAATAACGTGCAGAAAGCAGAGATTGGCTGGCTTTAACATGATTTAATGCCATGTTATATATTCTTAATAGATCTTTGTGTATGGGCTGGCACGTCAGATGCATCCAGTGGCTTGTTTGTTTTTTACACTACAAATGTGGTTTAATGTGGAGACGGAGTATGCGGTGCTCAGGCTTACCCCAAATGACATAATCATACAAGTCTCCTGTGTTCTCACAATGATGAGATGCTTCTGGAATAACAAGTCCAATGATGTCTGGAGACACCTTTTGAAAGTCCACCAGGTGTTCATCTGCTGCATTGATTAGTTTTATAAGGCAGAGATGCCCTACCCTATGACTTGCAATAGACATTTGAAATTACAGCAAGCTCTGGTGGAACCTCAGGTTTTGCCAAGGCTATTTTTTTCCTCATTTATTTGCAGGGGGCAGATTTGGTTTACTGGGAATGTAATCTGTTTCCAAATGGATTTGTAGTTTGGAGGAAAAGAGGCACAAAAACAAAGATATGCTGACTAACCTGGAATAGGACTAGTCAATAGCTTGATTCACCTACTCTCAGAGAAAGGTATTGCAAAGGAAAAACATATTGTTGTTCTCTTGGTAAATATGAAGGGTTTTCCAAACGGGGGTAAATAACCTGTGCCCCCCTAGATGTTGTTAGACTTCAACTCCCATTAGTCCCAGCTAGTATGGTCAGTGGCCAAGGATGATGAGAATACAATAAAACCATAGCAAATGATTTGCATATCACACTACAATAAAATGAATATTTATTATTTCCATCTATAGACCACGTTACTATCCAAATGATATTGAAGCAGTTTACATACACAATACGTACAGGAAAACCTTATTAAGTTACCTGCAAAATAAAAACATAAAATACAAAATGTATTTGTTTTGTTGTTATGTTTGAAGTCTTTACAAAGCTAAAGGCAATTGTTTAGCTGTTACATTTGCCACACTGTTATGTTTCATTTACCAAATGGGTTTTGACTGTTAAATTTGATGTGTTAGTGGATACACTCATAAAACAAAGAATTAAGCAAGCAAGACAAACCAAGCCTATATATGATTTTTCAAAAATGCAAGTTTTTGAAACATAAACTTTGAACTTCCCCAAATCATTTACATACTTTTAATAATCTCCTTGGCGGTCAACACAGTTTTGTGTCAAAAAGTACCAAATAACTCTCTTGCTTCTGGTGCACAATAAGCTACCCAATTAGTGAAATTATATTTCTGATTTTACTGTTAATTGTACATTTTTAGAAACACATTTAAAAATTGATGCTGGGAAATTGTTCTAACATTTTGAAATTCATTTTGTAGTGGAGAACCTTTGTTGTTAGGGATTATAGATTTTAAGTCTCTAACTTGAATCATATTCTTTAGTGGTTAGTCCAATGTCTACTTTAAACCAGTCAGGGGAATGATCTATCAACATTCTATGATTCTGTGATTCCATGGTTGGTATTCAACGTGCTCCGTTTCCTAGCTACTTACTAGTGCAAAATTCAAGCATATGGAGGCCAAGATCAATGCTGAGATTTACTGTGGAACACATGTTGTTTTCGTTCAATGCATTCAACGGGGATTCTAATTAGTTAGGGACAATTGGGGTCTGTAGAGATTAGGGTAGGAATTCAGTTTGCTTTTAAGGACGAATCCACCCAATTCACACTTCCTTGAAAGTATATGCAAACTGAAACACAGTCATTCTTCAAAATCTAAATATTAGGGGTCATCTAATCTAGGCCACTGCAAATATAATGTTGCATGCCACTCCAAACTTAGAGTTGTGTGAGATTCCAGGAGTTCCAGGTGCCTATGCAGGGTTCATGTTTCCTCTGGAAATGAAGCGTAGTGGAAGCTGTGGTGTCTTTATGATATATGGTTTACTTACACACATATATAACCTGAGCCTACAGTGGAGGGGCTCACAGCATTAACACCGCAAGAAAGTCTTTTTTCTCCCATAGCCATGCCCTTCGTTTCCAGGCTTCAGCCTGCAGCCTCCTGCTTCTAGCCTCTAGCCCACACACATCTCAACTCTGGCTTTTGTCCTAACTACCAGCCAATTGAAGGAGTGGGACCTACCCATCTGTTCTCTGGCACAGAGCCACTTCCTTTGTTACCTTAACAAACCATACTCAGGCCATTATCTCACTAAGAAGCTGGACTAGCTATTCCAGTAATTGAATCCTTGCTGGATTCAGGAATTGGAAGGAGACTTGGGCATACAGCCTAATGCACACATACCAACTCACAACAGCATGCTTTTAATAATGTTTCTTATAGGTACAAAGTGATGTTTCAAAATATAATTGGCCATCTCCCCATAGTACTTCATTCCCATGGAACGCGGGTGGTGCTGTGGTCTAAACCACTGAGTCTCTTGGCCTTGCCGATCAAGAACGTTGGCAGTTCGAATCCCCAAAACGGGATGAGCTCCCGTTGGTGTGTCCCAGCTCCTGCCAAGCTAGCAGTTTGAAAGCACGCCAGTGCAAGTAGATAAATAGGTACCACTGTGGTGGAAAGGTAAACTGTGTTTCTGTGCACTCTAGTTTCCATCACGGTGTTCTGTTTAGTCATGCTGGCCACGTGATCTGAAAAGCTGTCTGTGGACAAATGCCGGCAACCTTAATCTGAAAACGAGATGAGTGTCTCAACACCATAGTCGCCTTTGACTGGACTAAACCATCCAGGGGTCCTTTACCTTTACTTCATTCCAAACTTCGTTCTACGGCATGGATCGGGAACAGGTGGTTCTGCTGGACCACACCAGCATCGCTGACCATTAGCCATGGTGGCTGGGACTGGTGGCGGTCAGAGTCCAACAACATCTGAAGTGTCAGAGGTCTCTTATCCCTGTTCTACAGGATAAAACCCCACTGCAAGCCACCAGTATGCTAGGATGGGACAATTTTCAAAGTGTCCCATCCTACTTTCAAATGAATTTCTCTTCCTACTGTATTCTCCTGACCTCACCTTCTTTGATCTGAAAATGCTTCGTGCAGCAGGCTGGCACATGTGCTATGTGCAAACATGTCATGTTCCACTTACCATCTGCCTTAGCTAGATGTGTACACACATCTATATGGGCTATTTAAAAATGTATTGGACAGACGCTGTTCTGTGAGAGATGTTGGGAAGGAGCTCTTTCAGCTGGGAGAAGCAAGGCAGGTATAAAATAATTGGAACCATAGTAACAAAAGAGAGATTTTTTAAGATGTTAGATATAGTATATATACACCCACCCCACCCCTGAAGAAACAGCCTCCTCATTCACAGGACCCTACTGTTTTCATCGAAGGAACCGGTAGGGTGGATTGTGAAATGTTTCTTCCTTGCTTGGAAGAAACAGGAAGAGAACAGATTTTGATCATCTAATGAGAAGTCAAATATGGTGTCAGTTAACACCATCGATTTTAGACTGATAAACGCAAGGCTGTTACCACAGAAGCAGATGCTAATATAAGCACATATCAAGCATATAAATTCTTCTCTGAATATTTTTATGGCACCCGTCTACGAAATACCTTATTGGACCTGTGATCACAATGTCTACTTTGTTATGAAGGTAGCCATTACAGAGGAGTTCTTGAAGGGACACAAAACCTGAGTTCGAATCCCACCTTTTGGCATTAACCTCACCGGGTGAGTTTGGAAAAGCTAATGATTCCCAATCCAACTCCATCACAGGATTTTTTGTGAAGCTTAATGATAATTACAATAGCCATAAGTTTCTATTTAGGGCATTTCCAGCTGTCAGAGAGCTGTCACACTTTTGTACACTGAAAAGTAGCATATGAGCAGAATCTACAGTTAGGTTTTTTTTTTTTTTTAAAGAAGGCTTCCCTGTTTGATAAAACATTTTGCCATTTAGCATGTCTGAGATTCAGGATAAAATCTCACCTTACAAAAAACCAGTTCAGTGCCAATATATTTTAAATCTCTCATTCATTTAGGATGTTGGGGCTGTAATCCTTAACACAAGTATCTGGGAGTAGGGGTGGGGGAGAAAACTGATTCAGTTTTCATTTAAAGGAAAACCTAACTGAGTCACACTTTCTGAAATAATCCATGTAGGATTGCAATGCATGCTGGGGGTATTGCTTTATATATCATTGAGCTGTACAGTGGTACTTCGGTTTACGAATTTAATTTATTCTGGAAGTCTGTTCTTAAACCAAAGTGTTATTAAACCGAGGCACGCTTTCCCTACTGAGGCCTCCCGCCACTGGTGACCTTCCACCATTCGGCTTCTCTTCAGCTTCTGATGCAAAGCTCGCTAACTGGAACACCTACTTCTGGTTTTGCGGAGTTTGTTGCCTGAATTGTTCGTTACCAGGACTGTTCGTAGACTGAGGTACCACTGTATAGAATCTAGTAATAACCATTCCTATCCATCTAGGGTGTGGGGGGGGGCTTGTTTTTTGTTTTTAAAATGCTTTTCTTTGTTTTTAATTTGCTTGCTAATATGAGTTGCCCAAAAGTTGAGCTGCAGTACTAATTGCAAGTTTCTGAAACGAGTCCTTGGAGACCACTGCAATCTCCGTCTCTCAGGCCCCCTGTCAAATCAATAGTTTACAGAGTGCAGCAAACAGAATATTTTGCAAGGTTGAAGAATGTCACTCCACATTTCAAGGTCTTTCGGAAAAAGAAATGAAGTAGGATGACAGGTCCTGACACTTCACTCCCACTCACTTATTAGGGTAGCTTCTTACCAAGACTGGAGCCTAGTGGAGAATATTAAGTGCGTCTTCCTAATCTGCATAATCAGCTGTCATAGTCTTGTTGTCACAAGATATGGGGTGGGTGGGTGTTGCCTACTTGGAGGGGCAGCAAATCTAGGCCAAATGCGAGGAGCGTTTTGTCAGCCCTTGGGCAATATACGCAGGAACTTCTATTACTGAAAGTTTGGGCTGGATGCTGCAGTCCAAATATTTACTTATTTTATTACATTAATATCACCCAAGGTTTGTTTTAATGTCCTCCAAGGAGCTCAAGGTGGTATAGACATGGGTTCGCCTCATGCACACAGATTTTTTTTTTTTTAATCATTGCAGCAATGCAGGAGAATCACTGCTTGTTTGAATAGTGCAGCACGTTGAACAGCAACACCTTAGTCTCTTTGGAGCAACCTAGCCTCTTCCAATGTTGCCTCTCTGATATGCTAACTTCTGGGCATGGAGTTTACATGCTGTATGAAGGAGATCAGAGTCACTTCCAGATTTTGGAGCGTCTTTGGGCAAAACACCTTCTATGGATCCTCTCCCTCCACAGAGACGAGCTCCTCGCAGTCATGGTTCTTCTCTTCTGCTGTTGCTCCCCCCTCCTCTTCCTCACAATTGCTACCCCTTTTTTGTTTTTAGGGCAGAAAGCAGGCGAACAAGCAACCAGTGGCATCTACAGGCGGCGGCCATTTTGCATGCATCCAGTTGACACACAACTGCCAACGTGTGGGCCCTTTTGGACCCTGAAGAAGGCAGAATGGGGCAGAATGGATTAGGGTGGGCCAGGAACTGAACCCCCAAACAAAATGATCACTGCTGGTACCGCTTCCTACTGCTTTCTGCACCTTCGTGAGGGGCAGGTGAACAAGCAGTTAGATTGTGATGGTGGAGAGAAGACTCAGGACCAGGGGATTCTTGTCAATGCCCCATCCCAATTAGTGTTTCAGTTCATGGCAGGTACCTAAGCATCCCGACTCTTGATGTCTTCCTTGTGAAGGACCAAACACATCATCCCACTTGTATTCTGAAGTGGTACAGTATTGGAAGGTCTTCATCACAGTTGTGTTCCCCCCCCCCAAAAAAAGTGTTACCAGTACTTAGTTTGAACTGAATTTTCACTCCAGGCCTCTACTAAATATTACTGTGATGTTGAAATTGCTTTCTTTTGGATGAGCCATCACACCAAGGCCCTGATCATTTTCTAATTAATGATCTCTTGTCACTTTTTCTATTAAAGATCTCCTGGCACTTTTCAAAAGAGATAGCGCTAGCCTCAGTGCATTGGCCCTATTCCAGCTCGGGTAATTACATCCTGTGTCCCTAAGTACTTTTGGCAATTTAAAGGAGATGGACTTCTTCTTTACCCTTGCACTGACCCTGTCACATCTCTTTTGGTTCTCCTTTGACTCAAACTCTTTCTGATTTTATTTTTAAAGGTGATATGTTGATTGAATTTTTGGATGTGGAGTAGAGTAATGACTTCGCAGAGGTAGACAGAGAACATTGTGATTGATTGTATTTCTGAGAATGTAAAGATGAAGGGCTGGGCATGAACTTGCCCTCCAAAGAAAGGGCTGCCAGAAGAGGTCAAAAACTTATTCCCTACAACTCTAGAAGGTAGAACTAGATTGAATGGGCTTAAGTTCCAACGGGGCAGATTTTGGTTGAACGTCAGGAGAAGCCCAGCAACAGCAGCATGAACCACCAGTAAAGGTATGAAGTCTCTGTATCTCTGAAGTATCTATTCATTGTTTAATAGTGATGAAAATTTAACAGGTTTTTTGTGAAGAAGCAAATGAAAAAAATCAACAATATAGTAGTCCTTTAAAATAAAAACCAAAGCATCACTTCGACAAGCGTTTGTTCTTGCCTGTAATTTTGGAGTTGCTGTCCAATGTTTTTATTTACTTATCAACGTGCCATTCACTCACTATTCATTTCACTGATCTTTCATTTGCATAGTTCCAGAGCATATTATTTCCATTGTATTTTTTAAAAAGTCCCCCAAGCTGCTGCTATACAGAAAAATAATAAAAATTGCAGAGAAGTCTGTCATTACAACATTAGCCTGCAATCACGACAAACAAAATAAAATGCTACATGGAGGAACCAAATAGCAACAGGATTATTATTTACGCAGATACAGGAATCTGGCTACCAGAAAAGGGTGGGTTTGGGGCGAGGAAGAGAAAGAGGGAAAGAGAAAATCTAAGCCAAGACTGACTGGCATCCCTGTTTTGAATAATAATTATGTCAAATGAAATCACAGAATCCCATTGAGATCCTCAGAATCTTATACAGGGAAGTGGAACCTTTTTTCCGTCTGAGGGCCACAATAGGCCTACCATCTGGGCAACTGGAAGAGGCTTGAAGAGGCCTGTGGGACTGCATTCACCCCCTACCCCTGATGTAGTTCCTTCCATTTATCTTCTTGAGAGTCTGGTGCTCTCACGGGTCGTGACCACACAATGTACAGTTGGTACCTCTGGTTATATACTTAATTCGTTCCAGAGGTCTGTTCTTAACCTGAAACCATTCTTAACCTGAGGTACCACTTTAGCTAATGGGGCCTCCAGCTGCTGCCGCGCCGCCAGCGTGCGATTTCTGTTCTCATCCTGAGGTAAAGTCCTTAACCCGCAGTACTACTTCCAGGTTAGCAGAGTCTGTAAACCGAAGTGTTTGTAACCCAAGGTGTTTGTAACCCAAGGTACCACTGTACCTGGCAGTATGTTTGCTTCTGTTGTGGCTGCAACATGGAGACGGGAGACAAGACCGTGAGGGAGCAGAGTTTTGGCAACTAACCACACCAAGAGTGACAGACCCTCCAAGTGTCCCTATTTTCCAGAGACAGCCCTGGATTTACAGAATGTCCCACTCTCCCTTAGGATGTCCCTATTTCCACCAGAGAAATGTTAAAGGGTATGGAGTTACGCAACCCCTGAGCCAAGGAGATAAGTAACTATAGTCGTACCTTGGAAGTTGAAGGGAATCTGTTCCAGAAGTCTGTCCGACTTCCAAAACATTCAAAAACCAAATCGCAGCTTCTTATTGGCTGCTGATATTTGATGTTTAATGTTTTTATATATGCTGGAAGCCACCCAGAGTGTCTGGGGCCACCCAGTCAAATGGGAGGGGTATAATTATAATAATTATTAATATTGTTATGGAATACGACGTCCCTATTTTCATCGGAGAAATATTGAAGGGCATGAAGTAACATAAAATCATAGCATTGTAGAATTTAAAGGCACTGTCCAACCCCCTGCAATGTAAGACTCTTCTGCCCAAAGTGGGACCCAAACCCACAACCCTGAGATTAAGAGTCTCATGCTCTACCAACTGAGCTACCTCATGGTTGGTTTGTTTGTTTCGTTTTAACTACTTATTTGCATTTTTGTCTTGTATTTTTCTCTTGTGAACCGCCCTGAACTCTGTTGATGAAGGACTGTATATAAATCTAAATAACAAGAACAGCAACAGCATCATGATGTGAAGTATCTGTTGACTGAGTGACTTCTTGTGGCTAAAACATTTGTGGATCAAGTGAATAGGGAGATAATGCAGACTGGCCTTGAACCAGTCCTCTCAGTTAAGCACTGGGAGAATCTGTTCAGGCAATCTGGTTCAGAGTTTAGCAGTCCTTAGGAATGACTGGAGAACAGACAAAATTTCCTTCATTTTCAGTTCATAGCCAGCGCACACATCCAACCAGGACTTATTAAATCATTAATATACCCAAAAAATAATAAAACTTTGCAGAACACAATGCAAATGCATTCCTCAATATATTAAAGGGATCTTAATCTCTCATGGAATGAAAGAAAGTAATTTAAAAGTCACTCTTTATAAAATAGTGCTACAGCCTTATTAAACCAATTACATTTCTGTGTTTTAAAGATAGAATTACTCTTATATTAATGCCTGAAGCACATTATATCTTTGTTCTCAACCGGGAGATTGCTTTAAATCAATTATATCCTATGACAATGGTCTTTTTTTGTGTATGTTGCAATAATACTAATGGATCTGCAGCAATGTTGCCCCACCAACCCAGTATTTGCTTGTTCCAGAGCAAGGCCAAATTAAACTGTTTGGGGGGCCTGGTGCAGCTCATAGAATAACCCCCCTTCACTTCCCGATAAAAACTTCCCCAAAGAGGGCTCCCTTCAGATCATAGCTGTCAACTTTTCCCTTTTCTCACGAGGAATCCTATTCGGCATAAGGGAATTTCCCTTTAAAAAAAGGGAGAACTTGACAGCTATGCTTCAGATGTCTTCTAAAAATTGTGTAGTTCTGTTTGTTTTGCGCGGATACTGCCCCCCCCCGGGTCCTTCCTCAGAAGAAAGCCAAGGCTGCAATCCTGTACCCACTTCTCTGGAAGTAAACCCCATTAAACACAAAGAGACTTACTTCTGAGTAGACACGTAGAGCATTATTTTGTAAGTTAATGCCTGCCTTGACTTCATAGCTGCCAAGTTTTCCCTTTTCTCGCGAGGAAGCCTATTCAGCATAAGGGAAAATCCCTGTAAAAAAGGGATAACTTGGCAGCTATGCTTGACTTCAGCTACTGTACTGTGTAATAGCATCTGCAGAAACTTAACTTGCAGAGAGTACCTGATCTCAGATGAAACCACCATATTTTAGTTCAGTCTGGTAAGTGGAATATGGCCATTGAATGTACATTGAGAGAGAGAGAGAGAGAGAGAGAGAGAGAGAGAGAGAGAGAGAGAGAGAGAGAGAGAGAGAGAGAGAGAGAGAGAGAGAGAGAACCCTGCACCTCTCCTCCCAGCAGCAAAGTTGTTGCTGTTTACCAGGCGAGTGCGAGGCAAGGAGGTAAGGAGTTTGGCACTGTGCTGGTGCGTCAGCAGGAGTAACAGTAACAATAATTCAAGAAATTATTGGTGAGTGTGCCAATACTCTGAACCTGAAAGAAGACTATGCAATTGAGACTAATTAATGTACTTGCTGTCTGAGAAGCAGGCAATCGCTGTCAGCCGGTTTCGCATTCAGTCAAGCTGTCAAGTCATTCATTCAGGCTGTGTGATCCTAGAAGCAATTGTGCTTGCATTTCAGAAGGAACGAGGCCAGGAGAATATCCCCGAAGCTTTGGGGCTCAGGGGAATATTCTTTCTGCCAAATTCAATGGGAAATTTTCTATTAGGTTTTTCGTTTTTTTTTTACCTTGCTCTTCAGCTGAAAAAAGGCTCCCAGTGAAGCTTACAAATAACAATAATTAAAAAAGCCCTCGCCTTCAGGTTTGCAATCTATTCTCAAGGCTGAAGTCATAGACCCAGCTAGCTGAATACTTCTCAATACATTTCCCTATAGCAGAAGTTGGGAATCTTCTTCATTCCCTGTAATAGGCAGCCTTGCAGGGGCTGAATGACAGTGGTAGCTAGGAGCAGAGGCCAAAAGTGGCTGTGGCAGGAGGAAAAAAGTGAGTGGAGCAATGGTTTAACCCCAGCATCTTCTGGAGCAATACCACCCCATCTTGCTACAACCTGTAGGCATTTCTGGTGGTTGAGCATAGGGGCATTTTCACCCATAAGACTTTTCCATCCTGTTTCCGCTTTTGCATTTAGAACAAAGAAATCCTGATAAAAATTCAAAGTTAAAAGTTTTATTTTAAACAGTAGTACATCTTTTAAAACTTTCGTTCATTTCAGAATATGCCTTTTTAAATGTACTTATTCTCGAAATACACATTTTAAACAAGCTTTTCCACCTTCAAAATAAGACTTTCGAAACATTATACATTTTAAAGAGCTGGAAACTATATAAGAAAATTCAGTAAATGTTAAGGCTGGTGGATAACTAAAACTGTGATTCCTACAATCAGATCAGATTCCACAAAGAATGAATTCCTCAAACATTTTTAGCTAAACTACCATTTTGTCATTTTCATCCATTAAAAATACCCACTGCCAATTTAAATCCCCCCCTGTGCATATATTTCAATATAGATATCCATAATTTTAGAAAAACAAGAAAGCACTTTGATGAAGTTATTTTCCATCAAGAGCTCATGTTTAATATACCAAAATATAATCCCCACAAAATTCCAGAACAGTTTTACAGTGAGAGAGAAGTTAAGAGAATAAAAATGTCTTGGGCAGGAGGAAGTAATTTATTGAATATGATCCAAGTGTTTGCCTAAATTATGGGGGGAAAGATTACACCCAGGTCAAGTTTGTGTCAGATAGGTGCTGAATTCTCTGTGTTGACTCTTTATTTTCTTGAGATTTGGTTTCTTTTTTAACCTAGTTGCACACAACTCAGAACAGTTACAAGAAATTGTATCTGCAATCCAGATGTTCTCAAAAATTTATCACAATAAATACTATGCCTGGGTTTCGTAAATGACATTATGATAACAGAATGACAATATGTAAATGTTTCAGAGTTTTTTACAACACATAAAGCTCTTCTTCTCTTGAGGGAATACAGTCATACCTCGGTTTAAGTACGCCTCAGTTTGAGTATTTTCAGTTTAAGTACTCCGCGGACCTGTCTGGAACGGATTATTCCACTTTCCATTACTTTCAATGGGAGAGTTCGCTTCAGGTTAAGTATGCTTCAGGTTAAGTATTGGCTTCTGGAACCAATTACACTCATACCTCGGGTTAAGTATGCTTCAGATTGGGTACTCTGCGGACCCGTCTGGAACAGATTAATCCACTTTCCATTACTTTCAATGGGAAAGTTCGCTTCAGGTTAAGTACGCTTCAGTTTAAGTACTCCATGGACTGCCTGGAACGGATTAATCCACTTTCACTACTTTCAATGGGAAAGTTCGCTTCAGGTTAAGTACGCTTCAGGTTAAGTACAGTCTTCCGGAACCAATTGTGTTTGTAAACCGAGGTACCACTGTAAAACATTGCTTCCCTCTCATTCTTGCACCACAATGCATTGGTCTGAACTCTTAGCAAGATTGCCAGGTAGTATGAATAGTAGCTGTGCCTTTTGATGGGGAAAAAGGTGGCAGAATTATCATGAAGTTTGTTTGTTTGTTTGCTTGCTTGATTGCTTATTGCAGGCCCAGTCGCAGTCCCCCCCCCCCCGGCTGGGCAGTGGCTAAATGTAAGATGTGAGTAATAAACTCAAGCAGAAAATGATCTTTATTTACAGTAATACCTCGGGTTACGAACGCGATCCGTTCCGGATCGCAGTTCGTAGCCCGAATAGTTCGCAACCCGAACGCGATGGGCGCCGCCATTTTGCGCATGCGCAAAGCGCGATTTTCGCGATTCCCGCGCTTTGTGCATGCGCAAATCGCGCAATCGCGCGCGCGCGGTTTATGCGCGCGCGCGCGCGCGGCGAAAACACTTCCGGGTTTGCGCAGTTCGTAACCCGAACTGTTCGCAAACCGAGGTGGTCGTAACCCGAGGTACGACTGTATTACAGATTCATTATTCAATTATTCAATTTTTAAAAGGTAATGGAACCCAGTTCCCCCAAGTTCCTGCTCAAAAAACAAGAACACCCTGCGTGGTAGTCAGTAGACCTGTTGAAATTAATGAACATGAAAGTGAGGTCCATTAATTTCAACAGGTCTATTCCGAGTTAACTTAGTTGACGGCCACCCTGCTGAAGGGAAATACCCAGGTACGCCAGCCTTCCAATTTTTCAGTCATATCCCCTTATGCACTTAACCTCAAGGGCCGAATCTGGACCTCTGGGCATCTCTGCCCAGCTCTCAAGACTCTGTCCAGGTCACTGTCCTTGTCGCCAGCCTGCATCTTTCCCAGGCCTAGATTGAGTTATTGAGATCTTGTGTTTCGATGGGATGTGTTCCTAAACTGTGATGCTATTGCTTACTGGTGTGGCTGGAGAGATATCAGGCGGTGGTTTAGAAACCTCTGGCTTTTCGCATGGTTGGAACACAGCCTATTGTACAAAGGTGAGAGCCGCCTCAGGGACCTTCTGTCTTCAAAGCCTCCCTTCATATGCACCTACCCAGACCCTGAGATCATCTCCTGAGGCCCTTCTTTGGGTGCCTCCTCCATGAGAGGTCCTGAGGGTGGCAACACGAGAATGGGCCTTTTCTGCAGCGGCTCCCTCTTGGTGGAATGCTCTCCCCAGGGAGTTTTGGTTGCCGCCTTCATTATACATCTTTAGGCGCCAGGCAAAAACTTTCCTCTTTAGCCAGGTCTTTGGCTGATTGACATGTAATGCCCTTTTAAAATATGCTGGGAAAAGGGGGGGTATTGGGTTGCTTTTGTTTCTGTTATGTATTTTATGTTTCTTTATAGTTGTCTTACCTTCTGAACCACCCTGAGACCTGTGGGTATATGGCGGTATATAAATTTAATAATTGTTGTTGTTGTTGTTTAGTCATTTAGTCGTGTCCGACTCTTCGTGACCCCATGGACCATAGCACGCCAGGCACTCCTGTCTTGCACTGCCTCCCGCAGTTTGGTCAAACTCATGTCCGTAGCTTCGAGAACACTGTCCAACCATCTCGTCCTCTGTCGTCCCCTTCTCCTAGTGCCCTCAATCATTCCCAACACCAGGGTCTTTTCCAAGGATTCTTCTCTTCTCATGAGGTGGCCAAAGTATTGGAGCCTCAGCTTCACGATCTGTCCTTCCAGTGAGCACTCAGGGCTGATTTCCTTCAGAATGGATAGGTTTGATCTTCTTGCAGTCCATGGGACTCTCAAGAGTCTCCTCCAGCACCATAATTCAAAAGCATCAATTCTTCGGCGATCAGCCTTCTTTATGGTCCAGCTCTCACTTCCATACATCACTACTGGGATAATAATAATAATAATAATAATAATAATAATAATAATAATAATAGTAATAATAATAATAATAGCTGGTGCTATACTACTGAGCTACAACTCCTTCTTTTCTGTATTACACCATTATGCTGAGGGTGGGCTCCATTTACATGACAAAGGTTACCGCAGCCCCCTCGCTCTGAGAACGTTATTCAGGTTCCTATGATACCAACATAATCCGACCGCTGTTATCTGGAAGCAAGTCCTGTTAGTTTTTATGGAAATAAGTTCCACAAGAAAGTAAGTCTTCATAGAATGGCAGTTTTAAAAGCTGAATTTCTGGGACAGTTCACAGGGACTCTTCTTGATATCAACAGAACGATCAGAGATTAATAAAAAAGACAATGCCCCCCAAAATAGCATTCCTTTGGTTTTCTTTTGCCATTCATGTACAGAGAGATGTAGATAGCAACTGTTATCGGAGACCACTGAAAAATTATTCAAATGGCACATTTTCCAAGATACACCGCTCAAACAAAATTAGAATTATTAATTAACTGCATGGGAATAAATTTGAATATATTACTCTCTTTTTTAGAGTCTTGGCTGTTTTATATCTCAACACTTATCTTTTAGGGAATTTCATGCCTCTGCAACAATCCAATTTGGTGGGTTATCTCAGTGGAAGAAGGGGCTGCATGCGAGTTTAAAAGGAAGAGGCTCAGTTAATTAAAAGTGTATTAGCTCCTGCTCATAATTATAATCAAACTACAACTGGAATTTGACAGGTGCTTGGCCAGAAAGGAAGTACTAAATACATGGCAGGGGTGGGGGGGGGGGAGAGAGCTCCAAAGACATTTTGAGGGCATTTTATCATAGATTTTATCCTGTTGATGGTATTTCAGATATGGTTTATTATCTCCTCAATCATTTCAGTTTTCCCATTGTCTATATAGTAGGGGTTAACTGGCGTGCTGATCCTTTTGATTACTGACAATCCTATACAAGGTGTGTTCTGCAGTGTGACTATATGGGAGGTGGGGGGGTAGAATTGCTTGCAGAAGGGAAGACTAAGGGGTCTGCTAGAGGGCTGGATGTTGGGGGTTTGTCAGTTAAACCACTTACTGGTTCTGGGAGAGGACAGGCTTCTTAGGCTAGGCATTGATGGAGGAGATGGTATCTTCTGCTTTGGAAACTTAGGAAAAGGATGAGAAGGAAACAGACATATCCAGACAAATTTGAAGTAATGCCCACCAACAAACTTTGCGTGATATCCATCTCTCATAAATGAAATCTGTAAAATTGTTAATCCTGGTCTGTGTTCCATAGAATCCGCATGTTATGGTATGGGTTGAAGGCCCATGAGACCACCCCTTCATTGAAGCAGATCTGGGCCTGGTTAGTTCTGGGATGAGGCTACCTTGGGAGAATATGCATTGTTTCTAATTTGGAAGATAGGGTATAAACATAAAAGAATTATTATTATTATTATTATTATTATTATTATTATTATTATTATTAGCAGCAGTAGTAATTGTATTATATCCCTGGTTATATTCACTGTCTAGCTTCTACATCTGAAGCTCTGAAGGAGAAAAAGGTGTCAGCGTGAAATAGTTTTAGATGTTTAGCATTCTTATTTTCGTATACAATCTTATTTTCATTACTTCATCTGAGTGCAAAATTTCTCCTGTGTTCTCTCCCCTGCAGACCATCCTCCATCAATTAATGAGTAAAGAAATTGCATTTGAAATTACCAAAGGAGAAAATATTCACAAAATTCTCATGGCTGAGGTGCAAAACGTCTGCTGCCCTTACTTCACCTCTGAAGTGCCCAAATGGGTATTTGTGGGTCCTTTCGTTCTGCAAATCATCTCAATGGCAGCCTTCACTTTTGTAGCCTTTCCAGATTCCTACGTTTCAATCCAAGCCCAAGAGAAGCCAGCACAAGATAACTCTTCCCACGGGCTTTTTCATATCACGAACTGTGGGCAGCCAAGGAGACTGCAAAATGCTAGAGAAATGTTTATTTGAAAGAAAAAAACATATACTACTCCCTTGACCACCTCACACGATTACAGCAAAAACTTCACATACTGACTGAAATTCTTAAGAAATTTTCAGATGAGCTGAGAATGAGACAGAAAAACAGAAACCTCACTCATATGTTAATAAAATAAAATAACATTATTAGTTATACCCCGGCCATCTAAGCGGCTTCCAGCACATCTACAAACATAATAAAATGTCAAACATTAAAAATTTCCCATTACAGGGCTGCCTTCAGATGTCTTCCAAAAATTGTGTAGTTCTTTATCATAAAGAAACCACATTCCCCGCTGTGCTTCATTTCCAAAAGGAAACACAAAGCCTGGAACCCCTGGAATCTTGCACCGCTTGGAGATTGGGGTGACATGCAAGAATATGTATTCTTCTGTGACACAGCCATCATCTTTTTTTTAAAAAAAATATATTTTATTAATTTTCCAATTAAAACCAATTATATCACATTCATTATTTCAAATTATACACATATATATATCAATCAAACCGAATATTATGCCAAATCGTCTAAAGAATTTT
The DNA here is from genome assembly GCF_963506605.1 of Zootoca vivipara. Classification (NCBI taxonomy): domain Eukaryota; kingdom Metazoa; phylum Chordata; class Lepidosauria; order Squamata; family Lacertidae; genus Zootoca; species Zootoca vivipara. The sequence goes on along the minus strand of NC_083278.1, from coordinate 26,217,001 downwards.
TTATTTGGGTTCCCATGCTTCAAGAAATTGGGGATTCCTCGCAACCGTCCACTGCCGTCTTTTTTCTAAAGTTCAAATCGTCCTCCAAGTTCATAATAATCCAGATCTTCCCCTTACAGTCACATAGATGTTTTCCACTTTCAACCGATTGTTTCCCAGCTGCTGAGATAAATATCAAACGAGGTTTCACAAATGTTCTTTCTCCTGTGTGGGTTAATCAGTCCAGCCTCCCCATAAATCTTCTTAGTCTGGAGCTCCCTGTTGCGTCGAAGCAGCGCCATCTTAAAAAGCTCAAATCACTTTCGTTTTCTCTCATAGCCATGAAGATTAACGATCTTTATAAAATTTACAGCTTTTCCAGGCAGAAGACCCAAACATCAAACCATAAACTCTTGGTAAATTAATGGATCTCCTTGCCCTATAGCTGAACTTAGCTTCAGGTCGCTGCTCCAATTCAAAGTGCGTCACAGCTCATAAATCCTCCGAACGCGTCCAGGACTCCTTCCGTCCGACTAGGGGGGGGGGGGCTTTTCTCATCGGCAACTCCACATCTTTAAAAAATATGCTCAGTAACAACAGTTTATAAAGTTCAACTCACACAGTCTTTTGCTTCTCTTTCACTCCAAACAAGCCAGGACATCGCGTCTGGGAAGGTACGAAGTAACTCATATGAAGAAAAATAAAACTCCATTCCCTTATCGCTCCGTCCCCATCAATCCTTCTTCCAGATGATATACAGCCTTTAACTCCTCTCCCTCAGCAGCATAGATTTCTCAGCAGTAAACAGCGCTTCTTCCCCTCCTTCTGAAGTATGTGACACAGCCATCATCAACACAGGCGCAGCAGCAACTCAACAGAGATAATTGACTGTCAACAAATCACTCCATTATTGTATTCAGTTCCTTCAATGGTGAACAAAGGCCATTTGTTTCCATCTTACAGACTCGAGGAAAGTGAAAGAGCAGCCTGTGAGCTTAATTGCTAAAACGATCACCTCTTTTATTTATTTAGGCTGAAGCCTAATCTAAGTTTTAGCAATGACCCTTCTCACACAACCTCTTAGACTGATAGGGGATGGTGTTCAGTGTAAGCTGGGATCCTATATCACTTCTTTTCAGGCCACCTTTTAACCATTCCACTTTTTTTCCTCTCTTTCACTTGTGGCGCTCTAGGTGCTGTCAGACTCTAGCGTTCATCAGCCCCGGCTAGCAATGGTTGGATCCTTGAAAGGTGCAAGGACATTGTACCATGTACCTTCAGAGCATTCCATGGGGCTGTTTAGGGCCAATGTCCTCTTTCCGTACAACCTCTGTCTCTTTGTTCTCCTGCCCCCTTTCTCCCATCCAAAGGGAAACCCATGCAGCTTTTGTAGAGTAGATCTACAGCACATCTGATTTGAAACAGTTTTCTCTCCCCGCCCCCTTTGGGGATTTCTGAAGATCCTTGCGAATTGTGGTTTTGTGAAGGTGATTTGAATTCTACACCAGAGGTCTTGAAGCTCCTACTCATGAAGCATGATGGGTAAACTGGATTGAAACCAGTTGAGTGAGCATGTCCTTTGTCTCATAGCAGTTTTATAGGCTCTGGCTTTTTGAGGTGTGAATGCTGCTGGTTGTGTGTGTGTGTGTGTGTGAGTGAGTGAGTGAGTGAGACAGAGAGAGAGAGATTTGTTACTGAGGGGGAGGAGGAACTTCAAAGGAGAACCTCTTTTCAATAAGCAGAGATATTGGTGTCCTATCAACCCGAGACAAATTCTGACCAAATAGCAACACCCACACACATCAGCATGGATGCTGCAAAGAGATTTTCACAGGGTATTGCGGTGGGAAACACGGAGCGCTTTACTTCAGCTGAAAGCAGGGATCTTGAATCACAGTGAATAGAACGCACAACATCATATTAAGAACTTAAGCAGCAGAATGCCGGTGGCTGAGACATTGGCCACACATTTGAGATGCCTGCGAACACTTTCATAGGCCCTGTTTCAAAATGTCAAGGAAATAATGGCCCTGTGTACCTCAGAGTGCCCCCCCCCACTAAAGAACGTATGCTTTAGCTTGGAAAGGGTGTTGCTAAGTCGAGGACCACTGCTGGTGCCATTATGTTTTCCATCCAGGTCACCTTCGGAAAGTAATTTTTAGTTCAGCATGAAACAAAAGCTTGTGATATTGGGGGTGTGGGGTTGGCTGTTGCAAGAGAGAAATATTTCCAAAGCCTTCCTGTTTATTAGTTCTGAGAAAGCAACAGAATAAAGCCACAGCTGGCAGGCACTTATTCCGCGCCCCCCCCCAATCCCTTTTCTTAGCATTTAATAATAGAATTAATTGGCAAGTGTAATGTTTTCAGGCCATTTCCCTGCTATACATTGCCCTCTGCTATCTTTATGAAGAGATGCGGCAATCTAACACAAGGAACATAATTGAATAATCAGGGAAAGAAAAGGGAGAGAGAGAGGTTTTGTTTTCGTGACGGGGATTCTTCAAAGTTAAAAGTTAATGAGCTATTGAAAAAAAGGCCTTTAAAAAGTGGGGTTAGTTAGCATAAGTTATTTTTAAGGAAGATAATAGGCTTTGTCGCCTCAGCCTCAATTGTGCCATGCCCTGTTCTTCCTGATTGCATTCAGTCCAACGCTGAGGGATTGTCACAGGAGGGTATCAAGCTTTTCCTCACAGTGCTCATGTCTTTCCACTGTTATTCCGTCTCTCTTCCCCCCTCATTTTGACCCCTGTGGTGTGCGCCCACATTTTCAGTCATTTATCTTTTCCTGACTGCCTTACCAACACAGACATCTTAAGTGTCTAAAAGGCTTCACCTGTGCTGATACACCTGCATAAGTTCCAGACCATTTAAAAATGTTGCTTAGCTCCATGGCAAGTGGTTTCACAAACTGGTTTATTGTGGTAAACTGGTTTATTGTGGCGTGAGTTTTGAATCCGGTACCCTTCACACCCACCCGCCCACCCACACCCATATACATTGGATAAGTAGGCTGGTATATAATATATAACATTATTATATATTATACAGGGACCCAGGTGGCGCTGTGGGTTAAACCACAGAGTCTAGGGCTTGCTGATCAGAAGGTCGGCGGTTCGAATCCCTGCAATGGGGTGAGCTCCCGTTGCTTGGTCCCAGCTCCTGCCCACCTAGCAGTTCGAAAGCACATCAAAGTACAAGTAGATAAATAGGGACCGCTCCAGCGGGAAGGCAAACGGCGTTTCCGTGCGCTGCTCTGGTTCACCAGGAGCAGCTTTGTCATGCTGGCCACATGACCCGGAAGCTGTCTGCGGACAAACGCTGGCTCCCTCGGCCTATAGAGCGAGATGAGCGCCACAACCCCAGAGTCGGACATGACTGGACCTGATGGCCAGGGGCCCCTTTACCCTTTTTTATTATATATTTATTTATACCCTGCCTTTCCCCCTGACTAAAATCATGGTGGCTTTTCGATAAAAACAAGAACCATTAAAAACATAGGAAAATAAACAATTGAAATACAATTAAAACATTGATAGAATTAAAACTATATACATATATAAAATCTGTTTAAAACACACAAATAATTACAGCCCTTCAATTCCTCAAAGCTCGTTGAAAGTCTTAACCTTCCAGCGGAAGGACAGCAAGGAAGGAACTAGTTCAGCTCCTCTGGGGGAGGACGTCCCATGTTGTTAAAATGTAAAGAAGCCCAACTATTTTGAAATGCTTTCGCACCACACTCTGCAGAAAGTATACATTTTGATAGCTGAGTGAAGATGCTTATGGTTCCATCATTCCCACCACCACTACCGTTGACGTTCCTCTGTCAGCATTTATTTAGCCTCAGAGTGTACGAGAGACCAAAGTAGTAATTCTCGCTGAATTCATTGCGACTGTACGCTTGTTCAGCGAATACGGTTACAACCTGTCTCTATGAACGGGCAGGTGTTTGTGTGAACAAAGAGAGTGCTGCCCAACTTGTGCTGCCCAACTATTGGATATACAGGTACATTCGTTGAATTTTATGTGTAAACAACTGTACAAATGGGCAGTTCAACTGCTGCGTATACAGGCATCCAGATTGTACACGCAACACTTTTAAGTATCTCATTGCCAACTTTATATTCCATGGGTTTCAGGGGGAAATAATCACACTTAACAATTTCTTTTTTTTTTAAGGAGGCAGCCTAAGATTTGTACTACTCATTCTATACAACTATGCTACACATTTCTCAAGTTGGAACACTTTGTCCTAACAAAGGAAAGAACTAGTTTTCTTTTCTTTCTTTCTTTCTTTCTTTCTTTCTTTCTTTCTTTCTTTCTTTCTTTCTTTCGTTTCAAAGCTTGCTGACTCCTCTGGATTTTTCCAGACGCTGTGTTTTCCTGGGAGGACGGCACAGACATAACTAATTGACACAGATGAGGTAGCCCAGCAAGTGTTCTCATTATCTGTAAATCACTGCTTCTCAGCGTTCAAATTGCTCACTGTGGTTTCTGGGAGCCAGCCATTATTGCTCCAGCAAGGCCAATGATGGAACCATGTTTTTCTATGTGGATTGCAGCTGATGTCATGGACAGCTATTGGATGGTGTCTGTGACGTCACTGCTCTCTTGAACAACAAGCCTATTTTTGTTTCCCCCAGGGTTTCCCTCCATCCCTACCTCCTTCCATCTGGAAGCCATGCAATCATCATCTCCACCACTTGAGTTCATGTTTCCTGCAATTAAAACACACACAGAGACACACTAAACAGTCCAGCTTCCTGAGCAAGGCTGACTCCACTACTTTCCCTTATATAGAGATGGAGATATCACAATAGTGGGCTATTGCGTGTCGAGGTACCAAGACTTCCCACCAATAACTCACACTTCACACAGAATTTAAGTTTCAGGTTTTTGGCATTAATTTTGCCCCACAACATTATTTAAATACAACTGATGTGAGTGGTTGCGTAGGAATTGGTTCCCATGCCATCTGTCCCCCGCCTGGGACAGATCTGACTCCCCATGCGTACTGGGGAAGCCAGGATAGGTAAGCACCCTCTGAGAGAGGCCAGGGCAGGGCCACCAAGCCCTTGACCTCTCCCCCAGATGCTCCCTGAGGCTCATGCACGGTCCTAGCCCCTACCAGGGGTACGGACAAACATGTGGAGCCCCAGGATTCCTGTAATGGAATACCCCTAAAGGCAGCAGCAATTTTGACGGGCAGGCCCAGCCAAATCCGTACCCCTCCACCATCCAATTTGAACCAATGCCTAACCGCCAACCTTACAAGTTTTGCCTATGTAGTAGGCAAAAACCACAAGGCACCAGCCAATCAGCCAAGTGGCAAAATTCCTACTAGGCCCCCACATCAATACGGACGACCCCATGACAGGCACAGCAACGTCATGCGCAAACAAACCCCTAAATATAGGGCGGGAGGGCGCGAGATCCGTTGCAAGCACCAAAAGTGAAACCGCAAGCTGCTTGCCCAGTACATATAGGCTGTGGCTGTCAATCAAACAATTGCAACATAACATTCTCCCCAGCAACAATACCCTCAGTGACCATCCAAACTGACCCGCCCAACAAACCACGGAACGTCTTGTTAACCCTTCCGCAACCCATGCTCTCCTTAAGGGGAGAACCTGCTTTGCCAATGCAATGCTGAGAGAGCTTCCTTCAGGCCTTGCATTGTTGTGGGACCTTCTGAAAATTATGTTTGGAGGGAAGCTTCCCACTTAGGGGCAATCCAAACACTACCCACTGACCAGAGGATTATATCTTTCTAACATTATGTGCCCCGGGCACTGCCAAACCATGCTGCACCACTGTGATGCACTATTGAACTTATTTTATGAATCTGGACATTCCTTAATGAGGAGTTTCTTTAGAATTTGAAATGCTTCGTTGAGATAGGAAGCCTTAATGGAGGAAGAATGACAGAGCTACAGTTGGGCTGATCTCTTAATACACACAGGATAGCAAAGGTTTTTAAGACATAGCCTAGTCCAACTGACCCACAACCTCTGGTCCCTGCTCCACCCACCTAAGACCCTTCCTGATAGGTTTCTCCTATTTTTTTCCAGCAGCGAGCTGGCATCATTCATATACGAAGCTTTGCATATCCATGCAGCATTAAGCAGCAACTGACTGACATGTTTTATTTAGCAGTAAACTGCTTTTAAGAAATGCAAAATCATCTCGATACCTTTTCAGATTTACCCAGGCGTATTAGATGGTTAAAATAATGCATAGGAAAATGTGCTGGGCTGACAGTAGCGGCTCGTCCGTCTCATTACACTTCTGCTGGAAGGCGATTTTTATCACATAGCATTACTTATGAATCACTGCAATGTACAGAATATTTGAAAGCAGCTTGTGGCCATTTCTCCCCCTGCCCCTTCTCTGTGTACAGAATCGTGTGTGAGGGGAGGGAGAGTTAGGCCTCTGCTTCTGCGCCAGGGTTAGATGATTTATCGAATTCCCTCGCCCGATTATATTATACCGTTTTATATGGCAACTTATCACCATAGAGAGTTGTTTTGTGTATGCAGAGCCCAGGAAAATTCTTTATAGATTGCAACCCTCAAAATATTTTTCATATTATATTAGACGGGTTGCCATTTTCTAAAGGTCTCTGCAGTGTTGGGCAAAAAACACGTCGTAGATTCAGTGCACAGAGGGACCAAGGAAGTTTAATTCAAATCTGATTTGAATGATTTTCAGCAGTGCAGACTGGGTTTGTTCTTGATATATTTCTCTCTTGAATTTACATCTTGCCTTCGCAGCAAGGGCATATGGTGGCTAGCTGCAACCATATACATAATAAATAATCAACAAACCATTTTAAAACCCTAAAGATAGCAGATGAAAACAAAGAAGTAAAGAATCTAAAAGCCATTAAATATCATTAAAGGCTCAAGAAAACAGGATGCTTTTCTCCTGGTAACCTTAAAGCACATTATCTCCCTGGGAACAATAATTTCCGGCACCTTTAACATACTACAGATCCCAGGATTTTCCATGACTGTTAAAGTGGTATAATAATGCTTTAAATGTATGGTGCGGATGTGAACTGACTGACACACTCTTCTGCCTCTAGATTCGAACTCGCCACAAGCTGCTTGTTTGAATTTCCCAGAACCTCTGATCAGTGTCACATTCTGAAGACAGGGGAGAGAGATTTCTAGGCCATTAAGGAAAACATCCTCAGTCATTAAAGAACATTAATGTTCTTTCGAGAAGCCCCCAAACTACCCATTAGTCTCCCAGGCAAAAACTATAGCAATCGGGCCATTCGTGCTAATCAAGACAGCAAAATTCATAAAACATATTCAACACATTAGCACAACTTCCAATTAAGATAGGGGAAGGGGTGGAAGTTCAGCATCTTTTGCTAATGGAGTCATCAAAGAAAGCTTGTGTTTGTGGTAATGCAGCCACATTGTAATTGCATTTACGTCACTGTCAACTTTGCGGCGTCGGAGGGGGATTGTTTCATTTGAGAGCCAACATAATAAATATACAGGCAGCAAAATGCAGTGCATTAGAGCAAGTTTGCCTACAAAAGACGGGAAATGCAGATGACGACTTTGGACGGGGAAACTGGCATCGGAGATCAAATGCTCAGGCTGAGCTTTCCCATCACCTCACATCAATAAACTCAAAGTCAGCGCAGAGTTCTGTGTGCTCAACTCATTGATTTTAAATTGTGTAAGTCTGTGCTGGATTGCTGCTAACATGTCTCAAAAGAGGCAGCTCATACATGCATATGCGATTTATTGAGAAGGGGTGTTGATGCGTATGTGAACTGGATGCAAGATCCTAGACATACTGTTCCCCCTCCTCCTGCAGTGGTACAACAGCTAAATAGCCAGACTTTCATCTGGCTATTAAGTCATCCCCTCTCTTTTCCTTTCTGTGATTTCGAGTCAAACCAAGGGTGCCCTCAATAGGTTGTTGGCTCGCAGCATACACCAACCTCAGGCAATACAGTGAGTGGCCCGGGGAGGATGGGAGGCTCTTGGAGGGCCACACTGTACCTATTCCTGGATTAGATGATGATCCACAGTGAAATAATTATTGAATTTGACATGTCTGTCTGGTTTGACCTTGCGGGGTCCTCGCCACGGAATCACATTCATCCAGTGCTTTACCAGCTGCACTGGCTCCCGGTGGAGTACAGAGTCAGGTTTAAGGTGCTGGTTTTGACCTTTAAAGCCTTATGCGGCTCAGGACCCTCGTACCTATGGGACCGCCTCTCCCAGTATGCCCCGCAGAGGACATTAAGGTCCACAAATAATAACATACTGGAGATCGTGAGTCACAAGGTGGTTAGACTGGCCTCGACCAGGACCAGTGCTTTCTCAGTACTAGCCCCGATCTGGTGGAACGCTCTCTCTCAGGAGACTAGGGCCCAGCGGGAGTTGTCATCTTTTCGTAGGGCCTGCAAGACAGAGCTGTTCCGCTTGGCCTTCGGACTGACTCAGTCTGACCCCAGTGTTACCCTCCCCTAAGGCTTTATCCTACAGATATTTAAATGAGGTTGCACTTGTAGATTTCTAATTTTAAAATTGAATTTTAACATTGTATTTAATCTGTATTTTAATTGAATTGTTTCTTTTATGCTTGCTTTGATATTCTTGTTGTTAGCCGCCCTGAGGCCGGTCTTGACTGGGAAGGGCGGGGTATAAATAAAATTATTATTATTATTATTATTACTGAAGTGAAGCTGTCTTTCAAAATGCTCACCTTCCCCATTTTTGCTAGGCAGTTCTCTAGCCAAATACTGTGTGTAAAAACATGTGTATACTGTGTGTATCTAAATGGAAAATAGCATGCAGTAATGTGTGAATTGTGCATGCAGATGTGTGTATATCTGTAGAAGTTCATGCTAAAATGCTGATGAATTTTCACGAGAACTATTTATTATAGAAAAAAAGTTCACAAGCTAATGTGAAACTGTGAAGAATGGAACATAAGACTGGACCAATGAGAGACGGAGAGGCACAGAGGTTGACAGATGCATCCGTCTCTAGATGCAACTAAGGTAGCAGCTGGGCCTCCAGCTGTGTGGGGCTATCCAGGTGGCCCCTAGTTCCTGCTGTAGCCTTCAGAACTGAGTCCTCTGTGCCATCCCTGCTGATCTGCAGCTGGGAAACAGCTAAAAGTTTGTTAGAAACACATATGCATCCTTTTGCATTTGCAGACTTTGCTGCCACCTCTAAGTCGAACCAAGAAACTTTGCACAATTTACTTTGGCATGCATAATAGATTCTACCCACAATATTTTGGGTTGCCTTTCTTGCAGAACTTGGAAGCTGTTCAGTTCAGAATTCATCAGGGCCGGATTACATGGTTTTAGAATAACTGTTCAAACAGCCTTTTTAAACCATGTAATGGTGGCCCCGGTGAATTCAGTTCATTGTGTTCTAGCCGAGGCTGAAATAAACAAGACTGTGACATGGGAGCACGAGGGGATTCTGCTGAAAAGATGCCAAGTTCTAATTCTTTTTGAGGATCAACAATGAATCCCCAGCATAAATGTCAGGTGTTTGATGAACTGTACAAAGTGGCAGAATCCCATACTTAACATCTTTCTCCATCTGGAAACAAAATCCTAATGTTTGACTGTTGTCTCCGAGGTTAGGTGGTTCAGTATCAATTGGGTCTGGTGCAATTATCAGGCTTGCTGGTCACAGTGTTTTCTTGCAGACAACCCCTCATCTTTTCCCGCAATAATATGGTGAGGTGACGGGTTGCACCTGTGAGGGACAGGGGATATCGCGAAGTCCCTCCCCTCCTGAGTTCAAGCCCATCCCCGAGCACAGGGGAAAGCAGAGGGAGCTCCGATTCCAGTGAGGAAGCAGGAAGTCGTGTCCGAGGCTCAGGCAAGGTAGCGGAGCCAGGGTCCCAGGTGGGACAGGAAGGGGCAAATAAGGGGGGGAGACCCATCCCCCCAACTCCGGAATTACGCAGAAAGAGGAGGGGAAAGAGGATGGGTCTTCCAAGGCTTTTGTGTTGGGGAAAGACGCGCCAAAAGCCATTCGGAGGTTCTGCAACATAATGACCCCATCGTTCCGTGTAAATAGCAATGACTTCAGCACTGTAAATACGCAGCACCAATAAAGTAATAAAATGCAGAGCTGCGTAGCGTCGTTTCTCTGAAGTAGCCTGCTCCGGCCACTGTGACAGCAACCTCCGAATCTTTTTTTTGGGCTACTTTGGAGTTGCCGGGATGAGTGTGTCAGAGGCAGAGAAATGGCGGCAGATCGTGGAGAAAGCCCAGCAAGACCTGCAGCAGCTGGCGCAGCAGGCGCAGGGGGAACTAAAGGCAGCTAAAGAAGAAACAAAGAAGGTCCAGGACGACCGGCTACAACTTGCGGAACAGGTGAGAGCGCTTCAGGAAAGAGAGCAGCAATTAAGGGCGGTGGCGGTAGACCTCCAAAACAAGCTGGATGCAGAGAAAAACAAGGCGGGAGGGGCCCCCCAAGTCCAAGTGCTGCCAGGAAGGAGAGCCGGGACCCTAGTAAGCAAGTTCAATGGAGACCCGAGGGAATATCAGGGCTTTGAGACTGAGATTGTGTATGCTCTTGAGCTGCACCATGCTGACTTCCCTGATGATGAGCACAGGGTAGCGTTTATTGTGGAGCACCTTACCGGGGCAGCCAGGGAGTGGCTAAGACCGTTAATCGCAACAAAGAATCCTTGCATGAAAAATGTCAAACTTTTTCTAGAAGCTTTGCAAACTATGTATTCGTCCGATAGTCATATGGACCAGACTAAGGAGGAACTTCATAATTTACGCCAAGGAAAAATGACAGTTCGCGAATATTGGGCGAAATTCACCATGCTGGTGCACAGACTGGGGTGGGAACTTGAGTCAGCCCCAATGCAAGCGGCGTTCTACTTGGGCTTGCATGAGGAGGTGAAGGATGAGCTCTCGAGAGGTCCAAAGCCCAGTAATATGGATCAGCTGAGCAAAGCGGCTCTGGCGGTGGGGGTGAGACAGGAATCCCGGTGGAGCGACAAGCAAGCAACGCGCGCAAAGCGGGCTTGGTTCCCACGGTCGCAGGAGAAGCCACTCCCCCAACAACCCTTTCAAGCCACGCCTGGGGCCAGCCAGGACCAGGAACCCATGCAGATTGATAGCGCGCGCGCGCGGGCTTTTCAAACCCCAGCGGCACCAAGACGCAAGGAGGGAAGGGGCGGGAATTGCTTTCTCTGCAACTCCCCCCAGCATCTCGTCAGAGACTGCCCACATCGCAGGGAGTGGCAAGGAAAGGCGGGAACGGTAGTGCCCTCCCCCACTGACGCAGCACCACAACAGGGAAACGAGAAAGCCTGGCTGCAGGAGACAAGGGGCAGCAGCCAGGCGCAGTCAGCAGACAACAGCCCCAGCCCACCCACCCGCGCAGCGAGGAGCAGAGCCAGCCCACCCCTCCCAGAGCAGGAGTGGTTCTAGAAGTGACGCTAACGCTCCCAAATGGCTATCCCCTGACGGTCCTCGCCCTAATTGACAGTGGTGCCTCAGCCAACTTCTTCTCGAGAAACTTTGCAGAAGAGCACCAGATCCAGCTTCTGCAGCTGGATTTTCCCCTGCACGTAGCCACCATTGACGGCAGAGAGTTGCTGGGAGGGGCCATCACTCATCAACCCCCCCCCCATGAGAATGACGGTGGGAAGGCACTCAGAGACACTGGCATTCAACGTCACCACCATCTCAGACCCCCCCCCATCGTCTTGGGCATGAGCTGGCTGGCGCGCCACGACCCCTCCATCAGTTGGCACCAGAGATGCATCACGTTTGGATCGGACTTTTGTCTAGAACACTGCATGCAGCACCAACCAGGGGAGGGGCCTCCAATAGCCACGGTGGCCACCATGCACGTCAAAGGGGGTGAGGCGATCCCCAAGCCGTACTGGGACCTGCAGGAGGTCTTCAGCGAAGCGGAGTCCGACCACCTACCCCCACACAGGCCTTTTGACTGCCAGATCAACCTGGTGCCAGGGGCAACTATACACCCAGCCAAGCTGTACGCCATGTCAGATCAGGAACTGGAGGATCTGCGCGCTTTCATCGACAAGAACCTCAAGCGGGGGTTCATCAGAGAAAGCAAGGCAGCAGGGGGCAGCCCGGTCTTCTGGGTGGACAAGAAAGACACGCAACAGCGCCGTCTTGTGGTGGATTTTAGACGGCTGAATTCAGTAACAGAGCCAGTGGCTTTCCCCATGCCCAGAGTGGATGATCTCCTGACAGCGGCGCACAGGGGCAAGGTTTTCACCAAGCTAGACCTGAGGGGGGCGTACAACTTGATCAGGATCCGGGAAGGCGATGAATGGAAAACCACGATGTTCACGCCTCTGGGCTCTTTTGAATATCTGGTGATGCCCTTCGGGTTGCAAGGGGGCTCAGCATGCTTCCAGGCCTTCATGCACCACGTCCTGGGGTCCCTCCTCTTCAAGAACTGCTTGGTCTTCCTAGATGACATACTTATCTATTCCAATGACCCAGTGCAGCATGTGAAAGATGTCAGGGAGGTGTTGCAGCGCCTGAAGGAGAACCACCTGTATGTGAAGCTGGAGAAGTGCAAGTTTCACACCAAAGAGGTGGACTTCCTGGGCTACAAGCTGTCAGACAAGGGGCTGGCGATGGACAAGGACAAGGTGCAGGCCATCCTGGACTGGCACAGCCCCAGGACGCGCAAAGATGCCCAACGCCTACTAGGCTTCGCCAACTTCTACAGGAAGTTCATCAAGAACTTCTCTCGCGTTACGGCTCCCATCACTGACTGCCTGAGAGGCAAGCAGAAGTTCAGGTGGACACCTGAGGCGCAAGCAGCGTTTGAAAGCCTCAAGAGGGTGTTCGCCTCAGACCAGAACCTGTTCCACGTGGTACAGGATGCGCCCCTACGCGTTGAGACAGATGCTTCAGATAGAGCTGTGGGCGCCATTTTGTTGCAACTGGACGCCAACAGAGAGTGGAGACCCTGTGCCTTCTTCTCCAGGAAGCTGACCCAGCCAGAGCGCAACTACACGGTGTTTGATAGGGAACTTCTTGCGATCCACGCTGCGTTCCAGCATTGGAGACACTTCCTGGTGGGCGCCAAGCACCCCATCCAGGTGTGCACAGACCACAAGAACCTGGAGTTCTGGAGAACTGCCAGGGTGCTCAACCAGCGGCAGATACGGTGGGCAGAGTTCTTCTCGAACTTCAACTTCTCCATCCACTACATCCCGGGGGAGCAGAATGTCAGGGCGGATGCCCTCTCCCGCAAACCGGAGTACATGGAGGAGGAGGCGCCACCGGCACCCAGGCACATTTCCCCCCCGTCAGCATGGTCCTGCGGAGCAGCAGTGGTGAGCGAGGCAGAACTCACAGCACTAACGGCAGCGGATGAATTTGCCAACCGCATCTTCAGAGAACTGAGAGGGGGGAGGGAGCAGGCAAAAGACTTTGCAGAACGCAGGGGGCTGCTTTTCTACAAGGGTGCACTGTACCTGCCCACCACCCAGCTTAGACGTAAGGTCCTCCAGCAGCTGCACGACAACCCAACGGCGGGGCATTTTGGAAGGGACAAAACCGCTCACCTGGTCATGAGACACTTCTGGTGGCCAGGGGTGCGGGAAGATGTTCGAGACTATGTACGGGGCTGTGACACCTGCCAGCGGGCAAAGGTGGTCAGAGCAGGGCCAGCAGGATTGCTGGAGCCCTTAGCCACACCACACAGGCCGTGGGAAGTGGTGTCCATGGACTTCATCACAGATCTGCCTTCTTCCAGAGGCAAGACCGCAGTGTTGGTGGTGGTGGACCTTATGTCCAAAATGTGCCACTTTATACCGTGTGCCAGGGCGGTCTCTGCAGAAGAGACAGCCAAACTGTTTGTTGACCACGTCTTCAGACTGCATGGATTACCTTTACGAGTTATTTCGGATAGAGGCCGCCAATTTGTTTCCAGGTTCTGGCGGCGGCTCATGGACCTCCTGCAGGTGGAGGTCAGCTTGTCGACGGCTAGACACCCGCAGACCAATGGACAGGCGGAGAGGGTCAACGCCATTCTGCAGCAGTACCTGAGATGCTACGTCAGCCAGAGGCAAACAGACTGGGTGGATCGCCTGCCACTGGCAGAATTTGCCTACAATAATGCAGTGCACGTCTCCACAGGGGTGTCGCCCTTTAAGGCCAATTATGGGCGGGACCTCCGATCTTTCCCAGAGAGGGAGGGGGAGGAGGAGGAGGGGGACCCGCAGGCTGAGGATTGGGCAGAGGAACTGGAGACGGTGCACCAGCAGCTCAGAGAACACTTGGAGAGAGCCAAGGAAGCGTACAAGAAGGGGGCAGATCGCCACAGGCGACAAGGGGAGGTCATCAGGGTGGGGGACAAGGTTTGGTTGTCCTCGGAGGGCCTTCCCATCAGAGGGAGGTGCACAAAGCTGGCGCCCAGACGGTTGGGCCCCTTCACGGTCACGCAACAGGTCAACCCAGTGGCCTTCAGACTGGCACTGCCAGAGGAAATGAGGGTGCACCCAGTGTTTCATAGATCGCTGCTGTCGCCGTACAGGGAAAGCAGCAGGCTCAGAGGCAGCGAACAAACCCCCGAGGGAGGGGGGGAGAGGGGAGGCAGGGAGCAACTCAATGAGGCCACGGCCATCCTTGATTCACGGAGAGGGGTGGGGGGCCTGGAGTACCTCATGGCATGGGAGGACGCTCCACCGTCTCAGAATGAATGGGTCCCAGCCACTCAGATACAGGAGGAATTCTTGGTGGAAGAATTTCACGCCCTCTTTCCCCACAGACCCAAGCCCTGGCACATGGAAAGGGAGGGGGAGGAGGGGGAGGCACGGGAGAGCAGTTCACCATGGCGCTGGGAAGCGGAGTTTGAGGAACCAGAAGACGAGGTATGGGTGTCACCGAGATCCACCCAGTCAGAGGAAGAAGCCGATTGGCAGCACATTTTTACCCCCACTAGCTCGGACGCCACGGACTTTTTGGGATTCCAGTCCTCCCAGGCGGAAGGGGGGGGCTCGCAGGACTGGGGGGAGGTGTTCACACCAACGGGTTCGGAAAGTACTGAGTTCTTAGGCTTCGAGTCGTCACCGACACCTGGAGGGGACTTGGGGAGGGGAGAAGGAGAGCTTGGGAGGGGGGTGGATGTGAGGGACAGGGGATATCGCGAAGTCCCTCCCCTCCTGAGTTCAAGCCCATCCCCGAGCACAGGGGAAAGCAGAGGGAGCTCCGATTCCAGTGAGGAAGCAGGAAGTCGTGTCCGAGGCTCAGGCAAGGTAGCGGAGCCAGGGTCCCAGGTGGGACAGGAAGGGGCAAATAAGGGGGGGGAGACCCATCCCCCCAACTCCGGAATTACGCAGAAAGAGGAGGGGAAAGAGGATGGGTCTTCCAAGGCTTTTGTGTTGGGGAAAGACGCGCCAAAAGCCATTCGGAGGTTCTGCAACATAATGACCCCATCGTTCCGTGTAAATAGCAATGACTTCAGCACTGTAAATACGCAGCACCAATAAAGTAATAAAATGCAGAGCTGCGTAGCGTCGTTTCTCTGAAGTAGCCTGCTCCGGCCACTGTGACAGCACCTGTTGAAATTCCCTTTTCTACACATCTGTTAAAAAAGATGCTGGAGTCCTGTCCACTTTTTCACCAGACCATCCTGTTGCCCACTGAATTTGACCTTGTCCTTCACTGATAGATGCCAGTTAAATACTTGGTACTTCTGTCACCGAGTGCAATATTTTTGACTACAGTTCCCATCTTCCCTGACCACTGGTCCTGTTAGCTAGGGATCATGGGAGTTGTAGGCCAAAACATCTGGAGGGCCGCAGTTTGGGGATGCCTGCTCTATGGCTATCTGACCCACACTTGGCTTTGGGACAGAGACTTCCACCTCTCTAACAGGTTCCCCTGAATATGCTCCGGGTTTAGGACAGGGTAATGTACCACTTCTCCCAAAAGCTTCAAGACTAGGATTCCACCCAATGCCTTAACACAGCGTTTATCAACCGCTGTTCCGCGGCACACTAGTGTGCCGCGAGACGCTGGCTGGTGTGCCGCGACGTGCCGCGGCGAGAAGGGCGATTTGCTGCCTTGTCACGTGCCTAGTCACGTGCCGCGGCGAGAAGGCGGCCGCCATTAGGGGGCGCTGACCCGCCGTAAAGGAAGCCGGCCAGGGGACTTCCGGGTTGCCGCGGACTGCTCCAGACGCTCCCTGATGAAGCTCCGGGGAGCGCTACTCTTTGCAGGGTGAAAACGGGTGGTTTTGAGGCTTCAAACCCCCGTGTGAGGAACAGGGGGGACTCCCTGCCTAAAGAGGGGTTGCAGGGCATTGGAGGGGTTCCCGCAACGGACTGCGAGGTCCAGAAGGGGATCACAGACGCCGGCTGCAGCTCTCTCCCTCCCGCACTGAGAAAGCCTGGCTGCTGAAGCGCACAAGCGGCAAAACCTCCGAAATAAGAAAGAACCACAACCTGCATAAAAGGTTGGTGCAACTCTACCCTACTGCAACTCTTCAGAATTAAAGAGACTATGTGTATCTGTAGAAGTGCAAAGAGATTAAAAAAAAGAGATACTTGAAAGGCATTCAGAAAGATACTTTTAAGAGGCGCTTAAAAGAAACATTCCAAACAGACTGAGAGAGGGCAGAAGGGAGCCTTGCTTGCCTTGGAAAGAGATTGCAAACAGCGGAGGAGTTTTAAGAAATAAAAATAAAGAGGGGGCCAACTCTGATGTATTTAGATAACTGCAATATAGGCACAGAGTTAAATTTTTTAACTTTTTTTAATGGTGGTGTGCCTCTTGATTTTTTTCATGGAACAAGTGTGCCTTTGCCCCAAAAAGGTTGAAAAACACTGCCTTAACAGACAAAAGATGTGACATTTTGTTATGGGGAAGGCCAAACCTCCAGACTGGCCAATTGTCTACAGGCAAATTCATTCCTTGCTCCGAATACGGAAACCACTGGCAACCATAGCAGAATAAAACCTAGGGAATAAAGCAAGGTTAAAGCAGAAAACTGGAGAGTGAAATACATTTAAAATGCATGATAAGGAATTGACCTAAAAAGTAACAAGCTATTAATGATAAGGGAGAGTTTGCTCTTTGGCCAGCTGCGGTGTGGAAAGCATGCACAGCTAGCTTTTATGTGTTGCTGCCCGGCTGGGTGTGGCAACAGCCAATGCCTGGCCAGTCAGCAAGGCGCTGCCCATCAGGTGGGGCCTCTGACTGGCCCATTTGAAGCTAGCCTCCTGGCAGGAAATCCTGCGCTGTGATTCCTCCAGTAGGGGGGAATTCCCACCAGCCAGCAAACACATTATTTTTGGCTGTCACGGATGGCGGTCGAGGGCAAAGGGCTGCAACTGCTGCCCACCTGAGAAAGAGGTGAGCGGCCATTTGTGCAAGGCACAATTTCCCCCAATATTTCTATATGCCAAAATGCACACTTTACCCTAGTACATGTAATTTTGTAAAGATTATTGAACTGGAGAAATGCACTGCAAAATCTGAAGAGCTGCAGATTTCAAAAAAAATGACTGATTTTTGGCTTGCATATTGTTTCAGAAAGTGTGAATTAAGTAGGCTCACCTTTAAATGCAAACTGAATGGAACTTTCCCATCCCAGCTCAGGCCACGGTCCCAGTCTGGACTGAGGTACCCTGTGGCTCCTTTCTGTTCAGAAAGAGACACGAGAAGGTCCAAGTACGCTATTACAACTTTTTTCTTCCAAAAAGGCAATGAACATAATGTGTCATTGGCCCTAATAGTCCATTTCCCCTTCCACTGGTGCATGAAACTACTTTCTCAGTACTTCAGCAAAGGTCTTCTAACTTTATGTGCCCCCCATATCACCATAGCTGCCAAGTTTTCCCTTTTCTCGCGTGGAAGCCTATTCAGCATAAGGGAATTTCCCTTAAAAAAAGGGAGAACTTGGCAGCTATGCATATCACAGATCCTGCCAACGTTATGGATGATAATGCTAGCTTGGACTCATAGACACGTTTGTTGTTGTTTTTAAATAGCTGCCGTACATTATAAAGGCTCCCCTTTGGTTCTAATTAGAGCACCAAATTACTTAAGAAAACAGAAGGAGTTAGGTTGTTCTCAAGCTTGTAATTATCTAACCACTGCATGAGCTTCACAACACCCCCACAGCTCAGTGATTTCTACTCCATCTTCCTAATGCACAATCTTCGAAAACTCTTCCACATGTTATTGCTCAAAAACTTTCATACTGCCAAGTCTTCATCCTTTAATTCTGCAACGTGTGGAAACATAGCAGAGAGACAGCGGTGCATTATTGACTTGAACCAGTGCTTGAATTACTGGGGTTTGCAGGGTGACGGTTTATCACCCTTACTTTTTGTGTGGTTGTCTTAGCTCTTGTTCTTAGAAGGCGCGTGTGTGTGTGTGTGTGTCTGTCTGTCTGTCTGTCTGTGTGACTTAGGCAAAAATGCAGAAAGGCGGGTGATACGTTTTGCAGATTTTATTAATGGTCCACCTTCTTCCCCCCCCCCTCCAATAATTCAAGCACTGAATTTCAGAGTGCTTGAAGCAGGTACCTTTTGCAAGACATTGGCACAGAGAAGCAGTGGGGTGACAATTAGATTTCCCTACCTTTTCAGACGTTCAAGTACAGTCATACCTTGGTTGTCAAACGCCTTGGTACTTGTACGTTTTGGCTCCCAAACGCCGAAAACCTGGAATTAAGTGTTCCGGTTTCCGAACGTTTTTCGGAAGCCGAACGTCCAACACAGCTTCTGCTTGAGTGCAGGAAGTTCCTGCAGCCAACCAGAAGCTGTGTTTTGGTTTTCGAATGGTTTTGGGGAGTCGAATGGAGTCCAAGAAGGGATTAAGTTCGAGAACCAAGGTTCCACTGTACAGTGGAACCTCGGTTTATGAACACCTCGGTTTATGAATTTTCGGTTTATGAACGCCGCGGACCCATCTGGAATGGATTAATTCATTTTCCATTACTTTCAATGGGAAAGTTCGCTTCAGTTTATGAACGCTTCAGTTTATGAACAGACTTCCGGAACCAATTACACCCATGCTTCAGTTTATGAACGCTTCAGTTTAAGTACTCCGCGGACCCATCTGGAACGGATTAATCCACTTTCCATTACTTTCAATGGAAAAGTTCGCTTCAGTTTATGAACGGTTACTCCGCGGACCGTCTGGAACGGATTAATCCACTTTCCATTACTTTCAATGGGAAAGTTCGCTTCAGTTTATGAACGCTTCAGTTTATGAACAGACTTCCGGAACCAATTGTGTTCATAAACCGAGGTACCACTGTGTAGGATGATTATTCCGTAGTTAAGCATTTATCGGTACTCTAAGAAATTGTTGAGTTTTTTTTTTTGTTTCAGCATAAAATAAATTAGTGACGGGTTTTTCAAACATACTTTGCCAGTTAGTGCAAGGGCTCTTTCAATAGCAGATTGATGACTTGTAAAGGTAAAGGACCCCTGGACATGTAAGTCCAGTCGAATTCAACTGTGGGGTGCTGTGCTCATCTCTGCTTTGAGGCCGAGGAAAGCCGGCATTTGTCTGCAGACAGTTTTTTCCAGGTCATGTGGCCAGCATGACTAACCCACTTCTGGACCATCACAGGACACCTTGATGGAAGCCAGGGTGCACAGAAACGCCATTTATCTTCCTGCAGCAGCGGCACCTATTTAATTACTTGCGCTGGTGTGCTTTCGAACTGCTAGGTTGGCAGGAGCTGGGAAAGAGCAGCGGCAGTTTACCCCATCATGCGGATTTGAACTTCCGACCTTACAATTTGCAAACCAAAGAGGATTGGTGGTTTAGACCACAGCGCCACCTGCGCTTGTAATGCAGTGTGACGGAGGAATCCAGTGCAAAGGTTGTGCTAGCGGAGACTCAGAGTTGTGAGCTGTCTGCTTACACAGTCTCGTGCTCAGCAGTGTTCCACCGGTGCAAAGCATTTCACATTGGACACAAACCCAAACAGGTAAGCTTACCTGAAACCAGCTTTGGTCAAGTACATAATTGCAGCATCATATAAAGCTGTTCTAGGGTACAAGTACAGGAGCTTTCGTCCTTTATCGGAATCATCTGTATATCAGCAGAGTGAAGACAGTTTTTTTGTTTTTTTAAAAAAAATAGTTTTGAAGACAAGGGATCACTGCTCATTCTATTTTTGACCGAAGGTAACCACTAGATTTTACAGGGGTTTCACATTTCTTTCAGAAGCTTGCAAAACCTCTTTGACCAGCAACAGTGGATGTGTGTATATATGATGGGAACTGACACAACTGTCAAACCACTTTCAGCTCCCTTTAAAACTATCATCTCTTTCCAACCCTCTATGTCCTTCATGTGGTGGCACGCTATTAACAGAATTCAAACTGATGTGGCGTATCAGGAGGGGATTGCTTCACCTTTCCTCATCACACAGGAAGTTGCCCTGATAAGGTCTCTGTGCACCATGATGTGGTGCGATGTGCGATGTGGGCTGAGCCCAGATATTTTTTTAAGCCATCACGTGAGCTATCTCCTTCACTTTTTGCATTCCTGAGAAGTGGCCTGAAAAAGTCAAGATATAAATTTTCTCTCAATGCGAACAGATCTGGAACTGGTCAGCTGAAAGAGATACTGTCTGAGAACCGCACACTTACAAAGCTTCTGAGCCCTTTGGAGGGAGAGCAAACTCCAAATGTGATCAATATTAACATTGAGGATTTGTAAACCCCTTTTGTCCTGGAGAAAATGCTTATGCACTGCTTGAATAAAGAAACTCTGGGAGAATAACTCAACTTTATGCCCAGGTAATATGATGGTGGTTCTGATTCAACTGTGCTATGTCAACAGATGCTCTTTGCTCTTTGAAAGCATATTACCAGTGCAATGCTAGATGAGATACCATTTGGTCATCATCTGTCAGGTGCTGAGAAACTTTCCAAACTCCTTTCTGTATAGCCAGCTGCTCTTCACCCACAAAACTGATGCATCTTGTTACACGTGCATATGACATAAACAGCATTAAAATTTAAGGGCATCCATCTATCTGAAGAATCCTGGTTCAGATAAGTACACCAAAGGTTTTTTTTAATCACTGACTTCTGGGTCTCTTTCAAATGTAAATTGGGTTACCAGCACAGCAGCTCTATTTATGAGTTCTGCCATATGAACAGGTGTTAGTTTTTTTTTTAAAATGCGCTAGGAATACAGGTGCAAAAGGCCCTTTTGTGAAGTATTCTAATATTGTCCTGTAAAGGTAAAGGTAAAGGGACCCCTGACCATTAGGTCCAGTCGTGACCAACTCTGGGGTTGCACGCTCATCTCGCATTATTGGCCGAGGGAGCGGGCGTACAGCTTCCAGGTCATGTGGCCAGCATGACTAAGCCGCTTCTGGCAAACCAGAGCTGCACACGGAAATGCCGTTTACCTTCCTGCTGTAGTGGTCCCTATTTATCTACTTGCACTTTGACATGCTTTCGAACTGCTAGGTTGGCAGGAGCTGGGACCGAGCAATGGAAGCTCACCCCGTCACAGGGATTCGAACCGCCGACCTTCTGATCAGCAAGCCCTAGGCTCTGTGGTTTAACCCACAGCGCCACCTGCGTCCCAATATTGTCCTGATTTCCCCCCTTTCCTTTCAGAATGGGGAAATGCAGTCATTTAGTGAGAAAATGCAAAGCAGGTAGAGAACAGGTTTGACAGCAAATTGTGGCCTACTTTGCAGACTAGGGACAATCCCCGCAGACCCATCTTTGAGCAGGTTAGAACCATATGTTTCTCTGCGTTTTCTCTTTATCTCCTTAGTGGAGAAGGAGTTCTTTTTTCCTTCTTCAAAAAAATCCCCTCTAGCATGGTTACAGCTCCCATCATTTCTTGTCTCCCTATTAATAAAATGAAGCAAACTAATTAACTAATTAAGTTAACAGGTGCCAGTCATTCAAACCTAAAGCGCTACTACCGGTAGATAGACAGGAGCCAGGGAATTCTTTTTCCAGGAGTGTCTGTACTTCAAGCTTTAAACATAATGATGCTGAAACAACTGACTAGGACTTCTTCTTTTCTCAGATACCACTCTGGTCAGTACTTGAGGCGCTCACATGTGAAGCAATTAAGATGGCTGTTCCTACATTTAAATATGCTGGCAACTTTCCCGCCAAATCCTCTTGATGTCCCCCTGGGTCTCAAAGGTCTTCAGGAAGATAACGGTTGTTTGTACAATGATTCTGACGAGCTTCTGGTTCGGAAAGCGAGAGGGGCTTTGAAGACTTTCTCCATTTGATAGTTGCTTGCAAATGGGAGAGGGGGGAGTCATAGATGCAAAGGAAGGGAGGAAGGAAGAAGGAGGAAGAAAGAGTTTCTGGGCTGCCCTTTACTTCTGCTGCTATGGAAGAAGAAAGAAGAGAATAGGGGAGACATGTAAAAGCAATAGAAGGGACTGTTCACTCTCCCTGTCTCCAGAGAGCCGGCTTTACAATTTATATCTTTATGTCAGCATTA